>NW_021620662.1:210826-292752 GCF_004785775.1 Grammomys surdaster
CTCTCTCTCTCTCTCTCTCTCTCTCTCTCTCTCTCTCTCTCTCTCTCCCTCTCACATACATACACACTCTCAGTTCATGTTTCAAAATCATCAATACTATATATAAGTAATGATTTTAAGATAGAAATTAAATCCTTTTAAGATAACACTCAAAACTTTTTTGATATAAAAATTTAATAAAGCAAGAAGCTGTCAAACAAACACACGAGAACTTCCTTCTACATCGCCATGTGATGGTGTTTGCACCCACCTGGGAACACAGCAGCATGACCAGCTCCACAACTGAACTGCTGGACTTCATGCAGACCAGACCTAATTTAAAGAGAAAGTTATTCAGAAAACACAAAGTTTTTAAAAATTCCAGAGATTCATTTTTATGCTATTTTTGTCCAAATTGATTTAAAACTAAAATGTTAAATATTGTGCTAAAAACTATACCTGTACACATTAGATTGTGTGATTAAACAAAGTACTCTGTGCTTACTTTAAACTTGGTATCAAAATGACCACTTCTGTAAACTATTTTATCTTAACTTTCAGGATACTCAAACAATTTTGACTTCTTCTATAATTATAGTTCATGATACTCATAGAAATGCATACAACATATGCCATACTGCCCATGATCATCTACATGTTGTTGGTTGAGACCTGATCATTATGCATGCAGAGAAGGGAAATAGCTCCCTGACCTTTGCTTTCTCCACCACACTCTCTCCCTCCAACCCTCCAGCTATCAATCAAGTTTCCATTTTGTTTCATGGCAGCAGACATCCCAAACACTCTTATTAGTACCTTGACCTCCGACCTCACACTAAACCTTAACAGAAATGCAAGCCATTGTCTGTTATGTATTCCCCATTTCTTATAAACTATTTACATTTTCCTCTCTATGTTTTGTTTTATAGTAACTAAAAATATCCTTAGGAAGAAATGTTTATATCATTAATAACCATCTAAAGAGTTATTTACTTTAAATACCCAATACAATCAAAGAACAGCTCAAAGAATTTACTATTATGAATATACTTAAAAAGTAATTCCAACAATTATGAGGATTGAATAACCCAAAGACATTATAATTATCAAAGACATACAACTGTTAACTCTTTATTACATACATTCTAGTGCTATTCAAAGCCCTGTGGTGCTAGTTCCATTTTCACTCCACTAAAACTTCCATACATCCCACTCATTCCCTATCTCTTATCGTCATGCTCTTCAGTTTTTCTTCTTTTTAAAGAATAATTCCTCAACTGAACAATGGCACTGGTTGGCATGTTAAAGCTTTACAAATACTTTTCACTTTCTTATTTAAAAAAAAAAAGAGATAACAATTTAGCCATGTTAGAAATGTCAAAAGCAATGTAGACAGTGGCATAAAAATGTGTGCATAGCATTTCTGGGCTGCACTAAGCAAGCAGGTCATTACTAACGTGTGGGTTTGCACTTCTAAGATGATGGGAACACCTCAGCCCAAAGGCTGCCAAGCAGGAAAGGAAGGGCAGAGCTACCACCTCTCTTTGCTTGCTTGGGCTTCCACTGATCCAAAATCTGTCACTTCTTAAAATATAAAATAGATACAAGCACAGTTTTACCCCAACATCAGAACCTATTACTCTTGCTGAGAGTAGGAGAGACAACCTTCCTTCCCCAGGGAGAATGATTCCAATCGGTTACCCAAAGCCAATGGTCAGCCGAGAAAATATTAATAAAAGTAACATACGGACTAAGCAAGTTATATTTAGGAATATGTGTGTGTATGTGTGTGTGTGTGTGTGTGTATGTGTGTATGTGTGTGTATGCATATATGTATATGCATGTAACAGCAAGTAATGAATAAAAGGCTATGAATTTCTCCTCGAAAAAGAAAGCAGTGAGTGTACATGGAAAGGTTTGCAAGGAAGAAAGAGAAGGAAGAAATGGTATAAATATAATCTCAAAAATCAAAGAAAATGACCCCCAAAATAAATTCTTATAATGAATCAATTCTGAACCTTTCAGAGTTAGGTCATTAATCCTCATTAAATGAGTTAATTAATTCCACAGGAACCAGAATTATTACTTCTGGATTCTAATCCAGACCTTTTCACATCTATTCATATGTGTAATGAACAAAAGAGACAGAAAGGATTTCGGGCATCCAAATTTAGAAAAGTTTATACAACGGTCTTTGGTCTACCACACATACAGGTAATTCAATACCTATGTAGAAAAATACATGTATATATATTTGCTTATTTCAGTCTTATTGCAGAATAACATAATACATACAATCTTTATAATAAATATATCAAATACAAAGATTACAGAGAAACATACGCACTGAACAATGGTAGTGAAAGGGCATGTAATATCACACTTTTAGTTGAACAACTAATGTGTTTTTGCAGAGTAGTAAATGTGCTTAAGGAGCAGAGTGGGGAGACATAATAGACCTGGCATTGGACTTCTCACACTAAGTATCTGTTGAAAGAACATTTATGCTACAAACACACATACATAACTCCATGAATAAAGATGAACCTTCATGAGTAGACATACAACTTGAAGAATTTTTGATATGTGAAACAAAAATTAGGCTTTGAATGGCCTTTCAATTGAAACTTATCTGCATCTTTAAATCAATTATTTTCAAATTGTATTACTTAATAAATAAGTATCCTTTATAATTACACCAAGTAGACTATTATTAAATAAATTACTGATGTGTAACTGAAGTATTTCAAACTCATTGTTACTTTTGAACTCGAAATGAGATCATGCATCACCAAATATAAGTTAGTATTTTGGACAATGAAGAAGAAATAAAGGGGGTTGGGTTGGGTTGGGTTGGGTTGGGTTGGGTTGGGTTGGGTTGGTTTGGTGTTTGGTTTGGTGTTTGGTTTGGTTTGGTTTGGTGTTTGGTTTGGTGTTTGGTTTGGTGTTTGGTTTGGTGTTTGGTTTGGTGTTTGGTTTGGTGTTTGGTTTGGTTTGGTTTGGTTTGGTTTGGTTTGGTTTGGTTTGGTTTGGTTTGGTTTGGTTTTAAACCAGGATCCTTGCGCTTTAGTAAATTATCAGTGCTTATATTACACCATCGATTGGGTTGAAAAAAAAAAGCACAATAATTATAACCCAACCTATTCAAACAAAATTAATTCTCAAGCTTGGCCTTTAAAATCTCTAGTTTGAGGATGGCAACTGATATTTTTAAGTTAACCTATTAAATTAATTGTTGTTTTAATATAGTTTCTCATGTAGTCATGGGCAGGGCTAAAACTCCCAATTTTCGAGCTTCTACCTCCCAATGCTGGGATTCCTAATTCATAACACCACAGTGGTCTTAAGTTCCTGAAAACAATCAGTTGTTTAAAATTTTTTTTTTTGTTTTCGAGACAGGGTTTCTCTGTGTAGCCCTGGCTGTCCTGGAACTCACTCTGTAGACCACGCTGGCCTCGAACTCAGAAATCCACCTGTCTCTGCCTCCTAAGTGCTGGGATTAAAGGTGTGCGCCACCACCGCCCGGCCAAAAAATTGTTTTCTGTTGAACTAAATCTTCCTTCATCTAGTTGAGTCGTCTTTTGAAAACATTAGCTATACAGTGCCTCATGAAAACAAAAGCAAACCAAAAGAACTACTATCCTTCATCCATTCTGTAAGTAGCCTAGTAACTAGTCTCCTCAACAATCTTCTTCTCCATGCTATCTAGCAAGACAACATCAAATAAATGAGATCTTGTCACCTATATTATATATAAGAGCAGAGTAGTTTACAGTACTGTTTTATTCATAAAATATAATTGTACTAGCAGAAAATAATAATGCATTCTACATTATTATCCATGGTTTGTATGGATCTAAAGTATAAGCAAAACCTTGTTACACTAGTCTTCCTAATCCCCGTGGTTAATTTCATTGCACTAAAAAATAAATCCTGGTCTAAAAATTAAACTCAACAGTAAAGCACTTGTGTAAGTTCAACCACCAGCAACAGAAAAACAAATGCTACTATTTTGGCCTAACTCCATCTGCGGCGGCTTGAATATGCTTAGGCCAGTGAGCAGCATGATTAGAGGGTGTGTCCTTGTTGGAGGAAGTATGCCTCTGTTGGGTTGGGCTTTGATACCCTCTTCCTAGCTGCCTAGAAGACAGTAGTCTTCTCTTGTTTGCCTTTGAAAAAAAGATGTAGAACTCTCAGCTCCTTCTCCAGCACCATGCCTTCCTGGATGCTGCTATGCTTCCTGCCTTAATGATAATGAACTGAACCTCTGAACCTGTAAGCCAGCCCCAATTAAATGTTGTCCTTTATAAGAGCTGCCTTGGTCATGGTGTCTGTTCACAGCAGTAAAACCCTAACTAAGGCACCATCAAAATTGCTGGTTTAAAAAAAAAAAAGATTTAAATATAACCAATTTGTAAAAAAAAAAAAAAAAATCTTCAAAAGACACAAACCTACATGAGGGCTAGCCAATGGTGAAAACGTTTAAGAAGATGCAGACTTTTCTTACTCGAGCATATAACTTTATAATGTAAATACATACAAACAGAACAAAGAAAATCACTTACTTGTTCCTTCTATAAGCAGTTCTTGTCCATGACTACCTAAAAGAGTCCGAGAAAGGAAAGGTGCAAAATCCACAAAAATCTCTCGTAGCAGAGGAGCTGCCTTCTCCAGTGCATGCTCTAGTCTTTCTGTAATACTAACAAAAGATGTTGACAGTTAGATTTCTAGGTTCTAAAGTAAAATATACTTCCACAGAAACATAAAATAACCAAAAAACAAATTACTATGCCTAAGAAGGCTGCCAGGTGTGGACTCTGTCAGAGAAGACGCACCTAACCCCGAAGAAACTTGGAGCCCGAGAGAGTGGGGAGGTCTAGTGGACTGGGGGTGGGTGGAGACATCCTCTTGGAGACGGGAGGAGGAGGAGTGGGACGTGATAACAATTTCTTTCTAATATAATCTAAGAGACTTGGTTAGAAAAACCATAAACTACACATTTATAATTATCTCAACATATTAACCAGTTTGCATGAGTGTGTATATATGTTCATATATAATTAGTCACATACATTTAATGAGTTTAGAAGAATAAACAGGCATGCTGAATGTCAGGGAACCAAGTCAATAGCCCATGCTACTCTGGGATCACAATAGTACTTCCATATCTTATATTAGCAACAGAGCGGCTCCCACTGAAACTATCAGACAACCCTCTAAAAGATTCTGCTCTCCACAACCCCCTCCTCACAGGTCTCTCCATATGCCTCACAAAACCTTTTAGGCCTATGTGATCCCACAAACACAAACCCTTCGCAGAAGTACCCGAGTGCCCTAGGGAGACAGGGATTTGACAGTGATGGTAAGAAAAAACAAAACTTATCTGACCACTTGGCATATAGTCAATGAAAATATGGCTATAAATTTCAGAATTAAATTCTGGAACATACATTCCAAATCAAAATTCTAAGTAAAAGTAAAACTCTATGTAGATGGCAATATTAATATGATCATGATTGACCAGATATCATCACTTTAACACTTTTAAAGAAAAGGAACAATGTATTCCTAATAATTCATAATTATTTGTAATATATACCATAAGCTTATAAATGTGCCATACTTGTAGAATTTTTATTACAAGTGGACATTTCTCATAAACATTCTAAAACAATATTTTGGAATAAAATAAATTTTGAAAGATTCAGGGGAGGGGGAAGAGAAGGGTGGGTCATAAAAAAGCACAAATTTCAATACCCAAGTGAGCAGCTTAAATACCTCATGTGTGCAACTGGGTCTTGTGGGACAGAGTCAACTGCTGGAACTGATGGCAATTTTGCATTAGGTGATCTACTTCCTATAAAAGAAAAAGTAAGTATTTGACAGTAATTTTCTGTATCTAGATATAAGGATTCAAACAAATATCTCTTTAGCAACAAACATGTAATAAATGTATTTTTTTTCAAACATGTATCACTCTTAGATAAGGTTAACAATTAAGTTTTTCTCGATAATTTACATGTAAATCCCTTTATAATGTCAGTTGAGTTGGCAACCCCCTGACCCAAGGGGTAGAGAAGAAACAGACAAGTATTGATAGATTCTGATCTGCTGAGTTAGCTTCAAGATTTCTTTTATTTAGCACCAACAGAAACTAACAAGCAGCTTTCTTTTCAATAAAGTAAAACCTGGAAAGATAAAATTCCTAATTTAGCATTAAACAACAGTATCACTATCACGAAGAACATATTCTTTTAGCTATCACTGGAGAATGTGTGTTACACCATGACTGATCAAGAGTAACATAGTGAACAATCCAGAGACACCTGAGGAAACTGATGCCTCCCTTCCCCACCCCCCACCAAAATCACAGAGGAGATAACAGCAAGGCAACAGATTTTCACAAGGAGTTTCACACTTGGTAAGAAAGCCTAGTGGACAGCAGAGCAAGCCTACGAGAATACTAGCAGGTTAAGATCTGGTCTGTTCCTCAGCCTCCAGGACACTCTGGCAGTGAAGCCATACCTACAAACCACGTACTTCATGTATGTACTACCACCTCCCCTATCTCCTTTATCCAACTGTATGTAAAACAAAACAAAACCAAACAAACCAGGGTCTCACTTAGCTCAGGTTGTCCTGAAGCTAGAATGTACCCAAGAATAACAATGAACTTACTATATGTACTCCACCATACAAATTCTGGGATTACAAATATACACCATTATGCCTGGCTTCCAACTGATACTGTAAATGTGCTTCTTCCAGCTGTCATACAGCACTTATTAAAGAACAGAAAAGCCTCATGTTTCCCATCCACTTACCTCTAGCAGCTGGAGATTCTAAACATAATTGAAGAACTTCATTAACTTGAACTACAAATGTAATTCTCCTAATCATCCCAACTCCTGTACTTGAACAAGCCTATTTTGTTACCATCCCTCTTTTTCCTATCATTTTATTCCAGTGTTTTTGTTTAAAGTACTGAATAAAATTAATTTACATTATCTGGTCTTACTCTAGTCTTTCCAATTATGTCGCAATATAACCTTTAATGCATACATCTTAATATTAACAACTAATTCAATCCTCTTACTGTTTAGTGTACTCAAACTGTTCTCTCCTAAACAGAAGTCATTGTCTTTGCATTATCAAGAAATAACTGCTCATAAATTTACCTGATAAGAGAATATGTCAGAAAACTAAATCTAACAAAGCAAAGAATGGATGGGAACCAAAATATATGATGGCAAGACTTGAAGAAAAGTCCAAAAGATTTACTTGGGGAAATAATTCTGAGGTATGAAAAGTTTAAAATCTCATGAAAGAAAAATGGAAAATAAGTTTCTGTTTAAGTATCAAAATATCCAGGATATCAATCAATCTAGTATAGAAGTAGAACAGAAATAGGAGAGTAATTGCTATCTACCCAGTATTAGGAAGAAATGCCGTATTAAATTCCTTCTGCAAGACAGGGCCAAATGAGCTGCAAGCGTCCATCTGGCATTGTGAGAAAGACCTGAGGTGGCAAGTACAGATGTGCACACTGCACTGGCCGCCGCACTAAATTCACCAAATCTTGATTCCTTAATGTTGTAGCCTACAAGGTGCCAGGAAAATGTGAGAATAAAAGAGACAAAATCCCACAATGACCAAGGTAGACCAGAGAGGCCAATACACACACACACACACACACACACACACACACACACACGCCCCACACACCACACACACACAGCTGATAAACAGAACTCTGAAATCTATGCACTATCAGAAGCTGAATATGTTTTATGTTTCTCAAACCGCAGATGTGAGTATGCTGGAAGCATCCATACAGAACAAAACTGGTGTAGTGAAAAAAAATAACAGAAGAATAAATGCCTATCTAAAATGTAGAGAAAGTGGTTGAAACAAACTAAAAGGTGGTACGGCTCTGACATCCACGTGCTCAGTATCAACCACACATTGCATTCTCTTGTTTGGGACAAGCAGTTTCTGAGCACAGGCACCCTGGGACTATGAAAAATCTATATAAAAATCACCACCACTGTGCAATCATGTCACAACACAAACAAAACCACAAACTCTGCCCAAAGAAACAAAAATAATCAAACAGCCCAAGTTTTAAAACAAACTGCCTGGGGCTGGAGAGATGGCTCAGTGGTTAAGAGCACTGACTGTTCTTCCAGAGGTCCTGAGTTCAATTCCCAGCAACTACATGGTGGCTCACTACCATCTTTAATGAGATCTGATGCTCTTCTGGTGTGTCTGAGGACAGCTACAGTGTACACATGTATAATCAATCAATCTTAAAAAAATACCAAACTGCTGTTTCTTTACCAGTTATAATTGTAACCTAAGTTTTCTCTTCTAAGTATTACTTACAATATCTGACTCAAGAATTACTTTGCTTCCTCATAGTATTTAATCTAAATCCCTCATTTTCTTCTTATAAAACTTACCGAACACAATCTCTAATCTTGTAATAAAGTTTGTGACTGGCATGCCACTGGTTACCAAGTGCTTTCTACTTTACTGCAGTGGGCTTAAGCCAACTTAAAACAAGAGTATCAGTTACATCTAGTTAGAACACATTGACAAGCACTTTACATGAGGTCACACAGCAAAAGAACTCAGCTGAAAAAAATAGCAATTCTCCTACTTCTGGAAAGCCCTTTGTTTCTACCTTACTATATCCAAAATAAAAATTTATTCCTTACACAGCTAAATAGGTAGTCTACTAAATAAACTACACCCCTACCCCCATTTGCTACATTCTTGACAGTAAAATTGGTTCTTGAAAAACTGCTGGCCACTGACTTCTATTATAATTGATTAATAAAATATTTGTCAAGACGGTGTGGTGGCATATGTCTGTAATCACAATACTTTGGAGCCTGAACCAGGAAGATTAGAAGTTGGAGGCCAACCTGTGCTATATAATAAGACCTAATAAATAAATTAATTAATTAACTTTTCTTGCGCATTGTTTGACAAGTGGTAGTATTTTAAAAGACTATATACTTTGAATGTATCAGCTATTTTCTCTAAAATTCATTGTTCTTCCTAAATTTTTATGACATCAATAAAGAGAAAGACATAAATACCTATCTACTTAAATGTGAAAAATAAAAATGAAATAAATCCAAAGAATATATTTAGGCAAAAATTATACAGCAAGATTATCTTTTGACTGTGTTAACTGATACCGCTTATTTAATTATGTGTCTATTTACTCATTTATTTATCTTAGTTTTTTGACACTGGGTTTCTCTATGTAGTTCTGGCTGTCCTGGAACTTGTTCTATAGACCAGACAGGCCTAGAATTCAAAGAGCCATCTGCCTCTCCTCCCAAATGCTGCTATTAAAGGCATGAGCCACCAAAATTCCCAGTTCCTAACTAAAAGTGTCACTAAAGACTGAACCCAAGATTGCCCTGAGCTATACTCCCAGCTCTGACTTCAACTTTGACGAGTTGAAATGCATTTTTAAAAAGTGAGACAGGGTCTGAATCTCTGGCTTACTGGAGGCTTCCCAGGCTGGGCCAGCTAGCAAGGCATAGCTCCTGCATTTGGTTTCAAATGTGGGTTCTCCAACAGTTGAAATTTGGGTTCAGTTGAACTTGGGACTTCCACTAAGACTAGCCATTTCTTTTTTTGGTATTTCTGTTATTTGTTTGTTTCCTTTCTTCAATGGCAGCCTCCAGGTATACCCAAGTGTTAGAAATATACCAGAAAATGCTGAGAGAACAAACATTACGGTTATATGTATAGAATACATAATTCTATAATTATAGAATGAATGTTGTCGGGAGGATAAGAGAGACCTTCAAAAATATATGAATGTAAAAGAATCTGAAAAAGTCAAAGCCTTAGTAAATACAGCCAAGAGACCCTGAAAATCAGTCAACGGTTCCTATTTGACAACAGTCTTCAACTGAGAAAAGCTCAGGCATACATACAAGCTGGGACTTGGAACCAGCCACCATCAGCAGCAACAATCATCTATAGCACCCCCTTTCCAACATTCACACTTGTGAAAGGACCTTTGCAGACTGTTCCTTGGTGCTTAACAATAAGCAGAATTATCTCCCTATACTCTTGTACCAAATAAACCCATTACAAAAGAAAGAAAAAAAGACAGATGGGGGGGGGGGAGAAGGTGAGAGGCATGAAGAAAAGGAGGGAGGCAGGGAAGAAGGGAAGGAGGGAAGGAAAAAGAGTGGTAAGGAACAGTTCAGTGGTAGAGCACTTGCGTTGCACACACAGGCCTTACATTAAATTCAGAGGGTGGGGAGGGCAGGATTTTATTTTTCAGAATAGAAATACTATTTGTTCCAAATAAAACAATGACAAAAGTTATTTCCTAACACTGCACTTGAAAAAAAAAGCCAATATTCTTTCCTAATAGTAAATATAGTAAAACGAATTTTACAAAATGATCTTTTAACTCATGGGACTTGGGGGTCGAGAGATGGCTCAACAATCTAGAGCACTTCTAAAGGACTCAAATTTGGGCCCCAGCACCATATCAAACAGACAGTCCACAGCCGTGTATACCTGCAGCTTCCACTGTAACTCTGGTCCCAGGGGTTCAACACTCTCTTCTGGCCTCCTCAAGCACCCAAACACATCACACTTGGAATACACACACAGACACATACACATATATAAGTAAAAATAAAAATAAATCTTTAAAGCATAGGACACTTAAACAACAAAGATAAAAAATTAACTAGCAATATTAAAAAATAAAGAAATAGAAAAATCAAATATACCAACAACGTCACATGAGACTGCCATTAATACCATCAGGAAAAAATATGTAATTATGCATTTTAACTGAAAATATAAATTTGTGATAAATTTGATTCAGATTAACATTAACATTCCCAACAGATCATCACACATGTAAATGCAAAGGCTTCTTCCAACATGTGGAAGGCATAGACCAGAGTTTTTCTTATCTATGCACTGATAACCTGGCTCTTTCAAACGGACAGTTTTCCAGATATCTGTAAATAGACCCTCCATCTAGCATCTATGCAGGGAGTAAAATATTATTTATACAAGTTCCCTAAGGATCTACATAACTAATGCTCCTTACAGTAAAGAATCATTAAATCACCAGGCAGTAGTGGTACACACCTTTAATCCCAGCACTTGGGAGGCAGAGGCAGGTGGATTTCTGAGTTCGAGGCCAGCCTGGTCTACAGAGTGAGTTCCAGGACAGCCAGGGCTACATAGAGAAACCCTGTCTCAAAAAAACCAAAAAAAAAAAAATATTAAATCAAGTTACAATTTTTAATCACTAAGCACTGCTATGCTGCTACACGTGCATGTAAGTGAATAGTCTGTGTTTGACTGTCTGTCTTGCAAGAGATACTCTATAATGCATAAAAAATATTCAAAAAGAAAGGAAGCTTTTCTTAGTAAATGAATAAAGATAAACCTCTTAGTCTTAATGTTATATAGAGCCAAGACTGATGCTAGATTTTGCAAAATAGCAAGCACTTGGTATACAAATGCCTAAAGAATGCTGCACTTGGTTCCACTGCTGAGACAGTTCCAATTTTGTC
The DNA here is from genome assembly GCF_004785775.1 of Grammomys surdaster. Taxonomy (NCBI): domain Eukaryota; kingdom Metazoa; phylum Chordata; class Mammalia; order Rodentia; family Muridae; genus Grammomys; species Grammomys surdaster. Next base: position 222,385 of record NW_021620662.1, read on the forward strand.
TTCATTATTTATACTTTTCAACACCACAGAAAAAAGTGATATCATATTTAAAAAGAGTATTGAATATTAACATACGAAAACATGTTATGTAGAGGAATTTTAATCCAGCAACATGGCTTCTCTGGCAAGAGATCACATCCAAAGACCTTCTAGGTCTGTGTGATTCAGCTGGAATACAGACATACCTTTAATCCCAAAAGACAAAGACAAGCAGATCTCTGGGTTCAAGGACAGCCTGGTAAACAGCAAGTTTCAGGTAAAGAAGAGCTTAGGTCCAGGCACTTGGGAGACAGAGTTTTAGTCAGTTCAGTTTACTGAATCTTTTTGCTTTGATAAAATAATACCCTAAACCACATAATGCAATACTATTACAACTTTGGGTTTCCAGGTGGAATTTTTAACTTAATACCTACTGTTTTCTATGTATGAAAACAACATGTGTACTTCTCATGAATTCTTAAAGAAAATACCAGTGGTTGCAGATTCATCTCAGAGGTAAGAGAGTGCTTGCCTAGCAGGCAAAAGGCTCTGGGTTTGGTCCTCAGCTTAAAAAGAAAAAAATAATAATAATAAAGACCCTAAAAGTAAATTCTAAAAAGAGGAATCAAATGTGTAGTCGTAGCAGAGAAGCAGGGCACGATGGCATACACCAGAAACTCAAGCACAAGTGTGTGAAGATCAGGCATTAGATGTGCAAGACACAACAGTATATGAGAACCAGTAGTACAACTGTATGAAATTTATCAAGTAACTTTGAAATGTGCTGACTCACTTTTACCATACACAGAAGTCATATACTTAACACAGTTACTATTAAATAAAGTACTGATTTTCTTTAACATACTATGAACATTTCCTCTTACATTTAAATGCTATGAACTTTCTAAAAATTAACTGCATTTCAAACTTTAAAACAAAATTTCGTAGCCAGGCGGTGGTGGCACACACCTTTAATCCCAGCACTTGGGAGGCAGAGGCAGGCGGATTTCTGAGTTCGAGGCCAGCCTGGTCTACAGAGTGAGTTCCAGGACAGCCGGGGCTACACAGAGAAACCCTGTCTCGAAAAACCAAAAAAAAAAAAAAAAAAAAGAAAAAAAAAGAAAAGGAAAAACAAAATTTTGTTAAGACAAGTAAAATAAAAGTAAAAAGTAGGGTGGGTAGACAGGTAAGTGTGGTAGAATGCTTGTCTAGCACAGGTAAGTCACTGGACTCTCTCTCCACCACCACATAAACCAAGTGTGGTGGCAACCAGTGGCATTTAGGATTCAGAGACATAAGGATCACAAATTTTGATTCACTGTTAGCTACATAGTGAATTCAAGATCAAATTGGGCAAAGATCAAATGAGACTTAGTCTCAAAAGAAAAACAGAAAGATTAGAGAAATAATTATATTTATTTTGTTAAACATAAGACAAAACAAAGTCATCCAGGGGCTGACTGTGGCTAGTCAAGTAACATCAAAACTCTCAGAGACCAACTAGTTAGCCAAATAAAAGTAGGAAAGCAGACGCTTGTATAAGTGGTCCCAAAATAAGAAAAATAATTACTTCTGATCCTTTAATCCACCTTTGAAGTTCTAGCACCTTGCTACTATGTTTATGAAACAGCACGATCTCTTACACGGTATCAGTGGTGTAAGATGTTTCCTTTTCCTAGGTGTTACTTACACTGCTTGTTTGGTACCTGTGTTTGTGGGTTCTTAAGTGACCATGCTTGTACACATGGAGGTCAGAAGTCAATGTCAGGTCTATCTTAATTGCTTTCAACCTTATTTTTCAGACTGAAAACATTTTCATTGCACCTGAAGCTCACTAACTCAGCAATATTAGCTACAAGAAAACCTCAGGATCTTCCCATCTCTGCCTCCCCAGTGACAGAATTACAGGGAAGCACCACTGGACACAGCTTTTTACTTGTGTGCTAGGGATCCCAACTGAGGTCCTCCTGCTTGTAGAAGCAAGCACCTGACCAACTAAGTCATCTCCCAGCATCCTACTTGACTCTCTTAATACCGCATCCTTCAAGTTTTACTTATCATCTCTAACCTTCAGCTAACATAGAGGGATTTAAGCTCTAATATTCATTCGTTAATATGCTTTTATAGTCAAAAAGAAGTATGAGATGAAAGCTGGATAAAATAAGATTACCGTTTTAAAAAAAAAAAACTGTGTGCCACAGTGGCTAGTACGAGAATGACAAACCATTTGAGAGCATCAAGTATTTTACAAGATTCTAATTCAGAAAAAATAAACAAAGAAGTATATAAGTAGATATGCATTTAACAATCATTAACTACATTTAGAGGTTTATGTCATCAAAACATTTTGATGTATACTCTTCTCTATACTTTCTCAAGAACAACAAGGTAGATAAAAGAAAAATACATGTATATTCTTATAATTCTATCAAGCATGTAGCCATTCATACCTTTAATACACTATAATGTATTAAGCTGAAGTGGAACAATACTGAATTCTTTTTCTTTTCTTTTTTTTTCTTTTTTTTTTTTTTTTGAGACAGGTCTCATACAGCTGAAGCAGGTCTTTAAATCACTATATAGACAAAGACAACATTGATTTTCTGATCATCTGCCTCTACCTTGGAAGTGCTAGGTTTACAGGTATGTGCACCATGATTCATGCAGCCCTAGGGATTGAACTGGGACCCAGTATGCACCACCTGAATTGAGTTTCCAGCCCTGATTTTATTTTTTAATTTTTACTCAGATTTTTGGAAATATTAGTAAACAATCAATAGTAGTTTTGTAAACACAACGATATTAGTAAACAATCAACAGTAAAACACAAAAGCACAGAGATTCTAAAGCACCTTTCAAACTTCTTGGTTTTATCACAAAACCCTAAGATTTGCTAAAATATCTAGAAATTCTGTTGACTTCATTGACACCTAACTCACCTGGTGACTCTCCTCCTGCATCTGAGACTTGGGTGGAGTCTACTGAAGAAACCACACTGACAGCATTACTAGGTGCACTTGTAGTAAGGGTGGGAGCTAAGACTGATGATTTCTTTGTTGCAATGACGACACTTCTGTAATAAAGGTTTTAAAATATAAATTACTTAATTATATGCATTTAAAAATAAAAAGAAGCTAAGGTTCATTTTCTAGCTACCTTATTTTGATATATTCTTTAGAATATCCTTACTACTTAAAATCTCCTCAAAGTTATCCATATTTACATACCTTTTTCTCTTTTAGAGAGGAAGGAGGAGGGAGGGGATGAGAGAGAGGGATTAAGAGACAGACAGAGCCTGCATGCATAAACAAGACCACAACTTTGGATGTTATTCCTCAGGCACCCACCATCTTGTTTTTGAGAGAGGGTCTGCCACTGGGCAGAACTGTTCAGTAGGCTAGGCTGACCAACTAGTGAATCCCAAGGACCACAGGATTCTGTCTCCCCAGGCCCGAACTTAAAAGAGCACATCACATCCAAGGTTTTTAGTTGTTTATATCTAATGCATATGAATATTCTGTCTGTACTATGTGTGGCTGGGACCCATGCAGTTTGAAAGTGGATATTGGATCCCCTGGAACTGGAGTCACAGCCAGCTGTGAGCTGCCACGTGGGTGCTGGGAATCAAACCCAGATCCTCTGGAAGAGCATCCTGTGATCTTAACCTCTGAGCCATCCTTGTCACCTCCCCCCCACCCTCCCGTCTACACAGACAGCTTGTAGATAAGGACAACCCCAGATCCTCTCACAGCAAACACTTTACTGACAACCTATCTCTTCAGCCTCATTGTTTTTAAAACTAAGACAATATCCTATAAAAATAATTCATTTTAACATTTTAACCAACATTTACACTAGAATTTTTTTAATTTAAGACCATCTTCATTTTTCTAATAAACACAATCAGAGAGAATTTTGGGGGGAAAAGAGAGAATTTTGGAATTGATGAGGACAAGAAATAAACTTTTTTAAAAACTTCACAACTGATGCAGAAAACTCAGTATGTTCTAATAAGAAATTTAAAGCACTGCTAACTTAAAATCATAACTCTCTTAAAAGAAAAAGCAATATCTATACAAGTAATGGATACATGTATATAGCTCATGAAACACAATAGCTTTTGATCATATCACACGGAAAACAATGGACATTTTTTTTAAACAGCCAAAGTACCAAATAACCAGTTGTTCATATTGTATACGATTCAAACACAGGTATTTATGATATACCGATTTCAATTAAAGTGTCTTTATACTAAAAGAGTAACTAAAAGATCTTGTTAGACACAACTTAAAAGGCATTTTTAATTGAAGTTAGCTCCATAAACATGCAAAACCCCAGTTAATGAGGTAAAGGACAGCTGATATATAATGTACTCCCACTGCAGCTCTTACTTTTAATTACCCGGTGTTAACCATAAGCTTAAAGTCCTCAACATTCAATTTATTTAATCACGTCTTTTGTTGACAATACTGTAAGCTGAAAGTATTCCCTTAATAGCTTTAAAGTATCTGATTTTTAAACAAAGTTACTTAGATACTTTGTCCTAATAAATGTATTCATACTTTCTAAGGCATGTAATTTCATTATTTTAAAAATACATATCTGTTGTTATTTTAAAAAAAAAGGAACAAAGTGAAATAGGTTCCGTTTTACTTCACTGACTATCATTTGAGGGCAAATACTGTTGCCAATTAAATCAAGTTATCTTGTGCTAGGCAAGGCTTATTCAATGTACTTGGGGGTAGCTGGTGTCACATCATTATAAGGGTGACTGCCAATGTTAACTATATACTAAAAAATAGAAGCAACAGCCACCTGAGCCCCCAATCCAATATGGTGTGCTTAAATCATGATAGTTTATATCAGAGAAAGATCACTGACACAAAAAGAGGTGGATATGACCTTGTGTATGTGTGCACATACATGTACACATACATATGTGCTGATGGTACCCTCAGAAAACAATACAAATATAATATTTGCATGTTTTGCCAGAAATTTATATGTTAAAATGTAAGAAAAATTTTCATGTCCTAACAATTAGGTAAAAAATGAAAATATGAATGATTCACTTTTACATTTGTTCACGAAAGAATCACCACAATCTGTTTCATACATACAACAGATATACTTATGGGAGAATAATATTTAGATTAGTGAATTATGGGAAGACAGTGGTACAGCACTTTGTCTAATACATCTGAGGTCCTTTATTCAATTCAAGGCAGTGAAAAAAAATCTACTTCTGTAATCAAACTTTAGACAAGCATTTAACTTATGACCCAACAACTAACTATACCTTCGGACTTTGCTCAAGAAAATATAAATATCCATAACACAGTTATGTTTGCAGATGCTTTAGAGTAGCTGGGTCAAACTAGAAATTGATCAAGTGTCCTTCATACAGAAAAATGAAGTTTTTAAACAGTGAGTACTTATACAGTAGAATACCATAATGCAACAGTACAGTACAGTACAGTACAGTACAAAGTGCTAATAAACTTAACAGTATGGCTGAATCTCAAAGGTACTATCTTCACTGCAATGAAACCCTAACTAAGACACTTGTCAAAATAAATTAAGGAAGCCTATGTTTAAGAAAATACTCTTTACTTTCTTTTTAAAAAGAGTTTTGGAGAAGGAAAACTAATAAATGCTTTTTGTAAAAAGTTAAAATAGCAATTTCCTGTGGGGACAGAAAAAGGGATTAGGTACTAAGGGAGAACACTGACTGGTGTTTTGTGTAATAAAGTACATACACTGATCAAAGCTCATCAAATATTACACTTCATATCTGATCCTTTACATGTACAATCATTATTTGTACAGGGCAAATTAAAACACAGCAAAACATTGATTTGGGTTTTAAACATTTAGCATATTATAAATAATACTTAGAAAAGTGAAAAATAGCATTCTTTTATTCATCTTAGTAAATATTTACTCCCCACATTTTTGCACTTATTCTCAAAAATTTGTAGCTCATTTTGAAAAACGTTGTTAAGGTATACACTAATTTCATTTTAAAAACTAATAATAATAACTGGGAGAAAAAAATACAAAAAGTATCTGAAGCCAGAGCCCTGAATTCCTGCTCCTCCACCATCTTGCCCTCACCCTGTACAATTCCTAAGATTATAGATATGTACCAACAAATACCTTTTTAAAACATTTTTAAAATTTTTAAGACAAGCTCAGAAAGATAAAATAACTTATTATGGTAGTTTGAATCGATTTGGCCACCAGAGATTCATGTGTTTGAATGCTTGGCCATAGGGATCAGCACTATTAGAAGGTGTGGGCTTACTGGAAAAAGTGTGTCACTGTGGGCTTTGAGATCTTAAATGCTCAAGCTATGCCCAGTGTCAACCACATGCAGTCTCCTCCTTGTTGCCTGCAGATTAAAATGCCAAACTCCAATCTGGAGAGATGGCTCAGAGGTTAAGAGCACTGAGTGCTCTTCCAGAGGTCCTGAGTTCAATTCCCAGAAACTACATGGTAGCTCACAACCATCTCTAATGGGTATCAAATGACGTCCTCTGGAATGTCTGAAGACAGCGACAGTATAAATTACATACATGAAATAAATAAATAAAATGTAGAACTCTCAGCTCCTTCTCTAGAACCTTGTCCGCCTGGACGCTGGCATGCTTTCTACCATGATAACAGATTAAGCCTCTGAAATTGTATGCCAGCCTGAATTAAATTTAAAATTTTTCATTTATAAGAGTTTCTTTGGTAATGATGGATCTTCACAGCAATGAAACTCTAACTAAGGGACTTGTTAAAACAAATTTTCAGGATCTACCACAAATCTACATATGCCTAAAATCAGATTGCGATTGAGCCATTGCCTTACAATGAACTGTTTTAAAGTTTTATTAAGCTATAATTTACTTGCCATATAATTCATGCACACAAAGCATACAAGTAAATTGTTTCCAATATGTTCACTGAGTTCTCCAGCTAGCATATTCATGAATATATATGCACTATAATTATCTACACAGCATATAAATGAAGATTATCCAGATAAGAAATTATGCATATACCACCATTAAATTATAAAATATATCTGATAATGAATAGAAAAATAAAGTTTTCCTTCTATTCTTTAATATTAATAGGGGAGAATGTGAAAACAGCCCCTCACTACCAGAAACTATGCAATCAAGTTTCCCACATTTGGGGAAATATCAGGAGTCAGCACATCTGCAGAGCAATGAATAACACTGGCACTGGGAGAATCACCTCTGTGATCATGTTTTCTCCCCTGCTGTTTATAGTAAGTATTAATTAGTATAATAATTAATTAATAATTTCTAAATGCATAACCTGATTCAAATCAGTTCTAAAATGTAACATAATGCTGCTAAAGCTCTGGGCCAGACAGATTAAAATAAAACCCAAAATCACATGATCTAATTAAAAATGCAATAAATAATATGTACATGTGGGACGTTTTCATTTTATTACTATGATAAAGTTTCAGTGTAAAGACTAGAATCTTCATGAGAAGAGATATTTAGCTCATTTTGTTCATCCTGTCAGCATAAATCTAAACTAGGAAAGTACAGTCTACATTTTGAAGAGATAACTTAAAAATATAACCTTATCACTCTTCAGTGGAAATTAGCTATGTAAAAACAAAAGATTTTGTATTCTCTTTTAAAAATAGAAAAATGTAAAAGCATAGAGCTTTTTTAAACTCTGCCATCCCCAACTCATTATTTTTTCCCTCTTATGCTGGGTTTTCAACACATGATCTTGCACAGACTAAGCACAAGCTGTACCACTGAGCTATACCCTAAGCCTTAAGCTTCTACTTAAAAAAATGAACTCGAAATCTGTCTTAATGTTTAAGAAGCAAGTAATTATCTGAATTTTGAATAATATTAATTATAACTAAAGCATTTTGTCATAAAGAATATAGAAAACAAAAAACCAACTGCACCAGCTAGTTTTTCAAAATGTCAATTAAAACCCAGATATTAAAGTGAAAAGTTTATTCATAGATTATCTTTATGAACTCATTAACTTCAGTGAACATTTAGAATACTCAGCATTTGCTTCATTGTGTACAGATTCTTTAGGAAGTACTTTTACAGTCACACTCAGAGTGTACAGATTTTTTTAGGAAGTATTTTTTACAGTTATAGCAAGTGAAAATCATGTTTGTTGTTATTTTTCTTGATTTTTCCTGAATTAGGTAGTCTGAAGGTTTTCCCAAAAATTAATTAGTAATAACCACAAATAAAGCAATAATAGATACCAGACAAGTTTCAGGATTTTCATTTCAAAATTGTATTAGTTCAAACTATCACAAACCTTCACATTGCTGTTTTATTTAACATGAAAATGGTTTACTAAAGAAAAAAAGAAAAAACTTTTTTGACAGAGTACTTTAGTCCCTAAGGATTCAGTTGAAAACACAGACCAGCCCTTGAACTTTATCAAGATAAATCCCTGGCATCCATTAATCGCCAGCAAGGATCTTCCAATTAGATAAGAGCAAGAATCTTGGCATGGGAATGAACACTAACACCTTCCCTTTCACCGAGACCAAAGCTGGCAACCTTTCAGCAAGGCTCACTCACGTAGCTGTTACACTAAACTTCCCAGCTATTGCTTGGGAGTTGATAATTCTTAAGATATGAGGAGAGTTCTGATTTCTGGCACAGCATTCCTGAGATAAACACATGATCAGAGGGATGCTTTGAAATTCCCAAAGACACTCCATTGCCCTATGGCTGAAAAAAAAAAAAAAAAAAAAAGAGGTCTTTTAAAAGGTATCTCCTGCTAAGAAAAAAGACAGGGGAGAGATAGAAGAGTTTGTATTCATCAGACAATATGTTAAATGCATACCAGACATGTTAAGTTCCACAGAATATCCAGAAAAAAAGCTACCACATAAATTATTGGTTTTTTCTTACTTTAACAAACCTTTTAAAGTACAGTACCTAAGCCGGAATCCCTAAGTAAACGTGTAATCTCATTTAAGATATTGAGAGAAGAGATTTAATTTCAGCATTATCAAAAAAGAAAATAAAAAAGTTTTGGTCATTCATGAAAAATTTAAGTATATTAATAAGACAATTAATTAGAGTATTTAGCCACCAAATTATTTATTATTAAAACTAGCACAAATTTAAGTTGACTTTCATCTGGGCACAGTAGATCACACCCATAATTCCAGTCTTGACCAAGTAAAAAGGACTACCATGAGTTTAAGTGTCTATAGTATACAACCTTGTGAGCTGTGTCATCTGATGCTGTCCTAGAAACATAGTAAGACACTATTTACAAAAGATGAAGAAATAGAGGACAAGGACTAATGAGAAATATGTTATTACATAATCTAATATGTAGAAGCCTCTAATATTAGAAACCATAAAATAAAACAGAAAACCTTAAATACACAAATGAATGATAAAGTGATAAATTTTATAACCTCTAGTCCTAAGGAATTCCATAATAGTAGAGAGACTTGGTGCATATGACTGTATTCCTTGACCAGAGTGAGCTAAATTAAGACAAAACCATACATACACCACTGGACAAGATGCACGAAGAAGCTGTTGCTTCTGTAATATGTCTGTCAAAAATATACTAATGTCAATCTAATTCTAAGGCAACAATAGATAAATATAAGCTCAGGAACATTCAAAGACTTGAGGGACAAAATCTCAAACTGCATCATTTGACTTAAGACTGTCATTCAATCCTAATTATATACAATGTGTGTAGAGAAGCATCTGAAGAAGTGATTAACAGCATGTACTGCTCTTATAAAGAACCAGAGTTCAGTTCCCAGCACGCATGTCAGTTGGCTCACAACTGCTTTTAACTTCAGCTTCAGGGGATCCTCTGGGCTCCACAGGCTCCCGCCATTCATGGGTACATATCCACACACAGACATATATAATTTAAATAAATGAATACAGGCAGTGAAGCATAAAAAAAATCAATGTAGGAAAGCTGCTTGCTGGGAAGAGGGGTTGAATGGGAGCTGGGCACAAGAATAGGAAAATAAGGCAGGGATAATCAGAGTGTATTATATACATGAAAAGCTGTGAAAGAAAAATACAAATAAGTAAATAAGCTTAAAGAAATTTAGATAATATATTTAGTATTTTAAATTTTAAACAGTATTATATCAATTTCAATTTTCTTATTTAAAGATAAGAGTATACTTATATAGAAAACACAGAATGTATTAAAGCACATCTAAATATTATATTATCAATTTAATGTCTCAAGAAAAATGAAAATTTTGTAGTAGGAACTTTTCTGTTTATAAGTTTACTAATTCACAAAATTACTAATTTTTAAAAGTGTTCATTCAATAACTGTATGCTGGAAGTAGAACAAAAGGAAACTTTATAAAATATAAAGACAACTAACAATATATAGACAGACTAACATAATATAAAGACAAGAAACTTTATAAAACATAAAGACAGACTAACAATAAACAGACTAACATATTAGAGCTGGTAGTAGAGCACCTGCCTAGCAATGCTGAAGGGCCTTGGACAGCATCCTAGGCAACACGTATAAACTGATTATAGTTAGAAAACAGATAAATCTATTAAAAAAACAACAACACCACCAATAACAACAACAACAAAAAACCCTTAGGGCTACATAATCAACAAGATTCTGTAGTTAGCTTTCTCAAATTTTCCAGGCTCAGAACACCTAGTTGAAGTCTTGTATCTACTAGCATCTTGATTCCAACATATTTTGTTATTGTTTTCATAAAGGATGATATAATACTGGTAGCAAAAACTTATGGATAACCACTGTAAGTTCAAGTAATGTCAAAAGCGTAACCACACACACACACATACACACACACACACACACACACCAAAAAAAAGGAAGGGGAAAGAAGGAAAAAGGGTAAAGAAATGGCATTTTTACATACAGTGTGCTAATGCCCTACTAAAACTATACCTAAAGTAATATTAGTGGCATAGAAAATGTTAATACTTAAGAATATTGCACATACAACAAAAGTATCCTTATATATTTTATAAATTAGAATGAAACATTCCACTCTAATGTTGAAGCCACAAAATTTAGACTTTCATATTGAATTTCTGTTTACCTTGACAATTTGCAAACATAAGCATACAGAAACAAAGGACTACTTGCATACCTGTCAAAGGATCTGAACTGCACGGGTGGGTCAACAGACAGATCTCCAAGAGCACCGAGGCAGGCTGGGGGCAGAAGGGCTGGATCCACTGTGACTCCATCTGCTGGCATATTAACCAAGCTCCGGAGAATGTCCTTCACGTTGACATTTTTTGAAACTGAGACTGATGGTGTCCCCTTCCTGTCCAACTCGTTTCCTCCATCAATTTTTGTTTCCTGAGATTTATTGACTTCCAAAGAAAGAGTGCACAGCACCTCACTGATGGCATCTGGACCCGCGCTGACACCCAGAGGTGCTGCTGGAGAAGCTACAGACATACTGCTTCCTAAGCCAGAAGCTGTTTCCTCACCAAGGCCAGAGTCCCTCCTTCGAGTAGATGAGGTGCCTTCCAATGATTCTTCCACAGATGACAGAGTTAAAGAGCTAAATTCTGCTAGTGTGTTTTCTGCATCTTAAACAAAAACAGAAAAGTAAATTAAAAAATCAAGAACTAATTTTTTATAAAGGTATATTAAAGTCTCAGTAGCCATCTAGGATTTTGTGTCATGTTCCCTCAAAATCAAAAGTTATTACATAAACTTTAAAATATAATGAGGGCATGTGCCTCATAACTAAAGTTAGATGATAAAATGAATAAATAATAACTACCTGTATCGGCCTTCAGAAGTAATTGTAACATAAGCATGGATTATAAAACAAAGTAGAATGCCAACAGTGCATAAAGTAAAAACTTCTACCTCAAACAGTTTCCACTGCTGGAAAAGGAGGCCAACCTCTCCCATATACAGAATAAATCAATACTGCTGATGATCTGCCTCAGCAAGGAGCATACCCATCCCTACTAAGACAGGGCCACATAGTGCAAGATTGCTATTAATCTAAGAAAGACCTTGAACTTCTGATTTTTATTCCCTCCATCTCTTGATTACTGAGATTACAGATATGTGCCCCCACGACCAGATGATGAGGAGCTGGGGAATCAAACTCAGGGCTTCATACATGCTAGGCAAGCACTCTATCAACTTGGCTAAATTCCCAACCCAAGCAACTCCACGTTGCTGTGTAATGTTGCTCTCTGATCAATCAAACTTCCAACCATTCCAACCAACATGTTCTTTTCAAGTTCACTAAAAAGTACACCTTGCCAAATTTAATGATCAGTCCTCTAATAGCACTTGACAGTACAGCAAGATGGTGGATGTCCTCTATACTTTGATAATTCTTTCTTCCCTTGACTCCTAGGATTTTTTCTTATACCACTTCACCAATGGTTTCTCAGTGATCTCTTCAACATCCTCCCTGATTTACCAGGTTCAAAGAACTTAGAAGTCAATCCATGAGCCTTTCAGTCCTTGGTTCTCTCGCCACCTCCATCTACGTTATTTTCCCTTAGTGATCCCACACCTCTTGACAACCACAACTCCACCGTACACACAAAAGGAGCAAATATAATATCATACATATGTATAATACACTGACTGTTATCTCACTACTTTATCTATATCTTGTATGTCAAAATATCTAAAGTCAACAGGTTGAAAACTGAAATACTTTACTTTCAATCTACTCGTTATTTTATAGTAATTATTGAATATCTTTTCTTTTTAAAATACCCACACTAATATTCAGAAATACTGTTGTTCTTCTGTCACCCAAATATATCCTGAATCTGATTGCCTCTAGATATCTGTGTGGACACAACAACCCAAGCCCATCAAGTCATCACATCAAGTGAATTACTACACTATGCCCATAAATGGTAGTGGAAGGCAACTGATTTAATGATCCTAGTGTCTCATAACTTCTGGTATTTAAGAAATCCTTTCTTTAATCCCAGCACTTGCAAGGCAGAGGCAGGCGGATTTCTGAGTTCGAGGCCAGCCTTGTCTACAGAGTGAGTTCCAGGACAGCCAGGGCTACACAGAGAAACCCTGTCTCGAAAAACCAAAAAAAAGAAATCCCTCAGTTTGAGCTAGTTCAATAGAATCCTTATCTAAAAGAATAGAATCCAAAATAACAGCCAGTTCCAAAGCTGAGTTTTAATAAAGCCTGCCAGACTTGACTTTACCAGAATCCAAATTGGCTCTGTTAAGAAATTTAACTGACTTCTACTTTAATGAGAAACACTACATGAAAATAGAAAACTCTTTCAAAGAAATGAAAGAAAACAAAGAATTAAGTTACCATAAGAATTAAGACCTTCCCCCAACATAACACTGCTACAATCAGCCAACCTCAGCCCAGAGCCCTCCCAGCTGAGGCACTAGACAGCAGAAAAGTCATCTTAATCTCAGTCTTAGGAAACATCTGAGCAGGAATGAACATTCCCACCATGTTATATTCAGATGACACCAACAGAAATTATACAATATGAAGAATGTTGTAGTTTTAAACTACTAAGTTTCAATGTACTATGTCACATGGCAGCGCAGAACTAAACACTGGTTTTCCTTCTCCTCTGAGGTGTATTCTCAACACAGAATCCAGTGTTACTTAAATTTATCAAATTTTATTTTTATTGTTGTTTCTATATTTATAATGTTCACATGATACACATACACACACACACATATATATATATATATAATGTTCATATGATATAAACACACACACAATTGAATCATAGTGCACACATGCCATGGTGCACATGTGGAATACAGAGTGAAATATACAGAGTAAGTTCTCTCCTTTCATTATGGATTCTGGAGGACTGAACTCAGATCATCAGGGTTGCATGGCAAATGCTTTTATCAGCTGAACACTGGCCCCAGAGTGTTATTTTTAAAATACATGTCAGTAATAACTTTGTATTCAACACTCCAATGACTGCTCATTTCTCTTAAAGAAAAGTCCATAAAGCATCTCTCCTGTCATGCCTGACATTTTATTTATTATCACTTTCATTGCCTTCTAAAATACCATAAAATTTGTCTATTAAAAAATATTTTCTGTCTCCTCCTGCCAAAGATAAGCTCCAGAAAGGTGGAGTCTTTTCCTTCTCGCATGTTCAAATCTACATGAATACAACAATCTAATACATACTGAATAAAAACCTACAGGGGGTGGAATGCCCGCTCCTCTCAACGCAGCTAGTTCTGTAACTATGAAAGCTGTTTATCTAACTATATGTCTGTAACTAAAAGCTCCTTTTCATTTGTTTGGTTGGTTAGTTTTTGTATTTCCAGGCAGGATTTCTTTTTCTGTGTAGCCCTGGCTGTCTTGGAACTCAAGAGGCTGGCCTCAAATTCAAGAGATCCTCCTGCCTCTAAGTGCTAGGATTAAAGGCATGTGCTACCACTGCCTAGCTAAAAGCTACTTTTAAAACAATAGTGATCACTATTAATTGTGTAAACAATTTCCTAGAAATCTGTTGTAAAAGACTGAATTACCCTTCACAACAAACAAAAGTAAAAATTTGTACTCTTTACTTATTAGGAATAACACTTTCTCATCTTTAAACTGAATGGACCACTTACAGTGCAAAACTCATCTCCCAATTGAAATAATTATACAATATATAAATTAAAGAGTTATTAGTAAACATAGTTAAAATATTTTGCTCTTGGTAAATGTAATGCTATGGTCTCACTTTACACAAAGTTTCAAGAATCAGGGTCTAAACCAGTAAAGCTTTGTTTGAACTTTGAGTACCAGAAAATAAAACATGGAGACTTACCAGGAAGTGATACATTCCCATTATCACTACCAGTTTCCTTAAGAGACTGACTGTGTCTTTCATCTTGGGGTTCCAAAATGTCTCTGTACTTTGAGACCATAAGAACAGAGATAAAGTACACAACAGCCAAAGCTAAGAATTGAGCTTGCTTGCTATCCTCCTGAGGGAGAAAAAAAAAGCAACTGTTCATGCCACTATTAACATTTTAATCTTGCTTCACATTACGATATTTAAATATAAAAGATGTTCACAAATCTCTCAATGTGCACAGAAAATAATGTATCATTTGTATAATAATTTATTACTAAATGTAATAATTCTAAAATACACTTGAGCAAGGTCAAACATATTCTTGGCAGTAGTAACATTAAATGAAAATGTACACAAGCACAGAAACAGAAAACCCAATTCAACTTTAAAAATAATTAAGTGGTCAATCTTAAGAGAAATGTTGATCCTACTTTAAAAGGCAACTCAAATAGTAATTATCACAATACAAAGGTAACTGATTCTTTTTACTTCTCATCATAAAAATTCAAACATGTAAATTTAATAATATCACAGCGATGTTGCACTATGATACCCAGCATGTTCAGAACAAACATCCAAGAGAAAAGAGTAAAGATATCACACAGAGAAAGGGATGGAAAAGGAACCTCCAGAATATTTTAAATATCACAGACAGACACAAGTCAGGACTGAATACAAACCATTTTCCTCAAAGAAAAGGACAAACTAAACTGAGGCATAGAGGTGGCTACTCAAGCTCTACTGAAGACCATCAATATTATGTGACTATCAATGACCTCTGTATCCAGTGCAAAAAGATGTTACACACATCACGTCTGATAGTGCCTCAGAAAAGGTTTAACTTAATTATTTTAAATTTAAGGATATCAAATATTCCTATCATACCTAAAGTTACAAGCATCTCAAGTATTTGGTAAGTCTCTGAGTCTGAAGATTTTCCCTAGAGAATTGGCACTTGCCCTAGGCCTTCAGCTTAGTTGCAGAGAAAACAGATGGGAACTTAAAGAACAATTATCACCTGTTCTCATATATGAAATTCTCAAAAAATAAAAATTAAATTAAAAAATACTAACTACTGTTAGAACTAGATCCGAGTTAGGAAAAAAATTAGATACCAAAACTATCCCTTAACAGGCCTGCTTGAATTAATTTTTAGACATATTTCCAGTACTCCTAATAATCTATTACATTTCATAGGTTTGCAAGTATGGGTTTCTTAGTCTTGGTAGAAAAGATAAATGTATATTTTTCCTTTTTTATTAAACATCCCTTTCCTATCATGTATATAACTACTGACAATGTGATGATTAGGCAAATTATTTACATGGTTTACTTAGTCAGTTATTGATTACTTAGGCCTTACTAAGTCCTTATTCATCCCATTGAATTACAAAAATCCTTAACTCCCTTCCTCTACCTCTTTCTACTATGTGCCTTCTAGCACCAAAAAAAAAAAAAAAAAAAAAAATCTAATGTCATCTTCCTCACGGGACTATAAATGAGGTAAGATGGACACTGCATCTGGGACTGTGCTGTTCAGTCGGTATTAATCACTGTGCGGTGACAACACTCCAAACCATAAACTTATACTAAGACCTAGTCAAGAACACAAGAGGGCACTAAAATACCAGAGAAAGAGAAATGACAAAGAAAAGTGATGCTCATAAAACGTCATGTGAAGTACATATTAAAGTACCCAATACAAAGTATATAGCAAGCGTTCAACAAATACTTAGTAAAGATAATATCGCAACAGTAAGGAGATTACAAATGACTCTATTTTAAGATTTATATTTTATAAGAATTTAAAATTTTTAACATCAAAATCTGCTAAAACCAAAATTATTTTCATCTTTAGAAAGTTAAGAAGACAGTAAGTCATGTGACTATAGTCACAGCTCTGAGGGCAACTGAGAGTTGAAAGCCAGCCTGAGCTACATAAAACCCTACCTCAAAAATAAAACACAAATAAAAATTTAAAATATCACAATGGAACAAACATTTAATTATGTAACTTTTAATAAATTTTAACAAACCCTTAAAGGAGAAAGAAGCACTAAATATTCACTAAAATAATACACTTTTACAAGATAGTACATTATTACATTAAGTGCAAAGATTCTGAAGGCAAGACTACAGTACAGGGTTTGAATTCTGACTGTCATTTACTAGCAACAATATTTGGCCGGGTCACTTGAATACAATGGAAGGTTTTGGATATGCTGAGACATTTAAGAACAGGCAGTGTCCAGTGTTGCAGTACAGTGCCCTTTCACCTTGACAGACTAGCTCTATTTATTCAGATAACTCCTTTTACCATTATGAGATTCTAAGATCAGTTCCAAGAACTAGGCCTCTTGGCCTGCCTGTTGACTCAACGATTTCATTTCACAGACCTCTTTCTACTTCAAGTACTTAAGGCCCAACAGGAAGCATGTACCAGCTAAGATAATACTTGGAAGAAAGATTTGAACTTACGATGTCTCTGAAAACAACTGCTCGAAGCCGATTAATGTCCATGTCTTGCAGGAGCCTGTCAAGATCTCTTACTGGAGATATACCACCAGTCACAATGTCCACTGGGCTCTGTTTGAGATAAAGTAAATAATAATAATAATGCACACTCACACATTAAGCAATTTTTAAAAATTAATTGAACACAGTAAACTATCAAAAAAGCATGACATAACAATTTTTCATGTAAGTTTTCTTTCTTTGTGGGAGCTGGGTATGGAAAGCAGAGAATCATGTGGGGGAAACTGGCATCTCTGAATAAGAAAGTATCATAGCAGCAAGGGAAAGCACTGGGAAAGCAGACAAGATTATTTGCCATGTATTTAAACACAAACATTTGAACATTATACTGACAGAAGAAAGTGACTACTTTAGAATTCATGTCAAATTTATTTAGCTTTCTGTTGAAATGAGCAAACTATTTAGGATCTTAATTGTAGAATACAAATATGCTTTTGTGAAACCGATGATTCCACACCTTACCTTTGCTGCAGACCTCCCCATGGGAATCAGGCTGTGTATTGTTTTCAAGCTCTTTGCTGTATCTCCTCTGGCTTTCAGCTGTGAGTGCTGCTGACACTCTAAACAATTCCTTACAGCCACTGCACACACTGTAACGTATATTAAAAAAAAAAAAAGATTGGGAAAGAAAAGAAAATTATATTTAGGGTTACAGCACAGATACAAATCACCTTCACTATACAATACCTGTTACACTTCATTCAAAATAGATTACCTTGAGTAAATTCCTAATATGTCCCTAGACTATCACCTAGTGTTAATTGACTAATTTTATTTTCTGTTATGGTTAAGATCTGGGAGAGCAGCTCAGCTAGCACTGCTGAGACTTTGGATTCGATCCCTATGCTCAGCAGTAACAATGTTTGGTAGATGTGCCTGTAATTACAGCACTTGGGAGGAGGAAGCAGGAGGATCACAAGTTCAAAATCAACCTCATCTTCATTGAATCCCGTTTCACAAAATGTCCTCCAGCCCCCTCAAGAATGATCTAGGGAGTTCTACTGAACAGAAATAGCTTCAGGAATGGTGTGCTTGTCTTGCTGTACTTCAAATGACTGAACCTAGAGCCTCACAGTGCTAGGCAACTACTCAACCACCACAGTACACAGCCAGCTCAGTCTAGAAATCCTAACAAGTTTAAAGATGGAGCAGCCCTACCCAAACAAATCTATATTTAGATTTCAACTGCACTAATTATAGTTTTCAGTTTGAGATCAATTTCCTAATTTTTTGATCTACAATTTCCTCATGGACAACAGAACAAAACAGTTGTCATTGCAATATAAATATCAGCAGTAATGACAGACATCAAAAATAATAGCTTCTATTTTATAATGTACAATATGAATTTTTTTAAAATAATTTCCACAAATTGGTACACGAATTACTTCAGAACATTATAAATCAACTAAAAGGTATGTTCAATGGCATTTTAACTAAAGAAACATGTATAAAAATCCAATTGTAGATATTTACTACTTTATAGTCCTTATTCTTGATAAATGTAGGGAAATATTTCATTAATTGATTGCTGCTGCTGTTATTTTTATAGATTACTGTCTTCATAAAGCCAAGGTTCCTTCCTTCATGCAATGTTCAAATCTTAGGTAATGTCAACTATTCATGCTGGGAGAATCTCTCAAAATGTGACAATGTAAGACAGTTTTCATTAAACTTTTACTTGTTTACCCTCAAATATTATAAGATGAAGGTCAGAGGAGAAGCCAGAAGAATAGAGTGTTTTGTAACACATTCATGGAGACAGAAATAATCCACTTCAAAGGGAAACTAGTTAGGGTGTGTACTAAAGCCCTCAAATATCTAATAAAACATGTGGCATTCTGCATATTTAATTCAAATGGACAAACTGAGAAAAATTATACTTCAAAAGAGTATTTGACAAACTGAGCCACCAAGACTCCATGTTCTTCATCCAATAAATATGCCTAGAGATGTAAAGTGTGTTTTGAGTATCCTGTTTTCACAATTCTTATCAAATACTGGTTTTATATTTCAGGATAGAAACTGAGTATGAGTCCTTTGTGCTTTGGTCAATAACTCCATCCCCATTGTTCTGTAAATAAAGCTGAATGATTCAAAAACAAAAGCCAAGGTTCCTAAGGGCTTGCTTCCATTTCTTGAACCCTCTTTACCCACTATTTCCTCTCCACAGCAAGTCAATCTCAACAGTTACACCTGGAAAGGAAATCTCATGCAAAAACCAAGAGTTTACTTCATCTAATGAAACCTTAACACTGAATAGTTGAACAGTCATCCTATGTATTCTTGCTTTCACTTAAATAAGAACTATTCCCAGAGGAACTGAGATTTAATGATTTTGTTAAATACTTTAATAAGCTATGCTAGCTTATTGGAATAAATATGTACTTGAATGATGCCCACTGAGAAACTTCCTACTGAAGTGTGTTTGGAAGAGAAAAGAATCAGCATTTCATGGTACTCAGGAGACAAACTAGGCCTCAGCCAAAATGAATAGACATTCTAAGAAGATCTTCTAATGATTTATTATATCTGAAAATCTCTATTTTAGATCAAACAGAAGTTAACAGAGAGGGTGAATGTTAGTTAGAATCACCTTAGGAGCATGCTGACTATGCCCACCTCAGGACCAAATGTGTTAGCCACTACTACGTGCATGAAAATGCAGGCACATGGCAATATGGTAAGTATACACTTCCCCAAAATAAGAAAAAATTTACTGTAATGGGTGGATAGCTGAAAATGTTAAATGAAATTCTTAACTAATAGCTTTTAACACTTTACCCAATCGAAGACACTGTCGCAAAATTCCTCCAGATGACATATTTTTTTCAGCTTCGATTTCAGTGAAACCAAGAGAACTTGCAAATATAAGCACATCCACGAGGCTAATCAGCCTCTGAAGAAAAGTCACGGAGGCTTCTACTGAAAGGCCCTGAGTAGGCTCGATACTCTCCAGCTCATGCTGTAAGATATAAAGTTTAGTGATTACATCCACATTCACATGTAACACGTGCAGTCCTCACATTTTTAGATTTTTCAAGTTTAAGATCTCTGAAAATCTACAATAGACTGGTTTCTCTTTTCATCTTAAAAAAAAAAAAAAACAAGGCAATGAGAACACTCACATCATATTCTTCACAAATGAACTCATGCCTAGTAAAGTACCATTCTTTGAAAGTTTCTCATTCCTACAACACATCCTAAAATCTTTCCAGGTAAATATAAAAGATTTGTTTTTATTACAGCAGTTATTATGGATAGAAACCACTGCACAAAGCTGTAATCATTGAGGATGCACAGTATTCATGATTTCACACCAACTGTATAGTGAAGTCCTTACTGTGGCCGATGTAGCAGCTGAAAGCAATGGCAGTATACCCCCACAAGCCATGACCATATTGTCCATCACTTGAGAGATGAGATGAATTGTGTTGTGTACAAAGATGACATTATCACTGCTATTCACGAAGTCCATAACTGTCTTTGTTGAATGGCTGTCCAAAGATAAATTATGTTTACTGATGAAGCTAAGGAAAGGAAATCACAGTATACCATATACCTGCTTAAGGAGAGGCAGGAAATGTAGCAGATACCGAGGTGCACAGTTTCTCAGAAAAAGTAAACCACTGTCAGAAGTCACTGTCTATGTATAAAGCATAGAACCTCTGCTAAAGCCGACACTACTCATTATACATTTGGATTAAAGAGTTGAATGAAATTATGCTTATTAAGAAATCACAGCTTGGGCTAGAACTCTCAGAGAAGTAGGCTCAAATATTTTGGTCATCCTGGTAAGCCCTTAGAAACAGTGATCACGGGAGTGTTCACGGAACTTTGTTTATTGCCTTGCTTGTTCTTTGACTGTTTGTGTTTATTGTCTTGTTTGTTCCTTGACTATTTGCATCTATTGTACTGCTAGTTCCTCAACCTAGAACTGACTTTAATACTTACATGTAATTAAAATGGTATAAAAGCAAAAAGGAGGAAGGGTATGGGATGGGGGTTTCTAGGGAAGGGAAATGGGGAAAGGGGATGTCATCTGAAATGTAAATAAATTAAAAAAATTAACAAAAAAGAAATCACAGCAAAAAATAGGAGGCAAACAGCACTACATGTGCTATTTAAAATAAATTTCACTAATACTTTCTTACATAGTGGTATAAAATTCTCTTAAATGTGGTAAGAGTAACTTACAAACAAAAAATCAACAAATTAGATTCTATTAAAATTATAAATCACACAATATAAAATAATAGAATATATATAGTTAATTTGTATTAAACATATGAACAATGCTATACATAAGTTTCCTTAATTTTTGACATTTACAGTAATAAGCTCCATTGGAATGTCTACCTTCTAGTTAATTCTAGTCTATAAATACTATAACAAACCTTAAGCAAATTTTAGTATGGGAAATCTTGGATTTTCCTCAGTTTGTAATCCAGAGATTCCACGCATAGAATGGAAAATAAATAGTAATGTGATAAAAAACTAACAAAGAGTAATTTATATTCTGCTTTTCAATCAAATGTTTGGAGTAATGCAAAATGTTTACATAAATTTCTTAGAAAACAGAGAATAAGATCCATACTTGTCTTCTATAAGGAATATATGAACAAACCTTCTCCACATCTGTATATCTGTTTCTATGGAAAATAAGAGATCAGTGAGCAGACGCTGATGCATCTGAGACCACTTGAACTCGGGAATGCGAAACATGGTCGGTCTGGAGTCCCTCCTTTGTTGGTCTACTGCTCCTGATGCTGTTTCTTGTCCTGGCTGTTCCTGTTGCCTTGATATCTAATAGAGAAAAGGTTAAGAACTTCAAAAGTTTTGCATTAGCAAAGAATTCAGTAGCTTCCCTGAAATGCACCTAACAAATATTCAAATTCTAATAAACTACAAAGTAAAATTAAAAGAAACTTATCAATGAGTAATCTTACCATACATTTAAAGCAAAGTTATCATGGTATAATACTTATATCATAATTCAACAGTAATTAGCATAGTAGCATGTTATTATAGACACTGCCACTGTGTAGCATTTCACGAAGGAATTCAACAATTTTTAAATCTGAATATTAGCTAAGATGGCAGTATTTATAGTCCAGACAGTAACTAGATTACTCTTCATTAGTTAAAATAAGAATTAACAAAGGTCAACATAATGAAAAACAAACAAAACAACAACAACTAAAAGAAAGGGAGGAAATGAGAAACAGAGGTTAAGAAAAAAGGAGGGAAGCAATAACATACATCCAACCACTTGTACCACATGACACTGTGAAATACTGGAAAAACAGAAAGCTATGCCTCTCAATCACACAGACTCTTCTCATAGTACAAACAGATCCTTAAACTTGAAACCAGAGTCATGCCTTGGTAATTACATAGCCCCACGTTTAACCAGAAAAGGAATGTGCTAAAACTGATTCAGCTGAAGAATAAAAAACAAGTATTTTCTACAGTTGCTTTATAAACTAAACTTATGCCAATTTTGAAGTTAAAAGTGGCAATGTTTGGTGATGTATGTTAAAATAATAAAAGCTGCCATTTAATAAACTCACACTGGGGCTGAGGGTATAATCACTGGTAGAGTATTTACGAATGAATGAATGAATGGTCATAAATTCAGACTGTCAATTATTATAAAACCTTTTGAAATATAGTATTTACATATACACTTATGTGACTACGACTATTAAATTAATGAAATACAAGTACCCACAATTACAGTTTTTAACTCAGTGAAAGTTCACGCCAGAGAGAAAATACTGGCACACATGATATACACAGGCAAACATGCAAGCAAAATATGCATGCATTTTTTTAAAGACAATATCTATACTTACCTCAAGCCCATGTCGTTGAGGCTGCGGTACTTCTGTGCTCGTACTGGCCTTCAATTCAAACCTCTCAGTATCTGAAGCAACACTAGAAACATCCAGCTTGGCAATCTTTTGCTCAGAAGTGGTAGGAGCCTCAGAGACATTATCAGCACAATCACTAACTGACTTAGTGTCTCCAGCAAGGTTAGTTGCTTTCATCACTTCGTCCAGAATCTCATCACTGTCTGACTGTACAGTTGTTTGGGGAACAGGTACTTCTGATGAGGTAGCTGAAGACCCTGCTGTGTCCACAGTTGGAAATCTAGAATCTTTAAAATCTCCAGTTTCAGAATCAGTGTGAGTTTTAGTAATAGGTGCTTCCTCTTGAACTTCACAACCATTACCACACATATCTGGCTCTTCTCTGCCTTCAGAGGCAGCTACAGACAAACTCTCACCTTGGAGCTCTGTGGGCAGACTAGCTTCCTCAGTAGGGCTGCCTTCCACCTTCAGTTCCACATAATCATCATCTTCTTCTTCCTCTATTCCAGATTTTTCCAGTAATTCTGGCATCTCTGCAGCATCTTGTTCTGAGGGAGAACTTACTTCACTGATGGTCACTATATCTTTGCCTGGTTCCAAAGAATTAGAGGTAAGAGTCATTGGTCCTACTGCATCAGAAGAAGCTTTTAAGTCACATGCATCCTTCGTCTCATTTGTAGTCGTTTCCTCCATGGTGGCCTGATCCAGTAACTCTTGATTATCTTGCTCCATTTTTTTTTCATCACTAGATATATCAGGTGTCTGCAGTTCAATGTTGGATGCAGAATCTACTGAACTTGCCTTCCCAATACTTGAGTTCTCATCACTATTTCTAGTGAAAGGAGGAGAGATGGAAAACTCTTTCCGATCTGAGTGCTGGGGCCCCACTGAAACAACATCCCTGGGAACACCAGTGCCTTCTGGAACCAGACTTGAAGAACACGGCCCTATTTCTTCATCACCTTTTTCCTGCTCTTCCCTAAATATATTGGCAAGGTTTTCTTTGTGTATTTCAAAAGTAACCTACAAAAAATACATATAAACAGTTAAGAGATAGATTTTTATTATTAAATTTATCTATTTATTTACATTACAACCCAGTATCAGCCCTTCCTCTCTTTCAAGTACATGAGCACCATTTACAGAACTTAAAATTAAAATTCTTTCAATAATTTCAGGTTTAATACAATGAAAACCCATTTCTCTGTCATTTGTCTTCAGAAGAGAGTTTTAAAATAAATTTAAATAAATTAGTTATTTAGTTTAATAAATTAGGTATCAGTTATTAGAAGGTCTAAATGTAACTACAAACAACAAAAGCTTATTTATACTTAGCTAATGGATACAGGTTATTTTCAAACCTTCCCCCAAATGTCAATAATTACTTTCAAAGTTTAAACTCATTATAAATGGTGTCTCTTTCTTTTGGCTCACTTTTTTTCTGTGCAATACAAAAGCTGGAACCTTTATTTAAAAGAACATTAGGTCAAATAATTTGGAAACCCCCCAAGTAACAAATATATTCATCCTATTGTCATGTTAAACTGGAGACAGAGTTATTAAGAAAAAAAAAACATCACCAAAGGTAGAAAGCATATACCTTCAGGATTTGAAATCCTTGTAAAAATCTAAGTTTGGTTGCTTTACTAATTTCCCCTTAATTTAGTCCAATCACCTAAAAGCTAAGTGGTAATTAAACAATTATCACTGTTGTTATCTTTTTTTGCTGTTTTTCTAAAGGTATTTGTGACGTAAAACTGATAATTCACAATTAATGGCCAGATATTGTTCTAAATTACCCAGCTAAAAGAACACTCATTAATCTTCACAATCATTTGATTGCTAATCTATAGCAGTTTGTAATGTTTAGAAAGCACTTCTATAAACTCCCTGTTACAGATACTTATGTGCTATTAACAGCAACATTTTTTTTGCCATTACTTACAACTTATTTGGCACTCAGATTTACTAACTAGGAGACAAAAGAGAAATTAATCAAGATGTTAATATCTTATTTCATATATTAAGAATGTTTAACTCATAAAAATTTAGATTTTTAAAATTAGCAGGCATGTTTAGCAACTGGCTTTGCTTTAAATAAATGTACCTTTTCACTGTGTTATGTCATATAATACTTGCTGAATATGACATCATAGTTGTCTGTATTGTATGTTATCAATGTTTTTCATAACAAATAAATAAGACATGTTTCAATGCAACTGCATGTGAGCTATCATTATGAATGTACATCAGTCAAAAGATTACTACCTCAAACAATATCTTTTAGAAAATGATAGAACAGCATTCAACAATCACACATGGCAGTAGATATAATAGTAAAATCTAATTATAAATACTTACTAATCTTATACAAAGCACTATTAAAATCTATATTCAAAACTAAATTCTCTACTAGTAGAGTTTTCTGTTAAGATAACAAACATAAGGTATATGCTAGCTCAGGGAAACTACTAAAGCAAATGTATTATGAAAATAACATTGCAGGCCTAATAGGGAAGGGAAAGTATCCCATAAGGAAACCAAGTGATACACACCATAAGCATTGTACAACATTCATTCAGACAATGAAACAAAAGTGATTTTGGAATAGATAAATTAACATGGCTCAAATAAAAAAGAATACAGTATAAAAATGTTTTTCTACCACTCTCAAATTCAAATGCAAAAATCCTACAACAATCAAGCAATTAATCAACTATTATTCTCACATGCACACAAGTATAGATTCTTAGTCTGCTGCTTTTTCACTCAAATGTAGCAAATATAACCAACATTTTTTTCATAATTTTCAACTAATTATTAGCTCAAAAAATTACTAAAGTCTTCTTATAATAAGTTGGTCCAGAATCTTTTTATAAATCTAAAGTAATTTTTTTTTTTTTTTTTTTGGTTTTTCGAGACAGGGTTTCTCTGTGTAGCCCTGGCTGTCCTGGAACTCACTCTGTAGACCAGGCTGGCCTCGAACTCAGAAATCCTCCTGCCTCTGCCTCCCAAGTGCTGGGATTAAAGGCGTGCGCCACCACCGCCCGGCCTCTAAAGTAATTTTTATAAACTGTGAGACGTTTTTATAATTGTGAGATGTTTGATCATGTCTCTTGGACAGATATGTTACATAGTCTTTTCCTATCAATTTCTAATTAAGAATACTACCTTTAGTTTCTGTCCTTTTTCCTTTGGTATGTAAGAACTATGTTTGATTTTTATTTTTTTTTAACAAAGATTGCTTGTAGTTGACAGAGTTCAGTGTGCTCCATCAAAAAACACAGTACTTTAAGCATCGTACATATTTTGAACTGAGGAACTAAGAAATGGCAGTATAAGAAGGACCTCTGAACTTTACCCTCCCATGTCTTAAGAAACAAGTCATGAAACTCAAGACATGCCCCCAAGAGGCACCCTCCCTGTAATGGCAGGGGAAAAAATAACTTGATTTCCACAAAGAGCAGATATGGGGAGGCATATAGATTTCTGACAATTGCTACTTAAAGCACATGCCTCTTCATCTTATCTTTCCACAATGTTCCCCTCTTTGTCTAACATAACATCAAAGCAGCAAATTTAATGGTTTCTCTGATTATTCATATCCTTATGGAAGGTTTAAATTTATTTAAAATGAACTGTCACATGTTTCCCATGCTTACCTTTTGTCAATTGTCTAATTGCCAATAAGATAAAATGGGTGGTAAGGAAATGTTCTTCTCACAAATCTGCTGTCCTTACTTTGAAGCTCACCATACTTATTAGTAACCACTCAAAATAAATTCAAAATAAACTTTCTCCTTTCCTAAAATGTTTTAAGTAACATTTCCTTAACAATGTGATATGAGTCTTTCATTTAAAGAGAAACCCTAACATCATTAGTACCTGTCTAAATAGGCTAATACTTGGGAACATTCTAGAATTTGTATAAGACAAAAAGTAAACTTGTCACTCAAATTTCCATAAAGTACCAAAATTCTTAAGTGGTAATTGTTCACCAGTCAATAATATCCTTTACAATACACTAAATTAAGCTCATTTTCATAGGTCATTCTGTACTAAGTTCTTAACCAGAAGCTAACATACTAATGGCTCATGCACAATATTGTATTACTAACAAACCTTTGCTCTCATTATCACTTAAGACCACTCTATTATCTTCATTATACACAACACAAATATATATACATGTATATATACACATGCATATGTATACACACATATATAAAGTTAAGGCAAATCATGACAAAATAATATAGTAGCCAGATTGTGATAGCACAAATCCATAATTCCAGCACTACTGAAACAGAGAGAGGTGACTCTGGAGTTCAAAGTGTAAGCCCCTTGAAGCAAGCACAAGAGGGTCAGAAGCCTTCCCTGAGGACCTACAACCACCAGGTTCCAACTACAGAACACTAACTTCCCTACATGGACCCAATCTCGTCATGCAGAGTAAAAAGCTCAAACTCTGGACTTGAAAAACCAACAATCCTTACCCTAGAAGTCTTCACCCTGGAAAATTCTACCCTCTATGAAGTACTCTGTGTGTGTGTGTGTGTGTGTGTGTGTGTCTGTGTGTGTGTGTGTGTGTGCGTGTGCATGTGTATACTGGCATAATATATATATTCTGTCTTCTGTTCAGTTCTCTGCTGCTTCTCACCCAAGTAAAGACAGCTACTCTCCTGGGTTTTTCCTTCCCAATGAATGTCTTGTATAAAGTTTGTTGTACAGTATAACTTTGTGGTATTCCTTGGCTCCTGACTGCCAGGATACCATCCAAGTTGTAACACTTACACAAAATCTATCTTACCATTTGAGGGGTTGTATACCTACTACAGTAGAAGCTTCTTAAAATACACACACACATACACACACACACACACACACACACACACACATATATATATATATATATACACACATATGAAATATAAATGGAATCACCAAATTTGGGAGGGGAGGTAGACAAAGTCCCAACTAGGCTTCTCTTTTCAAAAAATAAAATCTCCAGTGCCAGGAATGAGTTATATCTAATTAAGTTATTGGCCAAAGGGATCCCCATGAAAACAACCAAACAATTCAGGCTATTGACAAGGCTACGGTTTGTTCTTCACAAACTGATAATAAACCCCTATCACTGAAGACAATACCTACATAACTCATTGAGTATAGAAAAGCCAGAAAGTTACCTAGAGCATTCACCCCTAGTGAGTAACGTTCATGGTACTGGCAGCTACTTTGCATGCTAGCAGAAGAGAACAGTAACCACCAACCCAGTTATAAATCCAGTGATCTACAGTGCTTACCTGCCTGTCAGCATTGGAGATGGTGAAATATGCTAGTGCAATAATGGCAAAAAAGCTGTAGGAATAACTAACCACTATCTGATTGGATTTAAGGACCATTCTATAAGATTGACTCTATACTGACACTATTCAGGTGGCCAATAATCTGAGGCTTAGACAGGCCACAAAGCTGGAGTAAACCAAACACCATTGTCTTGCTAAAGGAATGTAGCAGTATATTGATTCCAAACCTACTATACCCGTAAATCAGGCCTCATTCCAGCCATCATCTGAGAAACTTCCTCTGCAGTAGACGGTAACTAATAAACAGACCCACAAGTGGACAATGTGCTGAGAGTGAGAGACATTGGAACATTCAGTTGTAAATGGGCTATCTTCATCAAACCCTTCCTCTTAGGACTCAGGGAACAGGGAAGAGGAAGTGTAAGATTGTAAAAACCAGGAGGGAAGAAGGATGGTAAGGAAACAAGGCCATTCATCTAAACACAGCAGTACCAACAAACATATAAGCTCAAAAACACGTTGGCAGCAAGCACAAAGCCTGCACGGCTCTGTGCCAGGCAGGATCCCAGTGCTGAGAAGGCAAGTGGACACAAGGCCCCATCCCCACCAGAAGCTTTCACCAACTGAAAGCCACTTCCAAAGACTTAATGAGTATGTAATCCACACTGGCCTTGCCTGGAGCAGATGGATATTTTTTAATTTGTTTTGTCTCATAAAGCTTTGTTTGGCCATTATTTTACATTACAGGTCTTTTATTTATATACCATAGTTTCTGATTATGTGATTTTATAGTTTGTGTGTGTGTGTGTACATGTGTGTACATGTGTGCCTGTATACATGTTTCTCATGCTTTTCCTTTGTTGTTTTGTTTGATTTATTTAGTATTGTTTGTTTTTTTTATTTGCCTGTTTATTGTCTAAAGAGAGAAAAAGAAGGTGTGGAGTTGGACATGGAGAATCTGGGAGGACACGAGGAAGGAGAAACCATGATCATAGTATATAGTATAACAAAAAATTATTTTCAATGAAAAGGAAAAAAAGAAGTCTGCCTAAGCTATACAGAAAAAACTCTGTCACAAAACAATAAAAATAAAAGCTAGGGCTGCTGCGGCTCTGACAGTATGAGCCTGCCCAATACTCACAAGCCTGCTTTACTCTTGCACTGCAGGAGCAGCAGCCCAGAAAAGCAATAATCTTTACTCCTATAATAAAAAATAATTGTCATTAATTTTATTTTCCCTTTTATAAAAATATTATTCTTTTCTCATACAATATAGCCTGATTATACTTTCCCTTCCCTGAACTCTTTCCGAGTTCCTCCCCTCCCATCCAGACCTGTCTCTCATCAGAAATGAACAGGCTTCTAAGAGAGAACAACAAAACATAACAAAACAAAATATAAGAAAAGACAAAAACTATCACATTGAAGTTGGGTAAGGCAAACCCACAGAAGGAAAGAGCCAGGAGAAGGCACAAAAATGACTAGACTGAACGTGCCCGATTTCCTGTGATCAATTTTATTTTCTTGAAAAATCTAAACATGTGCTTACAAGCAAATCTGGAATATAAATTACTAGAAATTTTAGTGAGTACTTTAGTATAACTAATAAAACATTCTAAAATACATGATAAAAATTCTAAAATATAGAAACTCTTTCTGGAAATTCTACAGAAATATATCCCATGAAAACACAAATATAAGGGGTGTGTACACACACAATAAGGGCATCACTGCTTAGCAAGTACACATATGAATCAGGGAGCCTGGAGTATTACCAAAATACTAATATTAAGTCATATGCACACATTTGGACATTGAGTAGCTTGGCAGTTTTGTGTACATACATTTGGAATACATTCTAATTTTCATGTTATCTTCAAATTAAAAAAAAATAAGAAAAGGTATTTTTACTTAAAATTTTAATGATAAGATTATGTCATCAATTAAGCATAAAATGCAAATAATCTGTGAAACATAAAAACTGTAACATTTGATATTTCTTTTATGTTTTAGATTACACTTTATTTATGTATGAGCGTATGTGTGTTCATGCTCTACAGCACATATGGAGGTCATTTCTCTCCTTCTACCATGAGTCCACAGAGCAAACTCAGGTTATCAGGTTAGGCAATATACAACTTTACCCACTAAGCCATCTCACTGGCTCTTGAAATTTCCTAATGGATGGCTGTTACTCTTATTATTCTAACATTCTGTCTATAACATGACTGAAATGAACAATTAAACAGTGTCTCAGATTGTTAACAATAGGTAAAATGCTCTAATAACCTAAAATCTTTAAGTATTTTACTCAAATTCATCCAGTTGAGCACAATCTAATTCACATTACATTTTTAATTCAAGTATAATTAATTTTTACTTGTTCATTATTTAGTTATCTTTTTGCAACAAAGAACATACAGCCTAAAGACTGAAGCTCGGTTTCTATACTTTAAAAAGAGGTTTTGGGTCATTCTCACAATTAATAATATGAAATAATTTAATTTAAATGATAATTAAAGAGTAAAAGCATTTCAGCATACCAAATGAAAACATGATTATTTAATTGTATTATACTTCACCCTAGCCGGGCAGTGGTGGCGCACACCTTTTCTAAAAAAGAGAAAACATTTAAAAGATGAAAACATAGACTACAATGAAATTACACAGGTTGCTGGGCACATGTCTGAAACCCTTAGCCCAGTAAGCAGCCCGGTGCAGTTGCTAGAAGCCTATTACTGCTTATAAAACCTAGTTCCGCTGTTGGTGGAACAGCACACAATGACAAACAGCTTCCCTGCTACAAAGGTGGCAGGAAATCTATCAAACTGAACAATAAAATTGCAATTGAGTTTCTTTGGCTTTTTATAGCAGCTGCATATATCCTGATGTAACTGCAAAAGGAAAAGCCATCCAATTCTGCAACTTAGTTCTTTACACATGGGTTCTTCATCAAGAACTACAATATAAAGTTGTGATACTAAGACCCAAAAATCACTGCAGAAAGCAAAAGGTAAGCTTTAATGATATAATACCACATGCAAAAAGTACTTAAGATGCCTTTAAAGAGATCCTTTTACGGAGAGAAAATTTGGCTATAAGAGCCTCAACAGGATTCTCTGCATGTTACAAATCATTCACCTCCTGAGCTAAGTAACTCACACCTAACCCAAATTCTATTGGATATTCATATGAAGAGCTTCAGAGCACAAATTGTCTCGTTTAAAAATAACTGTTAACATTTCAAAGTCAAAAAGAATGACTGTAGAAATATTTAAATAAGTTGATTTATGTAAATTTTATGGAGAAGAAATAACTCTTAATTTTTAATCAATGAAGAAAATTCGCACACAGATAATGAAAATATATGTGTGGAAAACTAAAATTAAAAGCTGAAATTACAAGAGTCAATTTTGAAACAAGCTTTTCTTTGCCTATAACAATTTCATTTAGTACTTTAAATATAGCATCATGGCAAAATGTAGCAAATCTAGTTTTACTCCAATTTAAAAATACAAAAACAAAAAAACACTCCACAATCACTTAAGTCAGCATTTCCTTTAAAAAGGAGGCAGAAGACTGGCTTTTATCGGAAAGTAGACACAAGGCCTCTCCTTAAAGCAATTATTTTCTTTACAAAGCAGTTTTAAGATCTGTTTCAAATCAAAAGGCCATGAAGTAAAGAAAAATATAAACTGAACAATGCCTGCCTCTTCTCTCTGACCACTCTGTATTTATTCTATATAATCCATCTCTTAAAAAAAAAAAAAAAAACTACTGCTTGCAAATACTATATTTCCTCCCTTCTCTACATCGTAAACTCACAAAACAATGAAGATTTTTATAATTAAAACTCTATTAAGAGACCATAAACTGAGGTATACATTCAGTTTCTTTAGACTCTCCACATCCCCACATATAATTTTCTAAGGACTTAAAAAATCTTACAGTATATTATTAGCTTAATGTAAAGGTAGGCAGGTAAGAATTTTATGAAAATAATAAAAATATTTCCTGCATACACAGAGGAGTAGTCCAAATTCTTTGTGCATAAGTGCTTATTTTATCTATATGCATGTATGTGTGCATACGTGCATGTGTGTATACATGTGTGTACATATGCACGTGTATGTACATACATGTGGGTGTGTGTGCATATATTTGTATGTATGCTTGCATGTTTTGGAATTGGGCCTCTATAGTGCCCAGACTAGTCTTGAACAAAGAATTATCCTCTGCCATGTTTGCAAATAGCTGGGATTATAGGCACACACCACAATTATCTATGTGCATGTATGTGTGCATACGTGCATGTGTGTATACATGTGTGTACATATGCACGTGTGTGTACATACATGTGGGTGTGTGTGCATATATTTGTATGTATGTTTGCATGTTTTGGAATTGGGCCTCTATAGTGCCCAGACTAGTCTTGAACAAAGAATTATCCTCTGCCATGTTTGCAAATAGCTGGGATTATAGGCACACACCACAATTCAGAGCATAGGGGTACTTTTAAAGTACAGATTTACAGCCTGTGGTATAGCTTAGTAGTAGGGAACCTGCATAGTAGGCACAAGGCCCTGCATATGATTCCCCAGATCTAATAAACTCTTCTATAATTCCTCCACCACAGGAATAAGATTTTGAAGCCAAGCGGTGGTGACACACACCTTTAAACCCAGCACTCAAGAGGCACAGGCAGGTAGATCACTGTGAGGCCAGCCTGGTCTGCAGAGTGAGTTCCAGGACAACTAGCGATAAAGAACCCTGTCACATAAAACAAAATTTTAAAAAAAAATAGGATTTTGAGGTTGGACAAAGAAAACTATAGTAAGATGTGCATCCTAAACTCCTCTGCAGAAGTGATCCAACATCGTACTGTGAGTGGCCATAGCGCGGGTGCTTTCCTAAGCAGCCACTGACACTATTTGTGGCTTCCTGGTAAGACAGAATTACTTAATCATACACAAAAAAATGTCAAGAAGCTTTATACAGTGATGACAAACTTCTTCCTTCCCCTTCCTACAACAAATGCTTAATGTGTCACTCACTGCTAAAAACTCAGCACAAAGCACAGTTCTATGGATGATGTGAAGAAATGCTAGTAGCTGCTGATAAACTGCAAGAGAAGAATTCTCTTTTATTAACAGAGAAAGAGAAGCGGTATCACAGGGACATACATAGTTCATGTTGGCCCACACTGCTACATCATACATAGCATTCTCCTTCATACAAGTCACATACCTCCATCCAAACCTATTTACCACTTTTTTATAAATGGCACTGTCTCTATGTCTTTGCTTACTCTGTCTCTTCCTCGACCAGAAAGCTACCCAATTTCTATCTCCATGGATTTACTACTTAAAACTGTACTCAATGTCACTTGTTCCACAGACTCTTCCATGACCTCAAGTAGAAGCTGCTGCTCCTTTCACTGTGTATATCCCTTCTGTGGTATTTATGGCCTGAATCTTATATACAGCCCTTTTTACATGTATGTTATATTCCATTAGAAAACAGTACTTTCCAGGATAATATGTTTTGGAATTTTTCTTTCAACTTCCATAATTTCTAGGAAAGTACTGAAATAGAAGAAGCAAGAAAGAACAAAAAAGTGAAAACATATAGGAAGTAAGAGAAAGAGGATAAAATTTTAATATTGGAAGGAAAAGAATAAAGAACCACAAACAGACTGGGCACAGAATGACTGGAAATGCTGAGGAGACAAAAATCCATCAAACAACACATAGCTCAGAGAGGGGTGAAGATGGAAGAGGTGCAGCTCTACTAAAGGAGGAACAGACAGAGTACAGGGAAATAGGTTGCTATCTGAAGGCCAGAGGTACAGACTGAGCAGAGATAATGGAGAGAACAGAAAAAGATGTAAGGTGGTAATATGGGTTGAAAACCAGAAGACAGAGACTGAGAGAAAAGCAGAAAGCTGAGCAGGCAATCATGGAAGTACAGACAGTACCAAGACAGCCAGGCTCTCTCAAGTCACACTATACAATGCAGGAAACTACCAGGAGACACTAACAAACATGCTGTGACCTCATACAGACTGAGTAACCAGTTAAGTCCTAAACAATGGAAAGGACTTGGGTAAATGGAAAAGACTGCGTAAATAAAGATTTAACACATTGGGGTTATTGGAAAAGAACTATAACCCTATAGCCAGAGTGTAGTTTCTACCAAGTAGTAGAAGTTAGAAAATACATTTCCATGGCATCAGTAAAAGACAAGGTATACATGTGAAAAAATAATTCTAAAAAACTAACTTGTTATTAAAATAATGAATGAACAGCCTATGGAAGGAAACAATATTTTGTTTTTAGATTGATATATCCATAATCTGACATGGGATCTGTGGTGTTATATTGTTTGGGTTGAAATCCACAAAGAAAATCCACCCGACAGAGTTATACAGATGGATAGAACTTAATAGACCCTCTGAAAAGATCTCATATATTCTCAAAGTCTTCTAGTGACATTTATCATCTCTCTGAAGGTAACATTCCCCTAACCATCCTTCCTTCAGTAGTGTATATGAGTTAGATAAACTTAAAAAACATGAAAAACATCTGCTTCTTACTTGGCACTCTCCTAATCTGCAGTGCTACCATGTACTCTGAAATCTAACCCAAATGTATGTAAGGCTCAAATGCAAACCAAATTTTCTAGTTATCTCTCTCTAAAATATGAGAACCTATTAACAGGTAACCAACCCAGGTTACAGGAGCCCACTATAATAGAGGAAAAGTAGTCAGTTTTTACAGCACAAACCAAAATAAGGTATATAGGGATGGGAAACTGTTCCTATACAGGATCACACTCTGGACAGTTGGGGCTTTAAGAGTCATGCAATGCTGTAGGAAATACTCAATTTATCCTTGTAGTGCAAAAATAGCCCTATATTAATAAATATATGGACAAGAGTGATTATGTTTCAAAATGTTTATTTATAGCAATACATCAGGCAGGATTTTGCCCTTGGGTCATGGTTAGCTGAACAATGCCTTGGACTAAACTGATCAGTCTCAAAAATCTAGTGTGTATAACAAAGGCAATTCAAGAAATAGGTGCCAATTTTTATTTCCCAACAGATTTTAAGGTTTACTTTTTTATTATTTTAACTATATGCACTGTGTGCCTGAATTTGGGTATGTATGTGTGAATCTAGATGTCCTCAGACACCAGACATACTAAATACCCCTGGCACTAAAATTACAAGCAGTCAAGCCACCTAACATGGGTTCTGGTGAATGAACTTGGGTCCTCTAAAAGAGATCCTTCTGTATCCTGGGTGCTAAGATGAAAGACATACAGAACCACATACTCAGAAAACAAAAATTTGGATTGTGATGATATATAAATCAAAACTTTAGTCTATTTTAAATAACAGCATGATGAGGTAATGTGAAACAATAAGAACTTAAAGATAAATGCAGTAACGATATAAATGTATGCACTAGTTTGAGGGGGAAATTACATTATCCTACAATGTATTACATAGTAAAAGCTCTAAGAATTTACACAAACTCTCAAATATGCATAATTTGCTTATCAACTGGTAGAAGAGTCAATTTGAGACATGGAAGACAAAATAAATAAGAAAATAAACACAGTACAGGAGTAGGTATGAACGAATCCAAACAATAGAAAAGGATAATACTTATTATTAAGCGATGTAAAGGTTTGACATTATGACTCAAGGACAGAGAGAATGCTTAGCATTCAGACTGCACTGGGCTCAATAACTTAAACTAGCTAAACTAAAAACTAAAAACTTATACAAAGGTATATACTTCAGTAAGAGTATAAAGAAGAAACATAAATTACGTTAGTGGGGTATTAGAATAGGAGCTATGAAGAATATAGACAAAACATTTGAGAAGGAGTATTTAATTTCATAAATGATAAGTATTGGGCACCCTGCTCTTTGTATCCTTCAGTGTCGCTAATATTTCACTATAATTTTTTAAAGCTAAAAAAAAAAAAAACAAAGAACAGGCTGGAAGAAGTGATATAAGCCTACCACTCAAACTTAGGAGGTAGACGCAGAAAGATCACAAGTTCCAGGTCACTCTTGACAAAATTACTAAGTCTATGGCAATCCTAGGTTACATCAAACACTGTGTTAAAAACAGGAAAATAGGTGAGTATTTTCTTAGAAACCAATTTTTTTTTCTGATTTTGACCTGAGCAAAGTGCAAATATGTGCCAGAACTTTTCTTTTTATTCAATTTTATATTATTTACAAGAGGAAAACTAAAAACAAAAACCTTCCATCTTTGAACATGGTGCGCCACCTTGTGTTCGAAACTTTCTAACAATAAAAATTCAGAAAAAAATCTGAGTATGGCATACATAAAAATCTAAATTTCTATATATTTTGACATGATGTTCAATTTTACTTAAACACACATAATACACTTGAAAATAATTTTTTGAGATTTATATAAGTAAGGAATATTTTTATTAATGCCTTTTGGTTTTTACTTCACTATATTTTGAGAAAATAACTTGCCTTTTTCCTTTATTTCAAGCATATTAATACTTTACATGAGTAAAATTCAAAGTTACAGTTACTTAAAACAGATACACTTTCATAAAGCAGCTTACCTTCGAATGTGTGATGGATAAGGTGTCTACCCACACTCGCCAGCCACCCCACTCATATTTGACTGCATGGTAAAGCAAAATTCTGAATATGGCATATACCATTTCTGTTATCTTTTGCTCATCTGAATTCTTAGGATTAAAGTAGCAGAGAGAAAGCATCCACTCTTGCCACACAGAGCACTGCAGCAAGCTCCTGAAAACAATTTTTTAAAAAATATTGAATTACTACAAAATATAAAAAATCACCAGAGAATTCTAAAGACTAAAGGTCTATAAAAAGGAGAGGTGGGGCATGATATGGATAAACTGAGGAAGAGAAGGAGAGAGGAAGGACAAACCAGGCCAGGCCTGGTAGTGCATGCCTTTAATCGCAGCACTCACAAGACAAAAACAGGTTGGTCTCTAAGTTCCAGGCCAGCCTGGTCTACAGAAGGAGTTCCAGGGCAGGTAGGGCTACACACAGAAACCCTGTCTCAATGTGGGGCAGGAGGCTGGACCCAAGCCATCATTATCTATAATACATCCAAAACACTTTTAACAATGTGGAAATAAAAGTTCTAGCTCCTGTGTGTTATTTATTCACACTTAGAAAAAGGATTTTTTCTAAGACAAACTAGAATCATCCAAAAGTCGACATGAATACTATAAATAAATGCTTTCTGCTCCAGCTTACCTCCTGTTTTCTCTACTGTTATTAAAAAGTTTAATCATGTCAGAAAGAAACGCTCGGCGAACCTCCATGCTCTCTGGGCACTGGGGAGAATTTCGAAGTAGGGTCGCAATTACTTTCAGTATCTCTGTAAGACAGTTCATAAATAAGTAAAAGCCAAACACAACAAAAAATTCATGAAGGTAGATTAATATAAACAATTTCTTGAGCTTCCTTTTATTAATGTCTACTAAAAAGTTTTTGTAAAACTTGGGGAAAACATGCTAACTTAAAACTTATTTTAAAGAATATTTAAATTTATAGAAAGAAACCAATATTTGTTAGAAAAAACTTATACACAAGACAATGACTTAATGTCATGCTGATTGTCTCTCCTCTCCAACAAATGGCCATGACATGATGAAGCAAGTGCTCCACCATGGAGCTACACACCAGCCAGTTACAGTTTATGCAGTCCAAACAATACATTTAAATTATAAATGAACAAAATGTTTAGTCCCTGCCAAAGAGTAAAGTTAAACGTAAAAACAAAAATTCCCATCATATTCAAAATCTTAAGAAGAAAAGATAAATTCTCATTCTGAAATTAAATTTATTGTATATATAGAGCCTTTCCTTTATGAAATAAAATTTTAAAACTATGAGAAAAAATGAAAACAAATTCAACTGTGCTGAAGATCTCCATGGTGGAATGTAGATACTACGTATTGTCTTCAAAGCTGAGCCCTCAGAAAGAAGAGTCAGTTCAGGCCCAGGTGAGCTGTATCTCCAACACCACACTACACTACCTGCCTTTCCTGAGCCAGTGGTTAGGCACTGAAAGGTCAAACAGTATGGGTTGAGTGGGTCCTCTCCAAAATGCAGGTGTGATCCACATGATAAAGTTAAGAGGTCGGACCGATCAAAGTAATCAAGCCTTGAGGTCTCTCCAATTAATGAGAGGACGGCCATTTTTTTAGGGCTCCAGGGCAGCTTTCAGCTTGCTTGTTCTGTCTTCCTCAGTGGGCAGAGCTGCCCTCACCAGAACAAATAGAGGAACAAATAGAATAAATAAATAAATAGAACAAATTAAATAAATAAATAAATAAATAAATAGGAAGAAAAAAATTTAAAAGTTCTTTTTAAAAAAAAAATGCTATGAAGTGGCATACTCTACACAGAAGCAGAACAGCAGGTAACTGACGTTTAGAACTCCTCCTCATACTCTACACAGAAGCAGAACAGCAGGTAACTGACGTTTAGAACTCCTCCCCATACAAAAAGTACTTGCAATTCTAAAAATCCTTTACTTACACTGATGACATGATCTTAAAAATAAAATGAGAAATGAACATGTTCAGTATGTAAGAATTCTAAGTTAAATAAGACTGTGTCCCATATCAAACTTGGCATTCCTATACTGGCAGTAATTTAAAATAAAAAGTGTCCACCATTGTTTATATAATTTAGCCTAACTTCAATAAATAACATAATAAAAAGTTTTCAAAAAAACTAAACCAAGATCACATGAATAAAATTTAAAACATTTATATAAGCCAAGTAACAACACCAATTGGTGTAACATTCAATAAAGACATAAGTAAAACTATTATGATACATTCCTTAATGAAAGATTTACTCGTTTCAGTATTAACTTTTGGTTTTTCATAGAGACTTTATTTTCAAAGTAGAAAAAAGTAATTTTTAAGTATGTAAAATACATACGAGGGTTTTGTATTTTTACTGTAGAATCAGGATCTGGATGCTGTTTGTGTATCACCTGAGTACAGATCTGTTCTATAAGAATCTGCAAAAGTAAACAACAAGCTGCATTAGCACAGAGCTGGATGAGTGACTCTTAAGGAAGTGACGCACAGTACTCAAGCTCAGTGTATGCAGCTAGCTGGGCATGGGCCTCACCATGTACCTTCAGCTCTAGGGACACTGAGGCAAAAGGACTCCCAGGACTTGACAGTCAGTCTTAATGACAGGGCTAGATTCTGAAACAGCCTGAGCTTCAGAATGAGATGATGTCTCAAAAATAAAACTTATAACATAACCATATAATTTCAATGCTAAGTTATCCAAACACATAAATACCATAATGATATTTACTTCAGTATAAAATTATAATATCATTATAAAATGAGTATCAAAGTCAACACAATGGAATAAACACAAAATAAAGATAATAAGATTACTTAGTAGTTCATAATTAATAAACTTCTAAAATGTAGCCATATTACCTTTATGTAAATAA
Source organism: Grammomys surdaster (assembly GCF_004785775.1). NCBI lineage: Eukaryota > Metazoa > Chordata > Mammalia > Rodentia > Muridae > Grammomys > Grammomys surdaster. The sequence continues at coordinate 262,491 of NW_021620662.1, forward strand.
TTTAAAAGTGGTACATTATAAAACAAATGATCTTGTGTAGGAGGAGCTAAGGTGGGAGGAGTAAGGAGAGGAAGAGGACGAGTTGGGGGAGGAAGAGAAAAAAGGAAGAAGAGGAACTAGAGAGGGCAGAGATGTAGGAGGATGGAGAACCACACAGGTATGGAGAGCACTCATGAGGAACAACTTATAACTTATAATTAGGTTAGCTAATTGGGATACAACTCTCTTTGTATGGACATCTTGTTATTAATCATTATCAAACATATAAAGCCTTTGATTAATCAATAGGAATTAGAGTCTCATTCTCTTACTGGGCCCGCATGGATGGCAGAATGGTCTGGGCAATGCCCTGCCTTGCGGAGACAGTGTGGAAGATTGGCAGAGCTATCTCTCACGCTGGCATCTAGTGGGTGGCAGGGCTGGCGTTTCTGGCAAGCCGGTTCTAGCTGCAGTGCACATGTGGCCTCAGGCCGAGAAACATGGCAGCTGGGCTAGGCAGAGCCCCTGAAGCTTAGTCGATGAACCAGAGGCCAGTTTTAAATAATTACCACAACAATCTTGTTTTATTTAAATACTAACCATTATACAGACACCTTACTAATAAATTAATTAGTAATTTCCTAACTGCATTCTTACCTCAAACAGAACATTATACATGGTCATTGTGATTTGATTTGTCTGAAGCATGAGTCTCTCAGCTAGCAGCGAGAACAATCCATGCCCGAGCATGACTTCAGCTTTTCTCCTAAAATAACATGAAAGAAATCACAAAATACAGAGTTTTGGGGGTTTACAACTAAATAAAGTGAATACAACTGGGTTTTTTTTGTTTTGTTTTGGGTTTTTTTGTGTGATTGTAAAATTCGATTCAATTACTATCAACATTTTTCAACCCAGAACTTTCAATGCTAACCACAATATAAGCATAACCAAAGTTCAAGATGCAAAAGAGATGGGCAGAGTGAAACTTGAACTAAGTTCTTCAGAGCATCATCAGTTGCTGCTATCTGTCAGCACTGAGCTATGCACTACTTGGAACAATTACCTAAGACACATTGATGCCTCAGAATCACAATTGGAGGGAAAAAAGAAATGTACATAATTTAAGAAACTGAACACTATAGAAACATGTGCGTTAAAATTAACATTCCAGGCATAAACTTTAAAACTAGAAATCAGGTACTTTAATTTTACCCTGGGGTCAGCAAACTTTTCTATATATTAGATACTTAAAATCTTGTGGACCATACGGTCTCTGTCACATCTCACCATTGCCTTTCTACAATGAAAACAGTCACAGGTATTCAAATAATAATGTGTCTGTGATATAATAAACTTCACATGCAGGTAGCACCTGGGATCAGAAAGACTGCAGTTTACCACAACCAGTTTGTTCTATCTCCAGAATCTAAAGTTCTGAAATAAACTGTGAAGTAGCAACAGATATAATATGATGGTTGTGACATTTAGGTCACTATATCAATCAAGGTAAATTAACATAGATAATACACAAGATGATTCAGTTCACCAAAATTAAGCCTTCAATGCATTTACACTAATTCTCATAAAAACCCAACACATAAATAATTTAAGTAATTTTCATATCAGAATTTAAATTGTCTTGTCCAGTTTTATCTTTAAAATATGCAATAATGCCATTAAACTCATAAGGAAAATTATGAATAAAAACTAAGTAGTCAGCACCACCACCACAACAACAATAAAAAAGGAACGACAGAACAGGAACATGATTTGAAAGCTTTAAATAAATAATAGTCAATAGGTGATTTTAGATCTCATGCACACTCACTTGGGAGCCAGATGCTTTAAAAAGTAGCCCAGTGCCTTGAGTGCCTGCACTCGGATTCCTTCACTCTTCGATGCTAGGAGTTTATAGATAACGCTGAAGAAATAAAAATTAAGAACAAACTAGTCTAAATATAATTTTCAAAGTTAGTATCACAAACTTATGTCAAGTAACATATAAGTAAATTTACTATACATCTATATTCATATATTTCTATATAAAATTTACTATATTTCTGACATCTAACATTCATTTATTTCAGTCTATAGATCCTTCTAGTGAAAAAAAAATCAGAATTAATTAAAAATTCAAAAAAACCCAAGTATATCTCAAGGCACATACATGTATCTTCTGTATAAGCCTGGCTTAAAACACTGTTTAAAGGTAGCATAGTGGATATTAGCCCAAAAGCTCAGAATACCCATGATACAATTCACAGACAACATGAAGCTCAAGAAGAAGGAAGATCAAAGTGTGGATACTTCAGTCTTTCTTAGAAGGGGAAATAAAATACACATGGGAGGAGATACAGAAACAATATGTGGAACAGAGACGGAAAGAAAGGCCATCCAGAGACTGCCCCACCTGGGGATTCATCCTATATACAGTTACCAAACCAAGACACTATTGTGGATGCCAAGAAGTGCTTGCTGACAGGAGCCTGATATAGCTATCTCCTGAGAGGCACTGCCAGAGCCTGACAAATACAGAGGTAGATGCTTGCAGCTAACCACTGGACTGAGCAAGGGGTTCCCAATGAAGGAGTTAGAGAAAGGAATGAAGGAGCTGAAGGGGTTTGCAGCCTCACAGGAGGAAAAACAATATGAACCAACCAGACCCCCCAGAGCGCCCAGGGACTAAACCACCAACCCAAAGAGTACACATGGAGAGACCCATGGCTCCAGCCACATATGTAGCAGAGGATGGCCTTCTCAGACATCAATGGGAGGGAGAGGCCCATGATCCTGTGAAGGCTTGATGACCCAGTGTAGGGGAATCCAGGACAGGGAAGTGGGAGTGGGTGAGTGGGTGAATGAGGCAGGGACGGGGGACACCCTCAAAGAAGCAGGGGGATGGGAGATGGGATACAGGGTTTATGGAGGGGAAACCAGGAAAGGGGATAACATTTGAAATGTAAATAAAGTATCTAGTAAAAAGAAAAAGAAAAGCAAAAAATGAAGGTAGCATATATTTAAACTTATGAATAATTATTATTACCATGAAAAATGAAAGGATGGACCAGTAATATGTGATTATCAGAAAAGACATACAAATAATACATTTTAGTTTTTTAAATTAATTGATTATTAGGTGTGGTGGCTCATGCCTGCAACCCCAGTACTTAGGAAGCTGAGGCAGAGGATCACCATGAAGTTTGAGCTACACAGGAAGAAAACCCATTTATGGACTGTAAACTTAACTGGAGATATATGGCTAAGAAAGGAATAGGCCCTAGTGGGGAACTTAATACTTAAAACTGACATAGCACCTAACTGCCCTTTAAACACCTATGCTCATACCAATAGACAATGCCCCTCTTTGCAGTGAGTGGTTGTAAATGCAATGTCTCATGGCTGCTCAAGATGCTGAGAATAAGTAACTGTTGAATATATAAACAAGATGCTTACACCACACACTCAAAAGTTCAAGGGAACATTACAGAAGAGGGCAGAAAAACCTTCAGAGTTGGAAGACAAGGAGAAGGGTTGGAAAATGCCATCTTCTGGGTCCAACACTGATAATACAATCTTGAACCCACCACAGCAGGTTCCTTTCTATGCTTAGGTCCCAACAAGACACTGTCAACAATCAGTTATGGATGGGGAAGGGCTTATGTGCCCCAAGCCTCCCTGCTAAACTACTGGCTACTGAAACATTCTGGGAGAGAGATAGTCACTGTCGACAGGTTAAACCCCCTAGCAAACCCAACCAAAATCCAATGCATAGTTGCACACCTGTGATTACAGAGATGGCCCAGTAAGTTTCAAACCAAGAAGATACGAATGTGGGAACAGAAATTTTAGGGAGACGGAGACAGGAATGGGAGCTGAGAGTAATTAAAATAAATTTTATACAACCATAAAAATGTCAAAGACAAATTTAAATAATAAAATGCATACTGAAACAAGAAAAATAATAAAAATGTTTAATTAAATAATTCCAAAAGTAAAATAGACTTAAAACCACAACTAAAATGATAAATTTTACAATAAATTCTCAAAACTATTATTAATTTAATCTTAAAAGAACACTGAAAGCTTTCTGAAAAATGAACGAACACTCAAAATAAAATTTAAATTGTTTATTATAGCATTCTTTTCTACATAAATATTTATAACAAAGACAAAAAACTAGAATTTTATGATTACTTAAAAATTAAGATAGGGCCAAACTGATGGTACACACCTTTAATCCCAGCACTCGAGAGACAAAGACAGAAGGATCACAGCAAATTTAAGATCAGTCTAATCTGCCCTGCCTAAAGAATTAAAAAAAAAAAAAAAGGAATCTTCCTAGGTAAACTGCTACATTTAATAATATAGTCATGCATGTGTGGGGGAGGGGACAGAAGTGGAAAAGGGGAGCATGATAAGGTATGTGGGGGGGGGGGGTCAAGTGGGAGAAACAGGAGTGAACTCCTGAAGGTCCACAGAATGAATGGAAACAGGAACCCTCGGGAGGTAGGAGGTGGGGGGGACCCTCTAGAAAGTACCAGAGATCTGGGAGGTGAGAGATGCTCAGGACTCAAAGGGAGGGACCTTAGGTGAAATGACAGTGGGGAGAGGGAACTTGTAGAGCTCACCTCCAGTAGAAAGACAGGGCATCAAGTGAGGGATGGGGTTGCCATCCCACAGTCAAAAACTCTGACTCAGAATTGTTCCTGTCTAAAAGAACTGCAGGGACAAAAACGTAGAAGAAACTGAGGAAAAGGAAGTCCAGTGGCTGGTCCAAATTGGTATCCATATTAAGGGAAGGCTCCAAGGCCTGACACTATTACTGCTGCTATGGTGTGCTTACAGACAGAAGCCTAGCATGGCTGACCTCTGACAGGCCCAACAAGAAGCTGACTGAGATTGAAGCAGATACTTACATCCCACCAATGAACAGAAGTGGGTGACCCCTGTGGTTGAATTAGGGAAAGGCTGGAAGAAGTTGTGGAGGAGGGCAACCCCACAAGAAGACCAGAAGTCTCAACTAAGCTGTACCCCTGAGATGTCTCAGACACTGAGTCACTAACCAGGCAGCATACACCAGCTGGTCCAAGGCTTCCCGACACACATACAGCAGAGGACTGCCTGGTCTGGCCTCATTGAGAAAAGATGCACCTAACCCTCAAAAGACTTGAAGCTCCAGTGAGTGGGGAGGCCTTGGGTGGAGGCGGGGGTCTGGGGGGGGCAGAGGGGGGAAGCAATGGAATGAGGAACTGTTGGAGGGCAGACTGGGAAGAGGATAATGACTAGACTGTAAAACAGATTAAGTACAATTAAATAATAATAATAATAATAATAATAATAATAAATATATTCAAAAATGATTATCAGAACTTAAGACTCATTCACAAAAAAATCATAAAATAATCTCAATATTAGTAAGTTTAAAATATTAAATTATTTCCTTCTATAGACCTATAATCAAATAATATGTCTCATATTTAAGAATCTTGTATTTCCGAAGTAATGCTTTATATTAAACCTAACTAGAACTCTGCAAATGCTGACTCTTACCGTAATCCATTCCTTTGGTCAAAAGCAGGAATCATGGAGTTAGGATGCTCTGCCATTAATGCAACAAGCAATTGTAAGACATCCATTAGATTGTCGTCCTAGAATTATTTAAAAAATTAAAAATAAAATGAAGAAAAATCAATTCTTTGGATACTGAATACTTATGAAACAATATAAATTTCATCTTTAAACAAACGAGTAACTAAATCTACAATATGCCAGTTTTTGAAAAAATAGGTTCTTTAAATATTTTAATTATAAGTAAAATATTTACTTACAATTATACTTTAAATATACAGTTCAAAGTATATATGTAAAACATCCAGAGATTTTTCTAATCAGAGAGATAAACTGGCTTTTGTGTTACACTGTATCACAATATCACTGCAGCATGCTCTACAGAAATGTACAACTGACATAACTAAACATTTTTTGTTGTCCTCAGCTCAAAACCAGCACCCAGGGATCTCATGCCCTCTTCTGGCCTTCAGAGGCACACACAAATCATAGACATACATGTCAGCAAAACATATGTACACATTATAGACAGACAGACTGACAGACAGTTAAAAGAAAAAAAGATATCTGAACCCATTTAATTTTCAAATAAGCAATTTTAAATTCTATTACAAATGTCTTGTTTAACAAAATATGCATGCAAAAATTAGTAAGAAGAATGTGTTATGGATTTAAATCCAATCATTTTTAGCCATTTTCAAGTCTACTTTTCTCATTGTTACACTAGTTTGTAACAATTTTCTTTAGTGTACTTTATAAACTAAATAAAACCTAATTTTAGCAACTTCTGAAAATCTTTCAAAATGCTTCGCAGGAGGGGGCTGGTGAGATGGCTCAGTGGTGAAGAAGACTGACTGCTCTCCTAGAGGTCATGAGTTCAAATCCCAGCAACCACATGGTGGCTCACAACCATCTGCAATGAGATCTGATGCCCTCATATGGGTGTCTGAAGACAGCTACAGTGTACTTACATATAATAAATAAATATAACAATCTTTTAAAAAAAATGCTTCACAGGAACATAATGTGACAATAAAATCATTAAAATGAGGATTCATTAACATTAAATAAACATTTATTCTCCATGACAGTGATACAATTAGTAAATATTTCCTTGATGTTTTTACTTTTAAAAAACATCCCTAAGGCAGCTTAAAAAAATGAAATCCACAAACCAGACATTCAAGTATTACCTCATGCATAGTCAGCAGGTAATTAAGAATGGCCTGTAGCTCATCTTCCTTTACTCCAGAGTCCTTCAGAAACATAATACATGTATCTTAGCCTTACACATAAAAATCATTTTTAAGATCAGAAACCATACATAGATTTAGTCAAGTTCAGCTGCTAGAAATCTAAAAAATAACACAAAACTCTTAAATTTAAAATAAAATTCTGAGGAAGCACGAAGGACACATAGTATGAAGACTATACAGAAATCAAAGGGCAGATCTCTTGGCAAACCTAATATGACAGTTAGTAGGTACTACAACTTAAAGAATACAGAATAAAATAGAGGGAAAATCTGTACAAGCCAGTAATCCTAGAACCTAGGAGGCGAAAGCAAGAGAATCAGTAAAACCATCCTGAAATTACACAGTGAGTTCCAGCCCAGCGTGGGCTATGTGAGACTCTGTCTTAGAAAAAGGAAAGGGAAAGGAAAGGAACACAGAAAAAAAAAAAAAAAGATATGAGCAAAAAAAAAAAAAAAACTAAAGTACAGACACAATATATTATTCTTTTCTTTTGTCTCTTTTAAGACAAAATCTCATATATCCCAGAGAAGAGGGGGATGGAGGAGGAGCTATGGGAAGCGGGGACTGAGAGGAGATGGGGGCTGCATATTGGGCTATAAAGTTAATTAATTAATTAATTAATTAATTAAAACTCTAAAACGGCATTTTCTAAAATAAAAATGCTCTTTTTAAAAATATTAAATTTTATTTTGCTTATAATAAAAAAAGCATAAAAACTGATAATTTCTAAAGGCTGATAAATCTTTGTGGCATATTTATACAAAAATTCTGCTTCTCCAAGACTGATGCTAGGTACAAGGACCCTGAAAATGAAAGCCTATTTAGGTGCTTTGTTGGCTACTGTAGCACACAGGCAAGACCAGAACCTAGTGTTAAACAGGGACTCTAAATGTTTGCCAAATGAAAAGACAAATACTCTTAAATTCTCGTGGAAACTTATATAATATGTATTTAAATTGCCAAACTCCAATTCTACTGTAATTTATATATACCCAAGAGTAACAAGAATGAAAAACAGAGTATGAAAAAAATCTCACAACAGACTTTCTGTCTTATTTTACTGGCAAAAAATAAGCAAGCATAAATCATATTTTATATAAAATTATCAGCTATGACATGCATGGGGTAGGGGGAGAAACAAACTCACCTTCATCACTAATTGCTTAATGAACATCAGTAAAAATGCTCGCAGAGAAAGTATTTCTTTCTGACTGGGTCTTGGTCCATCTTTAAAGACATACACAATTAGTTTTTCAAAGATCTCAAAGCTAACTAAAATACAAAGCTTTCATTTCCAAGAGCTTTTCCATTTGCTTAAGAGAAATATAGAGCTGGGCATAGAGATACATTTTAAACCCAGCACTCAGAAACAGAAGTAGAATCTCTGAGTTTGAAGCAAGCATGGTCTACAGATTAAGTTCTAGGCTACCCAAAGTTGCACAGTGAGACCACATCTCAAAACACACACACACACACACCCCAATCTTCTAAAGAGTGACTTCCTCTTTTATGCCTGTTGAAAGACAAGCATTCACTCTCATATTAAACTGTATATGCAATGCTCCAAAAGCACAAAATAGATTTTATTGTTTGCTGGACATGAGACGGCTTTAGGATTCCTGCAGACATAAGGCAGGAGAGCAGGAGAGAGCCTGGCTGGGAAGAGCCGGGTGGGCAGAGGTGGAGGGAAAAAGATGCTGATGTGGAATGAGTATGATTACAATGCATCATACATATAAAATGTTGGCAAAATAATTTTTTAAAAGTTCATACTTCAAAAAGGTGAAAGGATTTCAAAACAAACATATGGTGATAAAAATTATACTTGATAATAATTATATTTTGTTCTGAAAGCACTTGTTACTAAGATAACAAAAATTACCAAAAACTTAAAAAAATAAAGATCTAATCTTTGGGCAGTAAAATGTTATTATGCAAACTGGGTATGAAACAATGTTTTCACTGCTGTCTTTTAAACTCTTACAGAAAGAATGCTTCACCACACAAGACTGTTAATGAACAAGAGAAACATTCTGCTGACTACCTCTGACATCTCCAGTACTTGGGCAAGTCCTTGGTCACACATGGCTCATATTAAGTCAATTTTCATGTCTGAAGCATCCAATTCCAAAGTACAAAACCTCTGAAACCAAGTAACTATTGTTTCAAGACCTCAAGTTAGAGACCTATTTGCCTCATAAATTCAACAGTTTCCCTCACTAATCACTATTTACAGCTATTGCACAGACCACCAAAGCACAAGACCACCATGACCTTGAACAGATCAATTAAAATAGGAAGAAAATTGTGTAAAATGTGTTCCACATGATAATTCCTAGACAAATAACAAGCTAAACAGACAAGAACCACAAAATTTGTCCAGCTCCCTTAGCTGACCAATGAGACTACTGAAGTCACTGATTACTTATAAAATGAAAATCAAGACATGAAACTAGCAATCAACTTGTACATGAAAGTCCTACACCACCATGAAATCTCCATCAGAAAGTTCTGGCCTAGATCTGCAAGTGTCACATGCTTGTTGGCTTACATACATGGTATGAGTTGTATCTTTGCAGCTTTTTCGGCTGTTGATGCATTATTCTCAGAAAATAGTTTATTTTGAAGGTAAAGTAGCATAAAAGTACAAGACTAACTTTATAAGTTACTGAACAGTCAAAGCCTTTGACAATAATGAAAAGACATGGTTTTCTGGATCCTGGGCATCTACTTCTAGTATGAAGCAACAGTCTTTAAATGCTGTCAAAGGGACACACATTTATCTCACACTGTGTGTTAGGCACCTCCAACTGTGGTCCATCAGCACAATAATGTCATAGACTCGGGCATAGAATCAACCCAAGCCAAGGAGCAGCACAGAGACCAAAGAGACTTGAAAATACCTGATACAGTTAGGAGGACTCCAAAGCAGAATGGCTGCTAGGTACTACAAAGGGAGGGAATTCCAGAAAACATCTGACACAGAAGAGCTAGTCTATGTGGACACAAACTTGCTGTGAGCATCTTTGAACACCTGCACCAGTTATACCTGAGACCACCACTTAGAATCAGTTGATGAGCTTTCTTTCAAGACAAGCCAGTTTGATAAGTTTTATAAAACTTGAAAAGTTTTACTTTGACCTTTTATGAACTTTCCACATGTTCAGAGAATATTACCCTTGCAATACTATTCCCTTTCCTATTATGAAAGAAAACGACTACTGAAATTTTAGAATTTCATTACATCTTTATTACACATAGAAACCTACATTTCTATGAAACCTCCATCTCCACAAAACACCATTTTCAATGATTCTCACTATGGCTAGCTCAACACCAATACCAGTAAGCAACCATTTGCTTGTCTTAGAGAAAATGTGTTAAAACTAGCCTGATCATACTGCTTCCCAAACAATTCATTTAAAAACAGTTGCATTCTTCTAAAACAGTAACACAATGTTAGCAACAGCATTTTATAACAAACTAATAAATTTGCTATAGAAATGGTTCTGAAGAGCATTTGATCAGAGGATCCAGGTTTGACTCCCAGAACCTACACAGTAGCTCACAACCTTCTACTTCACTTCCAAGGGATCTGATACCCTCTTCTGGCCTCTGAGGGCACTAGCCAAATATGTAATACATTATATATATATATATAGGCAAAACACTTAATCACGTAAATTAAAATGAAAAAAAATGTATTGTTGGTTTATTTTATATCCTGATTTTACCATGTGAACAACATAGCATTCAGAAAGCGGAATTATACCTAATCCTTTGGGGGTGATACCACTTCGATCTTGAGGATTCACTGCCCAGTAGTAGTACTTCAGTGTGTGCATGATGAGCAGCACTGTTCCAACTCTCCGAATAGTATTATATATGTTGACTGTACCAATGAATTCAGTGGATAGGTAAGTATAAAGCATCAACTGAACCTACAAAACCAAAAGGAAGAACACAGGCAAAGAAGCTCATTGGTACCCATCTCATAGGTAACTATATTTGAACTATATTTAATCCAAAGAGTAAGATGCTAAGCTTAATGACATCATATCAGACATCAAAACACACAAGCATCCAAACATACTCCTTATAAAGTAAATATCCCAAAATATATCACTTTTTGTTATATTAGCCCATGAAAATAATTCATTTATCCCCATTTAGCAACCACCAATTTTTCATTAGCATCTGTATCTTTATGCTTTAAGCAACTGTTTTGCATTGTGTGCTTTTCTGGGTCAATGGGTGGGTGGATTTGTTTGTTTGTTTGTTTGTTTGTTTGTTTGAGACAGGATCTCACTATGTAACCCTGGTTAGTCTAGAACTCAGTATATAGACCAAGTTGGCCTCAAACTCACAGGAATTCACCTGCCTCTGTCTCCTGGATGCCTGAATTTAAGAACTAATGGAAAATACCACCATGTCTGGCCTTAAATAATTGATTTGTACATAGAGATGCTTTCTTTATTTTACAGAAAAGTAGAAGCGAGGAGAGGAGAGATGATTTCCTTTTGGGTAAAGCAATTGGCAACTAAGTGTGAGGAACTCCATTTGGATCCCAGAACCAATATAAAACTGCACACAGTAGCATATGTCTGTAATCTAGACTCCCACACAGAGATGGAGATGGAGGCACAGATAAGAGAACCCCAGACACTTGCAAGCCAGCAGGCATGGGCAGTGGTAAGCAGCAAGAGATCCTGTCTCAAACAATGTGAAGGATAAGAACTTACTTTGGAGGATATCCTCTAACTGCCACACGGGTCCCATAGCACACGGGCACCCCATTCTCACATCAACAGGCACACACTTAGATACATGCGCACACAGATATTTTCGAAAGGCTGGTATGGCTAAAAATACTAAATACATAAAAATGTACATATGTCTACATTTACTTCACATAAAAGCTCTTATATATTGCCGGGCAGTGGTGGCGCACGCCTTTAATCCCAGCACTTGGGAGGCGGAGGCAGGTGGATTTCTGAGTTCGAGGCCAACTCAACCTGGTCTACAGAGTGAGTTCCAGGACAGCCAGGGCTACACAGAGAAACCCTGTCTCGAAAAACAAAAAAACAAACAAAAAAAAAACAAAAAAAAAAGCTCTTCTATAAGAACAGAAGAATGTGAGTGCTACCCCACCACAGCTCATTTCATCCCCTCCAGTTTCAGTGAGATCATGATTCTAAACCTCAGCAACAGCTATACTCAAGTTCTTACAACAAGAGAAAATCAGGGCTACTCCTATTCTACTCTCACGCCATACCATGAACTTCCCATTTTCTGCCTAATGGGTATATATATTTTAAAAACTGAACAAACTGTATGCCCAGCATACATAATCTCCCCGTAGACTAAATTACTTCCATGCCTTTGCAACTAAACATTTACATTACTTTCCTGGACACTAGGGGTTTTCATTTTCAACCCTGTGCTGAAACTTCTTGTTGTTTGGGAATTTTTTTAAACAAGCAAGTATTAAGTACATATCTTTTAGATGCCCTATAAATAACCAATTTAAGATTTAATTAGTAATCTGAATAGTAGATATGTTTTTAAAAAAAACAATAGTGCTTAATTGGATTAAACTGGAGATTAGAAGACAACTGGAATATAAAAAAAAATACCAAAACTATGCTGAGATTTCAGGTAATTGGTTGCATCAAAATGTTTTTGATATATTTACTGATGTTAAAATGAGTAGCCCCAGGCTGGTGAGATGGTTCAGTGGTTAGGAGCACTGACTGCTCTTCCAGAGGTCATGAGTTCAAATCCCAGCAACCACATGGTGGTTCACAACCATGTTAATGATATCTGATGCCCTCTTGTAGGGTGTCTGAAGACAGCTACAGTGTACTTACATATAATAAATAAATAAAAATTTTAAAAAAAAAGGTTTGCCATTTAAAAAACAAATGAGTAGCCCCAACCTCTCTGTCACTAAAGCAATATAACACTTCTTATAACATACTTCAAATTCTTAAGCACTTTATTTCAGGTCAAAAATATTTACATGTACCCATATACTTAGCACTAGATTGAGGATTATAATGACACAAATGCCATTCCTCACACTAAAATACAGTTAAGGAGATGAAAATTATACAAAAAAACTCAAGCCATAAAAGCAGACACTGAGACACAAACATTGCCATGGCAGGACTGGGGACACTGAGCAGCAGAACACTTGCACAGCATGTGCAAAAGACTGGGCTCAATCACCTGCACCTCAAGGACACAACAACAAGAAAAGATCATGACACAAAACATAATGCAGTGCCCAGAGATGCTATGGTCAGATATCTGTAGGAAGAACCTCATCAATCAAGAAGCATAAAGCAAGGCTTTGTAGCAGTGTAGCCAGACAAACGGAAAGAAAATTTCCAACAAGAAAAATAGTGGCTTAAAAAACTGTATCACAGATCTGGAGCAATCATTTTCCAAACCTACCTGTGCATTAAAAGACCTAGAAAACATTTTCTGAAAATATTATGAAGCCTTAGTCATACCCTACACTATTCAAATCAAAATCAGCAGTAGATGGAGTAAGATTCTGCTTTACATTTTTGTTTTTAAAAACTTTCCCCAACTGATTCAGTCAGCAGCCAAGACTGGGGAACCACTCTCTAGTGAAACCTTATGGTACCTGCCTACTTACTGAGGATATCTGGATTTCTACATTACAAAACCTAGAACTGGCAGAAAGGCTTGAAGCTAGCTGTGAGATTACCTCACTCTGAAAATAATAGAAAACTAAAATCTGAGAGACTAAGAAAGGATATGATGAGAATGTCATGTTTGAAAAACACAGGAAGACCAATGTGGTGATGCAAACCTGTAATCTCAAAACAAATGCAAAGGCAAGAAGATCATGGCCCAAGACTGGCAGGCTACAAAGTGAGAACTAGGCCAACCAGGACTTACAGAGCTAGACTCTGTCTCAAAAGTAACAACAAAATATTCAAGATTTCGTAAATAAAATAATAAATTGAATACAAGGTAGATAAAATCAGATAATTTTAAGAATGATATTATGACAAGGAAAATATATTGGATTTAATAGCAATATACATTGATAAATGAAAGTAAAGACCTCTATGCTAATTAGGAACAAACCTTCCTTCCCTCATCCACTCATCATACAATCCAATCACACCTATGCAGCAACTATCTTTGTCACTATGTCTAATATCCATGAGTGCAAGAATCAAGCCTGTCTTGCTCACCACTCTACCCATGCTTCCCAGAATGAAGCAGTTATTCCACAAATACTTTCTGAGTAAACAAAAGACCACTGCAAATCAGAAAATTGATAGTTCCTTCAAGGTCATTACAAGAACACCTCTGAAACTGTGCGACTATAAGGAGCGCCTCACTCCCTGCTCAAAGCAAAGGCTAGATCACACAGCTACAGCTCCAACTTCAGGAACTACAGGAGGGTTCGCTCTGACTCTACAGAAGCACGCACATTCCCTGTAAGCCTAGTGTAACATGCACTATACTGTGCTCTTTAGAAATGATTTCTCTCACCCTACAAGCTACACAACCTGCCAGTCAAACAATCTGGATCTGTCCTTTGCTATAATTGTGTTTATGATAAACTAAAAGCAAATAAAATTCCTTATAGATATACCAAGCAAACAGCTGACAGAGAATGTTAATTTAATATCAAGTCAATTATAAATTCTACAAAAGTAATTAAGGAAATTTAGTTAAAGTGTAAAGTAATAAATTGTGATAATATCAGGAACATGGAGAAGTCATGTGATTAAGTTTAAAGTAAAAAACATTCCTCTAAGACTAAGTAATAAGACCCTTTCTGACAACTTCAAAAGAGACACAAAGCCTTACAAATATGCTGGCTAGTAAGACAAAAAAAAATGTCTAGTAAAAGATTTTTAAAGTAACTTGAAACAATCTTTGAAAAGAAATAAGACTGAGGGTCATAGAAGAGAAAGAGGTCAAATGTAACCTGGAGATAAAAAGCTACAACCTCCAGCTGCCTCCTCTGATTATTTCCAAATGGCAATCACAGTCGGCAGCTGTGTTTCTCTTTACCATTTAAAAAGACTGGCTCAAAATAAGATATTGTGACCCCAGAAGGGAAAGTCTGCAGACATTTTTTTCCTGACAATTAGAGTAAGTATGTGCTATAATAGACACAGCAAGCGGGCAAAGGGGGAGGGGAAATGGGAACAGGGGTTAAAATAACACCATTTCTAAGAAAAATTGTAAATACAGATGAATGTACATAATTTTAAAACTTGGTAAAACTTTATTTCAAATTATATTTAATATTAATACTAATAAGTTTTTAGGACAACTAATAGATAAGTGTGTTAAAGACTTTGTTCACAAGCTCTGTAGTAAAAAATTCATTTATATTCACATAGGAATAAGTAGTTTGTTGTCAAAGTACTACAAAATTATTTAGCAAACACCTAAGAATATTCTGTTATTTAATATTAAAATTAACATTTAATGAGACCACTATATTATGCCTTAAGGGAAATGTGGTATTTCAGCTTTGGCTGGAAAATGAAACCCAAGAGTTCATCATACTGGCTGAAGTATGCACAGAAGAGGCAAACAATAGGTACAGGGAGAGATGGGAGGAAATGGAGAGAGGAAAGAGAGGGAGAAGAAATGTGTATGTGCACAAGTGTGTGTGCACACATACACATGTGCATTTACAAAAGAACAGAGCTATAGAACTATAGATTCTAGGAAAGATGGAGTAGAACTGCTCTCGAATTTATACTTACCAAACAAAGGCCCCCTCAACTAAAACCTTATTTAATACAGGAAAATAAAACCAAAATTAGTACGTATGTATGTATGTATGTATGTATGTATGTATGTATGTATGTATGTATATATATAAATGACTGGAACACTTTCCTAAAAATCAAAAAAATGTGCTTATTCAAAACTGGCTATCCACTGAAACTTTGCTCATCGATATATAGAAGGAAGAAAGAAAACTCTAATGACTGTCACTTTTCTCAAACACAAACACTTAACAGAGAGTGAAAGGAGATCAGCATGCATCACCTTGGCTGGAGTGTGGATCCATACAGCAGGATTAAGAAGAATGTGATCACACAGTTGTTTCAGGAGGGGCATCCCATTCTGCAGATTGCTCAAATACTTTGAAAATGCAAGGCAAAGTTCAAGTACTGCTCTGCTGACGTGGGATTTGGACGACTGTGGGGGGTGTGGGGAGGAAAGTAGTTTAAAGGTTACTACTAATTCAAAGGAAGGTAAGTAAATTACAAGCTGTCAACACCAAAAAAGAATGTGTCCACAAACTATGCTCAAAGTTAAAGATGGCATGAAGCTCACTGCCACACTTCCTTAACAGAAGACAGGAAGCAAGGTAAAACAAAATCTACAGTTTTAAGTAATTTTCTATAGGCAAAGTAGACATTCTTGTAGACAGCATTTCTTAACCACATGGAAAAACAATTATGTGATTTGCAAATCAATATTAAGCATATAAAATATATCATACTTTACCTTTTCAAGACTATAACCTATTACCAAAAAGCCCTTACAAGCGAGCATCTGCTCCTGCATAGCAACTGAGTTCTTCAACAGCTCCATGATAAAAGCCAGCAAGGTTGTACTAAAATAGACAAAAGGCAATGGTTTGAGAAAAAATATTCCACAAGAAAATATTAGATTCAACATATATAGCCTTCCATTTAACTTAATCAAAATTTCTGTTTCAGGGCAGGAATGTAACTCAATGGAAGAATGCTTACCCAGCTTGTGAGGTCCTGTGTTCAACCCCTAGAAACCCCTGGCAAGTCCTACTAAAACCATCTCCAAGATTATTTCAGAACAAAATAATTACTGTATTAATTAAGAGTCACTCAATATTTCATGTATTTTATCACAAACATTAGTAACGTAGAAACAATACAACAAACATGCACTGCATAGAAAAAAGTAAACAACATCACAACATTTGGAAACAATAGATATATGTATAAGGAAAGTATTAAGATCTTAATAAGCTGGGCAGTAGTGGCGCACGCCTTTAATCCCAGCACTTGGGAGACAGAGGCAGGAGGATTTCTGAGTTCGAGGCCAGCCTGGTCTACAGAGTGAGTTCCAGGACAGCCAGGGCTACACAGAGAAACCCTGTCTCTGGGGGTGGGGAAAACTAAAATTCAACATCCCTTCATGATAAAAGTCTTGGGAAGATCAGGAATTCAAGGTCCATACCTAAACATAGTAAAAGCAATATATAGCAAACCAGTAGCCAACATCAAACTAAATGGAGAGAAACTTGAAGCAATCCCACTAAAATCAGGGACTACACAAGGCTGCCCACTCTCCCCCTACCTATTCAATATAGTACTGGAAGTTCTAGCCAGAGCAGTTAGACAACAAAAGGAGGTGGAGGTCAAAGGGATACAAATAGGAAAGGAAGAAGTCAAAATATCGCTATTTGCAGATGATATGATAGTATACTTAAGTGACCCTAAAACTTCCACCAGAGGACTCCTAAACCTGATAAACAACTTTAGCAAAGTGGCTGGATATAAAATTAACTCAAACAAATCAGTAGTCTTCCTCTACTCAAAAGATAAACTGGCTGAGAAAGAAATTATGGAAATGACACCCTTTACAATAGTCACAAATAATATAAAATACCTTGGTGTGAATCTAACCAAGCAAGTAAAAGACCTTCATGACAAGAACTTCAAACCCTTGAAGAAAGAAATCGAAACAGATCTCAGAAAATGGAAAGATCTCCCATGCTCATGGATTGCCAGGATTAATATAGTAAAAATGGCCATCTTGCCGAAAGCAATCTACAGACAGATTTAATGCAATCCCCATCAAAATTCCCACTCAATTCTTCACAGAGATAGAAAGAGCAATCTTAAAATTCATTTGGAATAACAAAAAACCCAGGATAGTGAAAACTACTCTCAACAATAAAAGAACTTCTGAGGGAATCACCATCCCTGATTTCAAGCTGTACTACAAAGCAATAGTGATAGAAACTGCATGGTATTGGAACAGAGACAGGCAGGAGGATCAGTGGAATAGAATTGAAGACCCAGAAATGAACCCACACACCTATGGTCACTTGATCTTTGACAAAGGAGCTAAAACTATCCAGTGGAAAAAAGACAGCATTTTCAGCAAATGTTGCTGGTCCAACTGGAGGTCAGCATGTAGAAGAATGTAAATTGATCCATACTTATCTCCTTGTACAAAGCTCAATTCCAAGTGGATCTTTCATTCATTCATTCATTTTCCCTCTCTCTCTCTCTCTCTCTCTCTCTCTCTCTCTCTCTCTCTCTCTCTCTCTGGTGTGTGTGTGTGTGTGTGTGTGTGTGTGTGTGTGTGTGTGTGTGTGTGTTTTAGTTTGGTATGCTTGGTACTTTTTATTTTATTAAGGTTTTGTTTATTTTCATTATCTTTTTTTTTTTGTTTCTGTCTTTGTTTTTTAAGACAGAGAGGGAGAGAAAGACCATGAACTTGGGTGAATAGGGAGGTGGGAAAGATCTGGGAGGAATTGGGGATGAGGAAGAAGTATAATTGAGATGCACCCTATGGGAAAAGAATTAAAAGGAAAAAATAAACATTACTCTCAAATCCAAAAAAAGAAACATTGTATACATGTGTAAAATTTTCAAAGAATAAAGGTATTATTTAAAAAGATAAAAAAGAATGGATATAACAAAAAAATCAAGCATATTCATTTTTAAGAGTTAAGGATTACAAAAGAAAAAAATAAAACAGAGCAAACAGAATATGGTTTAAACGATCCAAAGCAAGCAGGGCTACAAACTGGACTAAGAAGTTTGTTTCTAGCCAGGCATGGTGCTGCACACTTTTAATCTCAGTACTTGGGAGGCAGTGGCAGAAGAGTTTCTAGGAGTTGAAGGTCTAAAGAGTAAGACCCTGTTTCCAAAAACCAAAAGAAAGCATAAATAAGTAGTTTAGCCCTTCTTCCTACAGAAAAATCATGATCCCTCAGTCCTGAATTTCAAAGTGAACAGAAGATACAACATTCTCCATCACCCACAATATTTAGAGAAGCCCAAAAGAAAAGGAAAAACTAGGATTAGCTGCCACCTCCTCGTCATTGGTTCCTAGGAAAGACCACAAATTCAGCAAGACTGGCTCACCCTGATCCTTGACAACAGCGTTATGCTACTCCAAGGAAGAGACTGAAAATATGGAAGAAAGAAAAACTAATCCCTGCCAAAGCAATCACAAAAATGTAGTAAGCTTATTACTATGCCAGGAGTAATTTAATTAAGTATGTTAAAGTACAGTCAGCAAACCAGGTGCAGGAGAGCACATCTGTAATCCCAACTACTTAACAAGAGATGGCAGGAGGTCAGTAGGTTCGAGACCAGCTTGGGTAACACAGCAAGCCCCCAAACCACAAATAAATTATTTAACTTAATAGAGTTGGCAAATGCTACATCTGATTCCTGCTCAGAAAAAAATTTAAAGTAATTTTTGTTGCCTAAAAATAATCTGAAGAAAATTAATTCATCATCAGTTGGATACATAGGTCATAGATGTCAAGTCACATACAGCAGAGTTCCAAAAAAGAATGGAAAGCTCATTCAAATTTCTCAATAAATGAAATATGATCATTGTATTATACATAATTTCACTGGAATATGTAGCCACAAGGAATTCATTCATTTAGACAGCTCTCACGGTCTACAATTTGTCATAGAATTCACATGTCTCTGCCTTTGTTAAGATTCAACCCTATAATACAGAATATAAAATGTGTCAATATACAACCTAATTTTTAAAAAAAGAAAAAAAATCCCCTGCCCTACCATTAAAAGTTTTAAATTTCAATTATACAAATGAATGACAAAGAAACTAAAATATAAAAACTTTTATCCCCATAATAAACCCCTGCCAATTTAAAATATTTAAATAAATACACACACACAAAACACACACACACACACACACACACACACATACATACATACATACATATATATGTGTTCTGTTTGTCTTGATTGGTTTTTCCTTTTTGAGATAATGTTTCCACATAGCCCTTACTGCCCAAGAACGAACTGTGTAGACCAGGTTGACCTAAAACTAACAGTGATCTACATGCCTCTGCCTCCCAAGTGTTGGCATTAAAGGCTTCATCACCAGGACCAGCCAAAATATAAACATTTTTAATAAATCTACTATCACCATGTCAACTGTATATGATAGCATTTATTATGTTTTAGAGGGTATTTTCAACTAATAAATCAGAATTATATTACTAATAATATAATTAATACTTATAGTAATATTCAAAAACAAGTTTCTCTGAAATATTGTTACTCTACAACAATATGAGTGGCAAAAACTACTGTTCAGCTCAATAATCTTGAAAAGTGACATAAAATTAACACAGAGCCACCAGGCATGGTGGTGTACACCTGTAATCCTGGCCCTCAGAAAACTAAGGCAGAAAGATGGTGAGCCACGTGGTGAAATACAGGCCAGTGGGTAAGAACTACACAGAAAACACTCTCTCAAAAACAACAATCAAAACAAGAAATCAAAAACACTCACCAGATAGTCAAATCAACCTCATCAGATAAATATTGCCTATAATCCAGCTGGGCAAAAAGCGGAAACAAAACTTGTACTCCTCCAATGGAATGCATGGCACTCTGGATGGAATGTGTTAAAACTGCCTTTACATCCTGGGAAAACACAAAACACAGTAAAGGTTTCAAAGACTTCTTTTCTAAAGCAATTGAAACTAAAATACAACAGGAAATACAGGAACACTAAGATGTAGTTTGCCGCATGTTTAATAAAATTTAACAAGCACACCTCAGTCATTCACTGACACTTCTGAGATAATACCTGGAGCATGAGTGCATGTGGTGAGTGAACAAAGATGGACGGATTGTCCTTCGGAGACGACTCGAGGCACAGCTGGGCATCTGTGGCCCGCGGGTTGTAGGTGAAGGCAATGGCACTGGAGAGTTTGCCATCATACAGTAACAGTTTATGGTGCTCAGCAAGAAAAAGGTCACTTTCTGCTTTAAATTTAAATGTGCCCTGTTAATTACAAAAACAAAACACAAAAAATAGTAAAATACACACAGCATAAGAAACTCTAAATACAAACGACCATAACGTAAAATGTAACACTACCAGCTAAGATATTGGACCTCTTAACATAATGTGTCGTTGCCTCCATGATTTACTGTCTTTTTTTGTTTGTTTGTTTTTCAAGACAAGGTTTCTCTGTACAGCCCGGGCTGTCCTGGAACTCACTCTGTAGACCAGGCTGGCCTTGAACTCAGAAATCCGCCTGCCTCTGCCTCCCAAGTGCTGGGATTAAAGGTGTGCGCCACCACTGCCCAGCCATGATTTACTCTCTTGATTGTTGCATTACGTTAAGTTTAACTTACATTAACTTTCATTTATCTCAGGATATTTTCCAATGGCTTCTGTGCCATCTGTTCTGACTCACTGGTTGCTTAAGAATGTGTCGTTTAATTTCCATGGTATAGATCTTTCCAATCTCACTCTGTCAGTCATAATAATATATCCGATGACTTCAATCTCCTTAAATTTACCAACTGAAGACTACTTCATGCACTCTCAAAAAGAACACATATCATGTGGGTGCTGCAGAGTCTTCTGTATGTTAAGTTCACCTGGTCTATATAGTTGCCCACATCCTGTTGATCTAAGTTAGTATCTGTTTTACCCACAGTCAAAGTAGATAGTGAACTTTCCTATTTTTATTGTATTGCCTTTTGTATGTTCCTTCAATGCTGTCAAAAATTATTTCACAGTCACATCTAAAAGCAATGTTTTAATCAATGAAAGGCTGCACACACACAGGGCTGGAGGGACAGCTCAGTTGTTGACAGCACTGGCTACTCTTCCAGAGTCCCTGGGTTCAGTTCCCAACACCCAAGTGGCAGCTCATAATTGTATGTAACTCCAGTTCCAGAGAATCTCACACCCTCACACAGATGTGCATGCAAGTAAAACAACAATCAATACACATAAAATGAAAATAAATAAATCATATTTTAAAAAGATAGAAAGACTGCATACACAATAGCTTATAGAATCACAGAGCCCAGACCAATAAGGTATCTTAGTTTATGTAAGCATACTGGAAGAATTATTAAATCAGTTGTTCAAGCACTGTGAATTTAAGTAAATTATGTATATTTTGGCACAGTTTAAATTTTTAATAAAGGGTAAGGTGGTGCACACCTTTAATTGCAGTACTCAGGAAGCAGCGCAGGTAAATCCCTGTGGGGTGAGGGCTCTCCTGAGCTACACAGTGAGTTCCAGAACAGTGAGAGCAACATAGAGTATACAGTTATTGTGAGCGCAGTTATATTGAGCACATTGTTACAGCGAGCACAGATGGCTCTGTGGGTATTAGTGCTTGCTGAGCAAACACGAGAACCTCAGTTTGGATCCCCAGCACCAGGGAATAATGTAGAAGGCCCTGGGTTCAGTCCCCACTTGGGGCAGGGGCAGAAAAAGAGAAAGAAAAAACATGAATTAACCAAAAACATGCCATCAAAGAATGAAAAACTCAGCCGTGACAGTGCAATGGTGTAGATGACTTGAGTGTGTCCCACAAACTAACACAAGTTGAAAGTCAATTTCCACTTTCCCACCGTGAAGAGCTATAAAGTGCAGAAAAGGTGATTTCAAGTGGGGCTTTGGAAAGCCAGTACAGTAAAGTATCCAACAGTGAATTCTGGTAGCATTATGAAGAGACAGAACCCTAAAAAGGAAGCACATTTGTATTCATTGCTAAATCTCTGCAAGCAAGTATGTCATCACCAGTAACAGGCCAAAGACCTTGCACCTCTAGAATAGGAGCCAACTGTTCTTTTTGTTATAAAGTTACTCTGTCAGAGGTATTTCACTACAGTAGTGAAAATGGACTAATAAACCTGCGAACATAAATCTGCATAAAGAAATTACATGTCCTATAAATAGTGAACACATAATAAATAGAAAACACACATTCCTCATTTTTAATGTCCTTAAAAGATATGCAAATGAAGTTGAAAAGAAATGATAGGGCTGATAATATTTAGAGCTGGGTTCATGCCTGTATCCCAGCACTCAGGAGGTGACAGGATTATTCGAGTTCCAGACATTTTATACTATTTGTGACTATTGTGAAGGGTGTCATTTCCCTAATTTCTTTCTCAGCCTGTTTATCCTTCGAGTAGAGGGAGGCTACTGATTTGAGTTAATTTTTTATCCAGCCACTTTGCTGAAGTTATTTATCAGGTTTAGGAGTTCTCTGGTGGAAGTTCTGGGGTCACTTAAGTATACTATCATATCATCTGCAAATCATGATATTTTGACTTCTTCCTTTCCTATTTGTATCCCTTTGACTTCTTTTTGTTGTCTACTTGCTCTGGCTAGGACTTTCACTACTATGTTGAATAGGTAGTGAAAGAGTGGGCAGCCTTGTATAGTCCCTGATTTTAGTAGGATTGCTTCAAGTTTCCATTTAGTTGGATGTTGGTTACTGGTTTGCTGTACATTGCTTTTACTATGTTTAGGTAATGAGCCTTGAATTCCTGATCTTTCCAAGACTTTTACCATGAAGGGATGTTGAATTTTGTCAAATGTTTTCTCAGCATCTAGTGGGATGATCATGTGTTTTTTTTTCTTTGAGTTTGTTTATATAGTGGATTACACAGATGGATTTCTGAATATTGAAACACCCCTGCATTCCTGGGATAAAGCCTACTTGATCACGATGGATGATTGTTTTGATGTGTTCTTGGATTCAGTTTGCGAGAGAGTTTTATTGAGTATTTTTGCATCAATATTCATAAGGGAGATTGGTCTGAAGTTCTCTTTCTTTGTTGGGTCTTTGTGAGGTTTAGGTGAATGGCTGAGAAGCACCTAAGGAAATGTTCAGCATCCTTAGTCATCAGGGAAATGGAAATCAAAACAACCCTGAGATTCCATCTCACACCAGTCAGAATGGCTAAGATCAAAAACTCAGGTGATAGTAGATGCTGGCAAGGATGTGGAGAAAGGGGAACACTCCTCCATTGTTGGTGGGATTACAAGATGGTGTAACCACTTTTGAAATCAGTCTGGCGGTTCCTCAGAAAATTGGACATACCATTACCTGAGGACCCAGCTATACCACTCCTGGGCATATACCCAGAAGATGCTCCAATATATAACAAGGATATATGCTCCACTATGTTCATAGCAGCTTTATTTATAATAGCCAGAAGCTAGAAAGAACCCAAATGTCCTTCAACAGAGGAATGGATACAAAAACTGTGGTACATTTACACAATGGAGTATTACTCAGCTATTAAAAACAATGAATTGGAGAAATTCCTAGGTAAATGGATGGAACTAGAAAATATCATCCTGAGTGAGGTAATCCAATCACAAAAGAACACACATGGTATTCACTCATTGATTATTGGATATTAGCCCAGAAGCTTGAAATACCCAAGATTCAAATCACAGACCACATGAAGCTCATGAAGAAGGAAGATCAAGTGGGAGTGCTTTGGTCCTTCTTAGAAGGAGTAACAAAATACTCAAGGGAGCAAATATGGAGACAAAGTGTGGGTCAGAAACTGAAGGAGGGGCCATCTGGAGACCATTCCACATGGGTATCCATCCCATGTGCAGTTACCAAAGGTAGATGCTGATGTGGATGTCAGGAAGTGTATGCTGACAGGAGCCTGACATAGCTGTCTCCTTAGAGGTCTGCCAGAGCCTGACATATTCAGAGGCAAATGCTCACAGCTAACCACTGAACTGATCAAGGGGTTCCCAATGGAGGAGTTAGAGAGAAGGAGCTGAAGGAGCTGAAAGGGTTTGAGGCCCCATAAGGAGAGTAATAATACCAACCAACCAGAGCTCCCCAGGGTCTAAACCACCAGCCTGGGAGCACATAGGGAGGGACCCATAGCTCCAGCTGTATATGTAGGAGAGGATGGCCTTGTTGGGCATAGGTAGGAGAGGTGGTCCTTGGTCATGTGAAGGCTGGATGCCCCAGTGTGGGGAAATTCAAGGGTGGGGAGGTGGGAGTAAGTGGGTGGGTGGGGACACATCCTCATAGAAGCAGGAGGAGTGGGGATGGGATAGGGGGTTTTGGGGGGGATGGGGAAAGAGGATAATATCTGAAATGTAAATAAAATATCCAATAAAAAACTTAAAAAAAAAAAGAGTTCCAGACTAGTCTTGGCAACACTACAATATTTCTCTAAAAGCTATGTACTGCTATGAACATAAATTCTAAATAGATGATTGGTGTACATATATGGCTTCTACAATATTTTATGATAATAATATAAAATACTTAGAAGTAAAATCTACAACAGTAACAAAACAAGAAAAAAAGAATATTCAAGACCATATCGGAAGGTTCTATACCAAACATTACATAACATGTCATGTATTGGCAATAAGAAAAACTATGTCAGAAATACAGAAGAACCTAAAAAAAAAAAAATGCCGAGATAATACAACAGACAAAAAACAGTGTTTGTGGAAGAAAAAAAATAAAGGAACACTAGAGGAGATTGACTGCCAACATTCATTCCAGCTATTTTAAAAATACACCTTATAGGTAATTTCTAAGTAACTTAAATTTACTTTTTATGGTTCTGCTTGCAAATCATAGTTGGTCCTACCATACATGTGTGCAGAGTATCACAATCATGAGAAAGCCTTCATGGCCTAATTACTTCCCTAGACTCACCACTTAACTTACTTCCTTGAGAGTTAAGCTTCAATGAATCTTAGAGAAATACATAATCAGACTTATAGGGAGAAAAATTTACCATTAAGTTTACTTCATTAAAAAAGTCAAATTAATTCAAAATGAACCACAAACCAACTGAGAAATATTAAAACAATAAAACTAAGAAAGGAAAGTGAGAAAATCTTTCTAATATTGTAGTCAATATTTATAAGGACACAAAAAAATTGAAAGTTATACTTGATAAAAATCAAATTCCTGAGGCAGGTATGGTGGCACATACCTTTTATCCGAACATTCAGGAAGCAAAGACAGACAAATATCTGAGTTTGAGGCCAGCCTGGTCTACAGAGTGAGTTCCTCGACAGTCAGGATTACATAGAGAAACTCTGTCCCAAAAAAATAAATAAAATTTCTGTTCTTCAAAAACCATATTAAAAATAAAGTCAAGGTACACAAGAAAAATTTATAAGCCGGGCAGCGGTGGTGCACGCCTTTAATCCCAGCACTTGGAAGGCAGATGCAGGTGGATTTCTGAGTTCGAGGCCAGCCTGGTCTACAGAGTGAGTTCCAAGACAGCCAGGGCTATACAGAGAAACCCTTTCTCAAAAAACCAAAAAAAAAAAAAAAAGAAAAAGAAAAATTTATAAATCATACACCTGAGAAAAAATTATGTTCACAATATTTATGGAACTCTTGATACCTAGTAAGAAAATAAATCACACAGAAGAAAATTGGTGTGAAAACACAAATAAACAGCCAATAAGCAACAAAAAGATCTTAAGTATCTCAGGGCAGTAAGAGAATTGCAACCACAGAGAGGCCAGTCATAGTGACATATAGCTATAATCCCTGCACTTGAGAGGTAGAGACAGGGTGCTCAGGAATTCAAGGCCAGCATCAACTATGTACCAAGTTCAAGGCTGGCTTGGGATACTTGGGACCCTGTCTCAAAAAAGTGGGAGTGGAGGGAGGAAGCTATAAACATTCCTCCCATGGGAACAATCTTATCCCTGAGTAAATATCCAAACAAAATGAAATAATGATATCAAAGAGACATTTGCACGTTCATGATTATAACACCATTATTCACAATTGCCATTAAGTACAAAAAGTGTTCATTAAGAGATAAAATAGGCTGAGTGTGATTACAGTTGCCTTTCATCCTAGCACCACTGAGGCAGAGGTAGGAGGATCTGTGAGTTCAAAGTCAGCCTAGTTCCAGGACAGTCATGGCTGTGTACAAAGACCCTGTCTCAAAGCAGGAGGTGGGAAGAAGAAAAATAGATGGTACATATATGGAATAAAATATTATTTGGCCATTAAAATAAATTAAATTTCCGTCAGTTTGACAATGTGGATAAAACTGGAGGACATATATTAAGTAGAGTAATCCAAGACACAGCAGATAAATGATCCTTGAGCCTCTTCATTCTTAATCTAAGACTGTCAATCTCTTAAAAATTGAAAGTTGAATGATGGTTACCAGAGACAGGTGTCGGTGGAGAAAGAATGGTCAGTGTATACTACAGATGAAAGAAAGAAGCTATGGTACATGGTTGGCCAGCAGGAGAACTATAAATAAGAACAATATATTTCAAAAATGCAAGGAAAAGTAGGAACATTTTATCATGAAGAATGATAAATGTTTGAGAAGACAGGTACATTGATCCTGATTTGAACATAATATAAAGTATGTATTTTAATGCTGTGTGGTACCCCATGAATATGAACAATTTTATGTCACCTTAAAAACAGATTTGCCTTCATCGAAAGAATTAGAGCATGAAATAAAACTGAAACTCAAGCAGGCACTTTTGACAATATCTCACACATGTCAAGTATGCTGCATTCTTCAAAATGTGAAGTGCCCTTTGACCCCTGTGATTTCCCTGTCATGCTCCCAGTGCCCTGGCATACATTATATAACTACTCAAGGTATAACTCCCCATGTATGACCCACCTACTAATCAAACCCAAAAGGCATTCGACCGTTAAACAGTAGACAGTAAGTTAAGTACCTTGTACCCCAGGCCCAACTGATAAATGGCAAAAATCTGAGCTGCATTAAGAGCATCACTGAAAAGGTAAACCGCAGTCATCTGACCACAGAACACCCGGTTTGCATCTGCTGTTTCTGATGAACCCAGGAAGCATTTGTCAAAGGTCTGTAAGAGAAAGCAGGTTTTAAAATATATATATATATACACTCTGCAAGTGATAGATAACACATATAAAAAATAAAACACTATGAATTAAAACTCTTCCATGCCGGGCGGTGGTGGCGCACGCCTTTAATCCCAGCATTTGGGAGGCAGAGGCAGGCGGGTTTCTGAGT
Organism: Grammomys surdaster; assembly: GCF_004785775.1. Lineage (NCBI taxonomy): Eukaryota > Metazoa > Chordata > Mammalia > Rodentia > Muridae > Grammomys > Grammomys surdaster. Next base: position 290,398 of record NW_021620662.1, read on the forward strand.
TCAAGGCCAGCCTGGTCTACAGAGTGAGTTCCAGGACAGCCAGGGCTACACAGAGAAACTCTGTCTCGAAAAATAAAAAATAAAATAAAACTCTTCCATATTGATAATGTGGATAGACCTTTATCCACAATATAATATAATACGATATAATATATTAAGTAAAAGAACAAAGACACAGGCAGATAAATGCACGTATATACATATGTTTCTTTCTAAACTATACATGAATAGAGTAAAAAAAAATTTTCATTTAGCACTTATTCCTTCACACCTGGAATGGAGATTGGGCACACAAGTTCTCTAAGTTACAATAAATACAATTTGTTAACAAAGAGACAGTAAAAAGAGAATCAGACAAGTTGACATGATACTAAGTTAAGAAGTTAAACATCTCAATTGAAGGGAAAGCTTTGTCTGAAGCAGGGAATGATGAGTTTGGTTTGGGCCTGACCCTTCTCCCTGCACCCTTTTTATAGTAAAGACACTAGTGTGTCCCATTAGCAATCACTGCTACACAACTAAGGAAGCGTATCCTTACCATCAACATGATGTTCTGTGACTCAGTGTTTCATACTGATTTTCAGGTGGAACATGAGTAGATCATATAGTTGATAAGTGACAGAACTGAGTTTCAGAGGTGTGTTTGATACCACACCATGAGCTCTGAAAGCTAACATTATCAACATGAATATAAAAATGGTATTAAAGGAGAGTGGCAGATGTGTGGCTTACTTTGAAGCCATTTTCCTTAGAGTCTTTTTTTTTTTTTTTAAGTTTTCTTTTTTTTTTTTTTTTGGTTTTCGAGACAGGGTTTCTCTGTGTAGCCTTGGCTGTCCTGGAACTCACTCTGTAGACTAGGCTGGCCTTGAACTCAGAAATCCACCTGCCTCTGCCTCCCAAGTGCTGGGATTAAAGGTGTGCGCCACTACCGCCCGGCTTAAGTTTTCTATTAAAAAGAATGTTAGAAGGAGAGAAATAAGACCATCCCTAGTTCATTCTAACCACTGAAAACATAATAAAAAATAATAGTACTAATAACAGCGATGAAGTATATGCAAAGTGTATGGACATGTATTATCTAACTTCTTTATAAAATAATCACCTTTATCTAAACCCAGAATAATTTTATGATAAAATCGTAATAATATTTTAGCTGATAAATCAACAAGTTTTATCAAAAAATAACACAGTAATCAAATTATGCCTATAAAAAATACATTATGGTATCCAAAATACATACTCAGTTTTTAAAACATTCTTGTTTATAAATTTCATTCCTTAGTGTACTGATTAGTTTTGTCAACTTAGGACAAGCTAGAGACATCTGAAAGATGGAACCTCAGATGAAAAATATTCTCCTCATACTGGCCTGTAGGATACTGTCCAGCCCACTGTGGACAGTAACATCGCTGAATAGTCGATCCTGGATTTGATAAGAAAACAGGCTGAGCAAGATGAGAGGATCAAGCTAGTAAGCAGCGCTCCTCCATAGTCTCTGCTCCTCCCCTGACTTTCTTTGATGATAAACAGTGATGTGAAGTGTAAGTCAAAGAAACCCCAGGCTGCTGTTGGTCATGGTGTTTATCACAGCAATAGAAACCCTAAGACACACGGCAACATTTTGGAAACTACTTACATCACTGGTGTTGACAAACCATGTTATCTCTCCATAGGAAGCAAGTTCACCATTCACATAACATCGAAGCTCACTGTTCTTCCATCGGTTGTAAATGTGTACTATAGTTACCATGTACCACTGAGTAAGCAAAAATAAGGATTCTCTTACTAATACAGCCACATTGATAATAACTAAAAAGTGAGAGATTTTAATTAAACTTAAAAAAATTTTGGGTACTTTAACTAGCCCAATATTCAATCTCTAGAACACTATTTATTTGGGGAAAATCACAGAAGATTAATCTTAATCACTAGATAATTTCACCAATGTAATATTATGAAAAATTTCAAACATATCACCAAAAAGTTAAATAACTAGTACAAATATCTTCTTTAAATTTTGAGCATCTGATATCTACCTTTGACATGTTATTGATGACTATTTACTAATCTCTAACATATTAAAAGAAGACAGTATAAAGTAAATATCATTTTCTTTTCTCCTGGCATCTCTCATAAAACCTGAAAATAACCACACTGGAGAAATATCTCTATGGTTAAGAGCATTGTCTGCTCTTCCAGAGGTACTGAGTTCGGTTCCCAGAAACCATATGGTAGCTCAAAATTTATCCTGGGATCTGATGCTCTCTTCTGGCATCCAGGTGTACACTCAGCTTGAGCACTCACATATATACATACATACATACATACATACATACATACATACATACATACATA
>NW_021620662.1:292762-305321 GCF_004785775.1 Grammomys surdaster
ATACATACATACATACATACATACATACATACATACATACATACATACAACACAAACACACACACTTTTTAAAAAAAACTACAAAATAACTAAATGTTAAGTCATTTTATGACCCAAACCATAGCAGTTAACAGCTACCAAGTAATTTGAAAAAGCAAAAATAGCTTCAAAATCACACATGGTTAACACAGTACTCTGCAGGCTGTGTAGCTTCTTAAAGGAGCCAACTTGGGAAGAGCACATACCTTTTGTGGCTTGAAATCAAATTTCACACAATGTTGAAAGCCTTTTCCTTTTGACTTTATTGAGGTTATAATCAAACAGCCTCCAACAAAATGAGCAGAGTAGCCAAGACCTTTGCTGGTTCTGAAACTATAAAGAGTAAGTTTTTATTTTACCTCAAAATAGTCTCATTTTCAAAATAAGGTGTCAACACTAATCAATTCTAGAAATACATACCAATATAAATATGGTTTATCCTTGTCAACATTAATATTATTTACAGGATCCATTCTAAGCCAGGTGTGAAATGTAAAACCATTCTGGTAAGGCCATCTGGCTATAGGAGGTAATGCAATAGCCTAAAGGAAAGAGACATTGTTACTAACTTGCATGAAAAACCTTATTATTGAACTCATAAAAATGAGACTTTATAATGCTACGTGTCTCTGCTGTGTCATATTACTTTAAGCTATAAAAACATCACAAAGCAGACTTTATTTGGAAAAAAACTTTTAATAACTATTAAATCTTCCCCAAATAAAAATTAGTAAATATTAATTAATTAAATGAAATATTCAGTGTAGCTTCTGAGACCAAACTCATGTCTACTTCATTTTTTTTACTACAGAAATAGCCAGAAAGATTCTAATTTAAAGAAATAGTACTGCAATTAAACCTGAAATTTGGCCCAAAAAAAAGTGATAGAGATAGATGGAAAGAGGTTAAAGAAAGGGCTTAGTGTATGATATTTTTGCAAACTACAAATATAAAACTACACAGGATTATTTCACATATTTTTCAAAATGATATGCATAAGCTATTTTATATATGTGGCTTTACCATTTAGTTTAAACTTTTTTTTACTATAGCATTAGTTAGATATGGTAGTACATGCTATACATGTGCTTGGAAGGCAAAGGCAGGTAGATCTCTGGGATATCAAGGCCAACCTGGTCTATATAGCAAGTGACAGGCAACTTGTGGCCACAGAGTGAGATCCTATCTCAAAAAAACCAACCAAACTGTGTGTGTGTGTGTGTGTGTGTGTGTGTGTGTGTGTGTGTGTGTGTTTGTGTACACATATAGTTATATATAATGTATACATCACAGGTATATACATGATGGAAGAGTTTCTAAATAGCAACACAATCTTTAAAGGCTAAAACCAAGGTTGGAAGATACACTACCATATCCAAAACCCATGAAAAGATATTATAATGTACTCTGTACTTGCATAAGGACTTCACCGGGTTAGACAATTCCTTCACAATTACACTACCCAAAACACAGTATTATAAATAAATAAATAAATTGGACTACAATAAAATGCTTCAATCAAAGCTTTGAAAGACACTTTTTTAAATTTTTAAAGACATGATGCAAACATGGGAGGGAATATTTGCCAAAATGAGTATCTAATAAAGGAATATTATCCAAAGCATACAATGAATTCTAATCACTCACTAATTAAAATGCCAGACTGGAGAGGCAGAGTCAGGCAGATCTTTATTATGTGTTCAAGTCTGGGCTGGTCTACATGGCAAGTTCAAAATCAGCAAAAGTTACATAGGAAGACTTTGTCTCAAAAAAAAAAAAAAATCCCCCCAGCACTGGGGACAACATCCCAAACACAGACAAAAGAACCCCATACAACATTAATTAGCATCGTCGAGAGAAGAGACTGGAGCCTCTCAACACTGCTGAGGAGACGAGTTCCTCAAAGTGCTAATCAGAGATCATAAAACCCAGAAATCCTAATTCTAGATTTATACCCAGTAGAAATAGAAATGTACATCCACATAATCAACTGTACACAGAACCCCTGAGTTACATTAGTCTTCAAGAATCCAAAAGTTATAAAATCAAAATATCCATTAAATAAAGAGCAATTCAATGTGAAAGGTACACACAACTATAAAAATCTGTAAGAAGAAATAACAGACTGCTGATACAAGCCGTAATATAATGAGAATATTACACTAAGAAAAATTTCAACCCTATAGACCACAAGTTGTATGATAATCATGTATATTCATGGTCCAGAATTGACAAAGTCAGAAAAACAGAAAGTAAATTGGTACTAAGTGTAGGGACTGATGAAAATGTTCTAAAATGGACTGTGGTAGTTTCACAACTTAATATTTTATATTGTATACGGTAATTGTATGCTATAAATTATATACTGTAAGATATATGAATATAGTCTCAATTTCTTAAAAAATTTCATACTATATACTTCAAACCTTGTCATTAATATTTTATAAGCATTGTGTACACATGATATATATATATATATACACACACATATTCTTTGATATGTATTCAATACGCCAAAACATGAGAAACATCACAGAGATATACTTATGTAATAATACTTGCAAAACTAAAAGCAGCAGATTTTATATAAAGCTGCACTGAACTAAACCTACTCTATTAATGTATACTAAGGTTTCTTTTACCTAAAATGAGAATGGACATGAGAGTTTTATAAAAGGTAATTTGCCTGTTAACTTACAGCTTCCTTTTAAAGCTATCTTTGAAGAAAAGAGTGAGTTACTGAAGTTATTTTAACTTATTTATTTTAAACAATTAATCTCTTGAACTTTAAAAGCTATCCAGCTGAACTTGTCCTATTTTCAAGAAAAATGCAAGTAACAGAATGGATAAATTTCAACCTCAAAGAACTATAAACAATAAATCTTAATATCATGCACTAAAAAACTGTTACCCTTGTGAGAACGCTTTTGCATGTCAGAGGTAAATAATAAGCCCAATGGCAAGAGACTAAAGTTATCTAAAACTTTCAAAACTAAAATGGTTAAGAAAAACTTACGCCGGGCGGTGGTGGCGCACGCCTTTAATCCCAGCACTTGGGAGGCAGAGGCAGGCGGATTTCTGAGTTCGAGGCCAGCCTGGTCTACAGAGTGAGTTCCAGGACAGCCAGGACTATACAGAGAAACCCTATCTCGAAAAACCAAAAGAAAAAAAAAGAAAAACTTACAAAGGAACAAAGCCATGAAAGTTTTAAAAGAAAGTCATATATGCTATACTTAGTATTTGAATTTCATAAATGAACTGAGTGATATGACACATACCTACAGATTCAGACACTTATGATACTTAGGTAAGAGACTCTAAGTTGACTCTTAAGAACGATGCTAGCTTGGGTAACAAAGCAAATCAAAAGCAAACCAAAGTAAGAAAATCCCAAAAAACAAACCAAATATCACTAAACTATTAAGTTTTGCTTTGTTTCATTTTATTTGATTGAAACAGGGCCTCAGGGAACCACCCATACTGGCCACATATTCCCTATGTACCAGAGGATGACCTTGACCTACTGACCTTCCTTCCTTTATCTCCAAAATTTTGAAATCATATGCATGAACTAAGACACTACAAGTGTCCTTCTAAAGTATATTCTTATCTTTTAGCAGATAGTATCTAACTACATAGAACCAAACAAGTAAACATGATTTTATGGTTAGCAAAGTAATATGTGAAAGGCTAGTTCAAAAAAAGAAAAGATTAAAGATGTTCTAAAAATAATTTAGTATAGACTAATTTAACAATTAATTGAGATATTACAAATATCTCTACCATACATAATGATCTTATTTATAAAATAGTAAGAACAGAATAGATAAAGGGGCTAAGGATGTAGCTCAGTGATAAGTGTGCTTGCCAATCCAGCTGTGGTGACACACACCTGGAATCCCAGCATTCAAGAGACTCAGGCAGTAAGAGCTCCTGTTTGAGGATAGCCTGAGCTACTGCGAATTTGATATTAGCCTGAAGCTGTATAGAAAGTTCCTATCTCAAAAAAATACATGTATTTTTATAAGACTTTATCACAAAGCAGGATAATATGCCTGCTAAGTCTCAAAGAGTCATTCTTTCTACATACCAGGTGTTAAAAAAAAAAAAAGCAAAATTTTCAATAAGATAGAAAGTCAAAGTGTTCCACACTGGCAGCTATTTAAAGTTACAAAGAAAAACTCAGGGGATGCTATAACAATATATGAAAGGAAGGCTATTATTCCTTTTCTGAACCAAGCTTTGAGTAGGCAGCTTCTCCAAATGTTTTAAGCATCTATTTCCCTGTCTCTCAAATAGCTGGGGGAAAACTGTTCTAAAGACTGAGTAAGCTCATGCAGAAAAGCTTGTGCCTCACACAGAACCTTGCGCTGACAGGGAAAGGAGAGGTCTGAGTGCTGCCGCATGCGTGTGTACTTACTGCAGCGCTCTTTCCTGGAAAGTTGAAGAAGGCGTCAGGACCATACTTCTGAGGCATGTGCTTTAACACTGACAACAGTTTCCCAGCATGTGGAGGCTATAAAACAATGCTTTATTAATCATTCTGTTCCCTATAAAACATTTAATAACAGTCATGCTTTAACATATACAAAAATAACTGAATGATGCTATGTACTAAAAGGTATATACAAGAACAAACAATGCTATTTTCAAATTATCTTAATGACATAATGAATTCTGCAAATTTTTGGTAGTACTATACAACACATTTGTTGCTCAGTAAATATGAACAATTCACACCTCAAACACTTCGAAATTGAACTTTAAAAGTTACAAACTACCTCAAACTGCCACTCGCTCCTTTATACATCTTAATTTAACAAATTCTAAATATTGCTTATTTATATTCCAATGCCAAAGTCATGTTATTTTAGCTTCATGCCAAACTTAGGAAGTGGCTCCGTTATCTTCCTAATCTTTCAGAGGAGGACTCTAAGGCAGAGGAGCATGCTTCAGGCCATACAGTAACTGATGGGGTCAGGATCAGAACTCAGTCTAACTCAAAAGACCGTAATTTTAGTCATAATACTTTCACCAGTTACACTATGCCCTCACTCTCCTGTCTTTAATAGAGACCACCTTTAAGATGGCCTACAAGATCAGATCTGTATCTCCAACTTCATTCTATCTACTATGCCTTCTCACAGAATTCTTTCCACAACACTAAGTACAAGCTATTCCTTTTGTTTAAAATGTGCTCACTAAGCCTACCTCACTCTCCTGCAAACCAAGGAAATCCTTCATACCTTTCATCTTAATGCCCACTTCCTTGGGGCAGTCCTGCCTGAACTCAGAGAACTGATTAAATTTCCCTAGCATATTTCATTCTACAATATGCCTCAAATGCACAGCATATATAAAGGGTATATTATATTATATCTGTTTTAATGTTTCTTTGACCCACAAAAATATCTAGTACATGAAACAATCAAGATCTAAAATGAAAATCTCATTAATATTTATAAGGAAAGCCAGGGGCAATCAAATACACATTACCATCTTAATCAGTCTATAAGGAAATATAGTAAAAATATAGGACATTCATTCTTCTTTATTACAAGCTGAAAACAGGGTCAAACCACGGCTGAAATCACTGGCTTGTTCCCATCTTATTTTGTTTACTAGTCTATGTTATTATTACTGTGTATGAGTTTAGAAACCTTTTAGCCTAGCAGTAAATGAAAAACTTCAATCTAAGAAATAATTTTTAATCAACCATACCACTCAGTTATAAAAGTAAACTTAATAACAAGTAACTACAATCACACTCACTTTTAAATATATTTCAAAGAAAAATAAAGTAACAAAAAGTAACAGCAACAGCAAATACAATTGGAATGTGACAGTATTTCTATCTAGAAAAATCATTCCTCCAAATTCCTTTTCCTGTCAGTGAATCAACAAAACAAAAATAACACTGTTGTAGGATGCTACACTGGAAATCCTTCAAAAACTTGTCATATTTCATATTACAAATGACCATGATCATCAATGCACTCACTCCACAAGTAAAAATCATTGATTTGTGTATAGACTTAGATTCCGGGATTTTTCAAAGTCAAAGGCAGAAAGTAGCTGGCATGTACAACTATAAAGAGCTGGTGTTTTACTACTTTGCCTTTATCGTCTAAGCCTATTCTGATTGTCCTCCTTACCATTAAGCACCTATAGTAACACGTCTAATATTGTTATGTAGTCTGTCAAAAATGTTTCTATGGGCCTGTAAATGGCTCAGCCTGATTAAAGGTGCCTGCTGTCAAGACTGACAACCAGGGTTCAATCCCCGGAACCCACAGGATATAAGGAAAGAACCAATTCCCACAGGTTGTCCTCTGACCATCTAAATGTCATACTGGTCTATGTGTGCATATGCATGCACATACACACACACAAATGTAAAAAGAAAACTGTATTTTTCTCAGCATTTAAGTGACTTAATATTACATATATCATTTGACTGATTGGTTACTCTCTTCCTGGTTTTGCCTTTATTTATCTTTTCTATATAGTGCTTTTTTTTCTTCAATACAATGTATTTTGACCTTAACTCTCCTCTCCAACTACTCCCTGAACCTTCCCACCTCACTAACAACCTAGCTTTGTGTGTTCTCAATCCCCTCTCTCATTAACAAAAATAGAAAGAAAAAATGGGAATCAAAACAAACAACAATGAAAAAAAAACAGCAACACAAAAATGGCAAAAAACAAAACAAAGAAACAAATACACCAGAGAGAGAGAGGGAGAGAGAGGGAGAGAGAAGGAGAGAGAGGGAGAGGGAGGGAGGGAGGAGGGAAAGAGAGAGGGAGGAAGAGGGAGGGAGAGGGAGGGAGAGGGAGAGAGAGGGAGAGAGAGGGGGAGAGAGGGGGAGAGAGGGGGAGAGAGAGGGAGAGAGAGGGGGAGAGAGAGGGAGAGAGAGGGAGAGAGAGAGGGAGAGAGAGGGAGAGAGAGGGGGAGAGAGAGGGAGAGAGAGGAAGAGACAGGGAGGGAGAGGGAGAGAGAGGGGGAGAGAGAGGGAGAGACAGGGAGGGAGAGACAGGGAGGGAGAGGGAGAGACAGGGAGAGACAGGGAGAGACAGGGAGGGAGAGGGAGAGAGAGGGAGAGAGAGGGAGAGAGAGGGAGAGGGAGAGGGAGATAGAGGGAGGGGGAGGGAGGGAGGGAGGGAGGGAGGGAGGGAGGGAGGGAGAGAGAGAGAGAGAGAGAGAGAGAGAGAGAGAGAGAGAGAGCGAGCTCATTTTGAGCTAGCCAACTACTCTTGAGTATGGTGCCTGCCCTGGAATGTGGTTGATGTATCCAGTGAGACTCCATTCGAGAAAATCAATTTTCCCTTTCCCAACAGGTACAAACTGCAAATACCTTCTTAGTTAGGGGCAGGACTTTGCAGCTACCTCCCCTTTTCAGTTCTGTGCGCTGGTTTTTAACTGCTATACAATATTTGACTCTAGATAATAGAGGGTAATGGGGGATAAATATGATCAAAATAGATTGCATACATATATGGAATTGTTAAAGAATAGAAAGTATGTTTAAAATAATCTGAACATGTTGTATATTTTACGTGGCCACTGTCTTCACGATGAACATACTTGCTGACAATTCTCTGCTATCAAAAACAGGGTTCCAAGGTGAGTTGGAGGGATGTAGTAGGGGTAAATAAGATCAAAATACCTTGTATACATCTACAAGGTTTTCAAAGAAGTAACAGAGTGTTTAAAAACAACGTTCAGCTGGGCATCTTAATGTACATTTCCTTGTGGAAATATGTCTAGGCACTTATGAAAATATTATTAATTCACTGGATACAAGTATATTTTATGTGTCTGAGTGACACTAGATTTCTGTTCACTTTGACTCCACTGATGTTCAGTCCAACCAAACACACAAGGCCTATTAACCAAAGTTATCCAACTCTGCTCATCATCATAGTATTTTGAATCCATAATATTATAGACAAAAGGTAGCATGTCAATATTCTTTTTACATGAATATCCCCATTAATTATTCTGCATATATAAAACTTCCATGTCTATAAATATATATGTCCACAATCTTCACAATTTCCTTGTTTTTACTTTTTATAGCAATACTTTATAAGTTATTTAAACATAAATCAAAACAAAATCAAACAGTATACTGCCTCTTCCTGATATAACATAAATAAGACAAATACTTACAAACAGCACCATAAACAAGAATAAAACTATACAAGCATATGCAAAACAAATCATTTTCTGACATGGAAATAGAGGCACATTAAGACTATGCCCCATCAGAAATGAAAACACACTAAAACACCTTTCTGAAGTCAACTTATCACTGCACAGAGTGGTACACAAACAGCACATAAAGGAATCATGGAGATCCAAAGACCAAGTAGGTAGTCTCAAGAGTTAAAGAACAGAGTGCTACAGATGAAAGAGCTGTGCAGAGGAAAAGCTTCAGAAGCCTGGCTCAATAACAATGTTACAGTTAACAAGGTGGGGCCAAGACACTGACAGCTCCAAGTCAAAAAAATAATCCAGACCTATAGAGATATAGAGAACTACAAATCACCTTGTGCTCCATGGGTTAGGCAGGGACCTTGAAGGAGCCAGGCTTCAGTAACAAGGAGAACCAGCCCTAGTCTAATAAGCCATTCTAAATCAAAATGGGAAGATTTAAAACTAGTCTTAAAGAATAAAGGTTATCCTAAAGAAATTCATACACGGCTCTACAAACAGCCTAATAATCTTAACAAAAAAACATGACAACAACATATAATTCACTGTACCTAACTATGTCATAAAAAATAACCTACAACCAGGAAGAAACATCAATGGATAAAATATTGTTCTGAAAATTGGTCTAATTACAGAACCATGCGGATAAGAACACTTGCTGCTATGATTATCATTCTCATCATTATACTGTCAAGAACTGAAAGGAAAGAAAGGAATTTTGAGGTGGAGGGAGGCTGGAGAGACAGCTTAGTGAGTAAAGCGTTTGGAGCACAGGCATGTAGACCTGGGTTCACACCCCAGAATTACATTTTAAAGGCAATGTGCATAGCCAGGCATGGTGGTACACACCAGGCAGATAACTCTGGGTTTGAGACTAGCCTGGTCTACATAGTGAGTTTCAGGCCAGCTATAATGGGACTCTGTCTTAAAAAGAAAGAGAGAGGGGACAGGAAAGAGGGAATCAGGAGAGAAGACAGGGGAGAGGGGATGGGGGGGCAGGTAAGGGGGAGGGAGAGGGGAGGGGTGGGGGAGAGGAAGGGAGAGGAGAAGAGTGAGCAAACACACATGAGGTGTGGTAGTCCGAGCTCATAATCCCAGCCCTGGAAAAGTGGAAAACAGATCCTCAGGGCTCACTGGCCAGCCAACCTAGACCACTTGGCATGTTCCAGGAAAGTAAAAGATCTCTACAAAATAATAAGACAGCACCCGAGGAACAACACCTAGGCTGTCCTCTGGACTCCACAAGCAGATGCACATACATAAATATACACAGAACACCAAAAAAAAGTTAAGTTCATACTAAAACAATAATATCTATATAAAACAAAGTTCAAAAATAAAAGACAAAAAGAAGGAAAAAAAGTGAGCAGATCTCAGTGATCTGAAGGACAGTATCAAGCGATCTAACTTAGGTGCTACTGATGTACCCATGTAGCTCAGTGAACATGCACCTGTGTAAGGCTCAGAGTTACACAACCCCAAATACAGACAATGAGGAAAAAAATCTTTTCAAAAAAAATGTTTAATTTAATAAGAATGTTTAATTAAAGTTACCTAAAGTTTGGTGACCCAGATGAAGGCAAAATAAAGGAAGTACTACTGTTAGAAATAAAGACAAATTTTTCTCAAAATTTGATGGAAATTACAAAACTGCAAAAGAGAAAAACTAATAATGTAAACACATGATTTTCTACACAGGACCATTAATTAGGTTCAGTTATCATCAATATAAAATATTTGAAAAGCACCAGAGACCTGGATTTTGCAATATACAAGCAGATATAAATTTTAACATGACAAATTGTAGGGCACAAATACAGATTAAATTTAATAGACCTAAAAGTTATAAGGCAGCTGGCTGAACTAAAGACGATGATCTTTTAAAGTCACTACTGGCTAGAAAAATGAAACAAACATTTACTAGTATCCCTGTTTGAAAAAATCAGTAAAATTGTTTATGGCAAGGCAAATGGGATCCAAAGCAAGGTCCCTACCACTCGGTACAAAAGCCCATCAAATTAATTATACCTAAAGAGGATGGCTCTAACCTGCAAAGACCCTGCTCCCTGAATATGCTGTTCAAATCAAAGGGCCATTATCACTAAGAACAGAAGAAAATTGGATGCTACTTTAACACACTTTCAACTCAAATAAATAATATATACAGTTTTAATATACCAATTGAACAAAGATCAAATTAGTTATCTACCTAGGACACCCAAACAAAAGTGACCATGCACACAAAAATGCTATTTTGACTGATGGTTTCCTCTCAATTTGACATGTACCACATGTAATAATATTATAAGCTATGACGGTGCTACTAGAACATTTAGGGCTTAGGGTGTTCAATTTTCACTTGTTCTCTTTACCCATTGTCCTTTGTCTCCTTGAAGTTTACTGAAGAAAAGCTTCAGTTCTCTAACTGTCAAATTATAGCTGGCCAGCACTCCCAACATGTCAACGAGAAGATCTGAGAAAAAACAAACAAAATGAAATATGTGAGCTATTAATATTTCTAGAGATAAAGAATTAAAATACATGACTTACTTGCAAGTCTGGACTCAAGAGGTATAGATACATGCCATGGGGCTGAGAAGAGGGCTCAGGGGCTGAGCACATACAGCTTCTCCAGAGGACCTGAGTTAAACTCCAGCTCCAAGAATTATCTGAGACCTCTGCCTTCTATAGGCATTACAGGCCCATACATTCCTACACACACACACACACACGCACACACACATACATTTAAAATAATAAATAATATTTTAAATAGATAACATGCTATACAATCATGTAATTTTTAAATTGCTAAAAGAAATTTTAAAGAGACAATTTTTAAGAATTAAACTATTTCCTTACATATATTTCTACAGAAAAAGTTATACCTGCAATCATACTGTCAACTTTCTCAATTTTCCCAAGTACTTTTTCCACAAGGCCTACTTCTGTGCAGACTTGAAGGTTTCGTATGCTCTTCTTCAGAATGGCTGTAAACATGCTCCAGACTTCTGCTTGGCAAGTAATGTCACACTTTTCCAGTAACTCCACCATGCACGTGATACTCTCACCTTCTTGGATAATGAAGTTCATCTCCAAATCAAACTGTCCTCCTACCAGCTTCAGGGAAAAAAAAATGAAAACCTATTTCAAGGCATTATCCTACATCCATTACCACCATCACTTGCTCCTAAACTTCAAATTAGACAAATTAGCAGTGACTACTAATTTGCAACAAAAGAGTCAACTTTTTTCCATGAAGATTTATTTATTGGCATAAACATATACGTGAATACACTGTCGCTGTCTTCAGACACACCACAAAAGGGCACTGGATCCTATTACAGATGGTTGTGAACCACCATGTGGTTGCTGGGAATTGAACGCAGGACGTCTGGATGAACAGTCAGTGGTCTTAACCCCTGAGCCATCTCTCCTGCCCTTAGTCAACTTTTTTTTTTTAATTTTTTTTTTTTTTCGAGACAGGGTTTCTCTGTGTAGCCCTGGCTGTCCTGGAACTCACTCTGTAGACCAGGCTGGCCTCGAACTCAGAAATCCACCTGCCTCTGACTCCCAAGTGCTGGGATTAAAGGTCCCAAGTGCTGGGATTAAAGGCGTGCGCCACCACCACCTGGCTAGTCAACTTTTTTTAAATCTTAAAAAACGTAAATTCTCTGAAGAAATTTTCAAATCTAGATAGCACAAAGTGGCTTAAGACTTAGAATATAGAAAGTGAATTTTTTTCAAAATAACAAATAACTTAAGAAAGCCACTACCAGCTGCATGAAATGATAAAGCATTTTATAAACTTGAGAGGTAAAAGCTTTCTTTTCTAAGCTCTTTAGGCCAGATGACACTAATCCCAGGGCTTGAGAAGAAACAGGAAGATCAAGAGTTCAAGGTGAGGACTGGAGAAGTAGCTCTAAAGTTAACAGCACTGTATACTATCACAAAGAGACTAGGTTTGGATCCCAACATTCACATAACAGCTGACATAAAACCATCCTTAACTCCAATTCCAAGTTACTAGGCACCCTCTTCTTGCATCAGAGAGTATCACACACACACATATTTACATACATGCAGACAAAACACTCATACACATAAAATAAAAATGAACTAATTAAACAAGAAGCCCTGGGACAGTGGTATGATGGTACAACCCTTTCCCAGCACTCCAGAAGGCAGAGATGAATAGTTCTCTGAGTTCAAGGCCATCCTGATCTACTTACCAAACTAGCGAGACCTTATCAAGAAAGAGAGAGAGGGAGGGAGGGAGGGAGGGAGAGAGAGAGAGAGAGA
>NW_021620662.1:305421-359886 GCF_004785775.1 Grammomys surdaster
AGAGAGAGAGAGAGAGAGAGAGAGAGAGAGAGAGAGAGAGAGAGATTTCAAGATGATCCATAGCTAAATAGCGAATTCAAGGTCAGCTTGGACAACCAAAGACCTTGTCCCAAAAAATTAATTAATTAATTAACTAATTGGAAAAAGGACTTTGTTAAGATTTCTGGACTTCTCACTGGTAAACTTAATTACTATAAATTAAAATTCTGACCAGGGTCTATAGTTCAGTGATAGAGTGCTCAACGAGCATGTATAAGACTCTGGGCTTAATCTTAAGTAGTCCTGGAGGGGAGAGTTCTTACAAAAACATCATGAAGCCAAAATATAATTATACACTAGAGAAAATCATTCATAATTCATATTATAAATATAAATTACTTCCTAAAAAAATTTAAAAAGTGAAGTTTAGGACAAAGCAATGACTATAATGACTACAAATGACACTGTGACACATGACCAAAACCTCACATGTATTCACAAAATTAATATTAAAGACAAAATAAAAGTCATGTATGTTATAAAAATTCCATATCCTTAGTAATGTACATAATAAAATACACTACAGGCAAGGGGTATCTGTGGAGTCCACACAGAAAGAGAATGTAAGATTAAAGAGTAACCTCTTTAAGCATAAGAGTAACTTCTGGTCAGAAAGTACTATAAAGTCTCAGAAAGACAGCAAATAAGCAAGAATCTCCAAAGCCATAAAACACCAATAACCCTATACAGTGTTACATGTAATAACACATTATCCTAAAGTCACTCTTTAATGAGAGGAAAGCAGAAAGAGAAAAGGTTTTATGAAAATCATTTAGACACAACAGTAAGGAAGACAACTTCAGCAACATTTTCTAGTAGACAGAAACTGAAAGTTCCAGTTGGGTATACAAAGGCACCGCCTCACATGAACAGCAACAATATGTAGATAAATCAACCAACATAAAGAAACAACTTACTGCAAAAATAATAAATATGGAGAGAGTTCTAATAGTGTGAAAATTTCTTCAACAATTAAATGTCTTCTGGGTAGAACTAACTAGGACAAAAGCCTCATTGCAACTAACTTGAGAAACCTCACCTTCACCTTAATATTCCTTACATCCATCTTTCATTCTGATCTGTATATGTTATCAGTGACAACCACCCTTCCAAGAAGCCATAGAATTACTTTGGGAAGGAATTTCCAAAAAGGCCCCAAATATTTCACCCGCTTCTAAACTGGACTTATAGTGTAAAAGCAATATGCAGACAGGTGTTTTAAATATTTTTTCATTGCATTAAATATTAGAAGATATGTCTTTCAAGGAGAAAATTGATGACTGAAATTTGTACATACAAATGCATGGCATATTTGATATACTGTATGTATGCATATCTATTATACCTAAAAACCAAGCAGAGAGCCTCCAATATGTCAGGTTAACCCTTTCTAATAGTTATTTGAAGCTGATCAACCTTCAAAACAGAAATTTGTCTCCAATGATGGGTATCATACCCAGGCCCAGGCATTGTGGGTTATTATCTGAGAGGCAGTAATGGCTCTGCACTCCAAAATGTAATCTTCCAAATGTCACAGGGAGTTATGAATATCTGAGCAGCCTAATGCACTTTACCAGCCATGAAATGTGAAAATGTAATCTTATTACCTTTTTATGGTTGTATTTTTTGAATAATGTAGCCTGGAAACTGATGTATAGTCTTTTCCTGCGTTTTAGCATGATTTGGTCTCCTCTGCTATATAGAACATTTTTCAAAACTCTCCATTTCAACATATTTTAGTCCTGCATGAACTTCATAAACAATTTTTATAGCAACCTTCAGGGTGGCATAACATGCTTTATATAGGTCACAGTTTAATGTATATGATTATAGACCTTTTAAAGTATTTTATTCAAAGAATTCAAATAAACCTTTACAACTTTTGTACCAAGACCTTAATTCGAGCATGGCAATTTTCTTCTCAATATTTTTATTAATAAAATACTTAATTTAAAATTGCTCACTAAAGTAAGTCACTGATATGCTAAAAAAATTTTAAAAAGGAAAGTGAAAAATAAGTATCTTCTCTTCAAAAGATTTATAAAGCTAGAAGACTGTAACTCAACACCCTGGTACTCCACAGGGAAGCTGTGTTTACTCTAGACAACTCAACGTGAACTTGTTAAGTTTCTCCTGATAGACAGGACAAGAGCACCATGTAACAGGAAGACTTAGCAGAATATAATTTCAGCCTCTGCCGCTAACTTAATATTGCTCTATTTCTTGTGACTTGTTCAATAATGTCTATATTACTTTTAGGAAAGAGAAAATGAACTAAAATATATTTTTTTTCCATGTAGAGTGTCACATACATATAGGAAAACTGGGTAACTTGAGATTAGCACTTTTAAAAACCTAAATACATTTTGAAGTGTGCAGGATACATAAAAGACACTAATACAGTTGGGGAAAATAGAGTTCCAACTAGTGATGGTTTGTATATTCTCTGTCCAGGGAGTAGCACTATTACAAGGTATGGCCCTGTTGAAGTGGATGTGGCCTTGTTGGAGTAGATGTATCACTGTGGGTGTGGGCTTAAGACCCTCATCCTAGCTAGCTGGAAGCCAGCATTCTACAAGCAACCTTCAGATAAAGATGTAGAACTCTCACCTCTGCCTGCATCATGAATGCCTAGATGCTTCCTGCTCCCACCTTGATGATAATGGACTGAACCTCTGAATCTATAAGCCAGCACAAATTAAATGTCGTTTTTATAAGAGTTGCCTTGGTCATGGTGTCTGTTCACAGCAGTAAAACCCTAACTGAGACACAACTTGAACACATTACTTTCTTAGGCTGACTTCAACTTCACAACCCTTCCATCTATCTCAGCCTTGGCATTACTCTTTTAAAAAAGAAATGGAAATATGACCAGTCTTCCCAACTGTCTGCCTTCATAGCACATAAGATACATAAGCGGTGGCAATAGCTGGAGGGGCCATGTCAAAAGCTAAGATTCATTTCATGGTGATCCTGGTCACTACACAATCACCACAGCAGTCACCAGGACAAGTACACCCTACTCTTCACAAATCACTGTTGGGTTTTTGGTCTCTCCATTATACTAACTGAACTAAAGTATACGGTTAAAGTTAAAATTTCTTAGAGGTTGTATACCTGAGAAAATACATCTGTAGTTGTGTTTTTATTATAATTATCTGTTTAGTGTGTGTTAACTTGAGGGTGTGTGCACCATGGATTCTACTAAACTTAATTTTCAATGAAAATTAAAACACTTAACAAACTTTGCATTTGTCCTATATCAGAAATTCCTTCTAGATTGCTATCTTTTTTCAACCGTGAAAGGATGGTAGCTCTTGGGGGTGGGTATTTTATGCTCTCCTTGCATAAATATTATCATTTTATATATCACATATGGTAATAGTTCAACAGGAAAAGTCCCAAAGGCTGTTAGTGATGGCTATCTTGAAAGACTGAGTTTAAAAAGATTTTCACTTTCTAAATCATATAATTCAGTGCATATTTCTTTAAAAAAAAAAAAAAAGTACGTATTTTCTTGGAATCCAATAGGGGAAAAAGAGCTTTTAATTTTAAGAAGCTTTGCAAGCTTCATGGTCAACCCCACAATAGCAAGCCTTTATGCTTCACCTTCTTCAAAATTTTTGCAGACAAAGATCCAAGGAAAGCAGAAAGCTTTTGAACTGAAGAAAATGGATTTAGTTTTTAAAAGATTCTACTTGTAGATCTCTGTGAGTTCAAGTTCAGCATAGTACAGATAACAAGTTCCAAGTTACCCAAGGATACATAGTGAGACCTTATCTTTTAAAAACTTGGGGGAGGGGTGCTAGTGAGGAGGATAGCTTATCAGTTAAGAACACTGGCTGCTCTTCCAGAGGACCAGCGCTTGATTCATAACACTCACATGATGGCTTACTACCATATGTAACTACAGTTCCAGGGGATCCAAGCCCATCTTCTGGCCTCAAAGGCATCAGGCACACATGGTGTACAGATATACACACAGGCAAAAGATGCATACATATAAAAAAATTAATTACAAGAAGAGGTCCTGATTTCACAGACTTATGCCTGGGTTTAATGACAGAGTTATAACTTCAGATGCAATAATCACACTGCCCAGGTTCATCTACTAGGAGAAATCTGATGACAGAAAGGAATCCCGAAGCATACAGATCCCACCATATCATTCCTGAGGATGAGGGTCCAATTCCAAACACACATACAACCATCTATAACTCCAGTTCCAGGGATTCTGATCTCTTTTGTCCTCTGCAGGCACTGCATGCATGTGGTACACAGATATACATGCAGACAAAACAACCAAACACATAAAATAAAAATAAATCAAAATAATTTAAGAGGTAAGTATCTCAAAAGTGTTTGTTATCCTTACCAATAAGGAAAATGCAAATTTTTGATATTTCATCTTACCCCAGTCAGAATGGCTAAGATTAACAAGAAATGCTAGAAGGGATATGGGGAAAAGAAAAGCTTTATTCGATGTTGATGTGACTGAAATCTGGTGCAGCCACTATGGAAATCAGTGTGGAGAATTCTCAAAAAGCTAACAATAACTCTAACACAACCACACGAGTTTAAATGAAGCTATCCCATTTAGGCTGACAATACTCCTCCCAAGAGCCAAAGACTAACAAAAACCCCAATATTAGTCATAAGAAAGCCCCCTTTGAGTTCTTGGGCAGGAAAGTCCTAGAGACCTCCATAACAATACAGAGTATTGATGCTCCCCTTGGTTGTTTCACACAGGTTGAAGGCTAGCTGCTATTGCTACTTCTGACACAAGACCAGGAGGACCCAAGGTAGATCTGACTTGAACATCTCCTCCCTAAATGCTATCTTTCACAGTACTAGAAAGTGCTATGCAAGATTCCATGGGAAGGAAGTAACTAATAGTCCTCCCCAGCTGTAACACCCATCAATTACAATTACTGGTGTTGTATAATAACCCTAACAGTGCAATAATGACACTCATATCTGATGGCAACTAATATTCTCTAATTAGACTTAAAACCCACACAACAGGAAAAACAAATTATACCTGGTATTGGAAACCTAGCCAACTACCGAAGCCAAACAGCCTCTCAAATGAGAGGAGAACCTACTACCACCATTTTACTAAGTCAGCATAATTCTAAACCGTGCTATACATCTCTATCTTTAGATCTACAGATAAGTGTAACTCTCACCATTCATCAAAGAAACTTCCTTTTGCAGCAGAGACCATTTCAGAAAAACCACAATTGATACATATATTAACATAACTACTGTACCCGAGGCTCACAGAACATGAAATTGGAGGGGTAAAGATTTTAAGAGCCAGAGGATTAAGAAATCTGCTGTGAGAATGTATGTCCTAGAAATGACAGGTAAACATCACCCATGATAGCTCAACAATATGGCTGTATAAACAAGACCTGAAGAAGCACAATCTCACCGGATAAGCTAACCTAGAAGAGAGAAATCTCGTGGGTCTCCATAGCTATACAACTGAAGAACTAAGGAATGCTGAGAGTGGGAGAAATAGTCTTCTCTAGAAATGAGCTCCCCCTAAACAGTTATCCAATACCAAAACCAAAACCTGAAATCATATACATGTAAGAAATACTAAACAGACTGAGGATTGAACATATTTAGGCACAGATATGTATGTATATGTGTGCATATGTGCATATGTATGAGTGTTTGTTCATTTCTTGAGCTTTCTTTTGTTTTCCTTTTTTGTTTATTAGTGTGATCATTTTGCTTTATTCTTGTTGGTCTTTTATATTTGCCTATTTGTTTTCTTAAGAGACAAGGGTGGGTGGGGGGAGATGGAGAAATGGTTCAGTGATTAAGAGCATACATTGTTCTTACAGAGAACCTGAGTTTGATTCCCAGCACTTACATCAAACAACTCACAACTGCCTGAAACTCCAGCTAACACCTCTCTGACTGCCTTGGGCACATACAGGGACACATAGACTAAAAATAATAAATAATAAAACTCCATAAAAAGATAGAAAAAAGGACATCGGAGGTGAGGAGGTAAGGAGGATATGGAAGGAGATGAGAGAGGAAAACCCATGATCAGAATATATTGTATGAAAATAACTTTATTTTAAATTTTTCTGAAATCCTAGTTTAAAAAAAAAAAGCAAAATTAGCCAGAAGGAAGCAAAAGATAAGAAATAACAAAGAACAGATACCAACATGACTTAAAGCAGGAAAGCAACAGAAAGCTACCAGTGAAATAAAGAAAAGGTTATTTGAATATATCAACATAATTGAATTGCTTTGCATTTGACAAAATTCAACATCCCTTCATGATAAAAGTCTTGGAAAGATCAGGAATTCAAGGCCCCTACCTAAACATAGTAAAAGCAATTTACAGCAAACCAGTAGCCAACATCAAGCTAAATGGAGAGAAACTTGAAGCAATCCCACTAAGATCAGGGACTAGACAAGGTTGCCCACTCTCCCCCTACCTATTCAATATAGTACTGGAAGTCTTAGCCAGAGCAATTAGACAGCAAAAAGAAGTCAAAGGGATACAAATAGGAAAGGAAGAAGTCAAAATATCGCTATTTGCAGATGATATGATAGTATACTTAAGTGACCCCCAAACTTCCACCAGAGAACTCCTAAACCTGATAAACAACTTCAGCAAAGTGGCTGGTTATAAAATCAACTCAAACAAATCAGTAGCCTTCCTCTACATGAAAGATAAACAGACTGAAAAAGAAATTAGGGAAATGACACCCTTCACAATAGTTGCAAATAATATAAAATACCTTGGTGTGAATCTAACCAAGCAAGAGAAAGACCTGTATGACAAGAACTTCAAGTCTCTGAAGAAAGAAATTGAAGAAGATCTCAGAAGATGGAAAGATCTCCCATGCTCATGGATTGGCAGGATTAATATAATAAAAATGGCCATCTTGCCAAAAGCAATCTACAGATTCAATGCAATCCCCATTAAAATCCCAACTCAATTCTTCACAGAGTTAGAAAGGAAATTCTCAAATTCATATGGAATAACAAAAAACCCAGGATAGCGAAAACTATTCTCAACAATAAAAGAACTTCTGGAGGAATTACCATCCCTGACCTCAAGCTGTACTACAGAGCAATAGTGATAAAAACTACCTGGTATTGGTACAGAGACAGGCAGGAAGATCAATGGAATAGAATTGAAGACCCAGAAATGAACCCACACTCCTATGGTCACTTGATCTTTGACAAAGGAGCTAAAACTGTCCAGTGGAAAAAGGACAGCATTTTCAACAAATGGTGCTGGTTCAACTGGAAGACAACATGTAGAAGAATGAAAATTGATCCATTCTTATCCCCTTGTACAAAGCTCAAGTCTAAGTGGATAAAGGACCTCCACATAAAACCAGATACACTGAAACTAATAGAAGAGAAGGTGGGGAAAAGCCTCGAATACTTGGGCACAGGGGAAAAGTTCCTGAACAGAACTCCAATGGCATATGCTCTAAGATCGAGAATTGACAAATGGGACTTCATAAAATTGCAAAGTTTCTGTAAGGCAAAGGACACTGTCAATAGGACAAAACGACAACCAACAAATTGGGAAAAGATCTTTACCAATCCTTCATCTGATAGAGGGCTAATATCCAATATATACAAAGAACTCAAGAAATTAGACTCCAGACAACCAAATTACCCTATTAAAAAATGGGGTATAGAGCTTAACAAAGAATTTTCAATGGAAGAAACTCGAATGGCCGAGAAGCATCTAAAGAAATGTTCAGCATCCTTAGTCGTCAGGGAAATGCAAATCAAAACAACCCTGAGATTCCATCTCACACCAGTCAGAATGGCTAAGATTAAAAACTCAGGTGATAGTAGATGCTGGCGAGGGTGTGGAGAAAGAGGAACACTCCTCCATTGTTGGTGGGACTGCAAGATGGTGCAACCACTTTGGAAATCAGTCTGGCGGTTCCTCAGAAAATTGGACATAGCATTACCCGAGGATCCAGCTATACCACTCCTAGGCATATACCCAGAAGATGCTCAAACATATAACAAGGACATATGCTCAACTATGTTCATAGCAGCCTTATTTATAATAGCCAGGAGCTGGAAAGAACCCAGATGTCCTTCAACTGAGGAATGGATTCAAAAAATGTGGTATATTTACACAATGGAGTATTACTCAGCTATTAAAAACAATGAATTCGAGAGGTTCCTAGGTAAATGGATGGAACTAGAAATTATCATCCTGAGTGAGGTAAGCCAATCACAAAAGAACACACATGGTATTCACTCACTGATTATTGGATATTAGCCCAGAACCTTGAAATGCCCAAGATGCAACTCACAGGCCACATGAAGCCCATAAAGAAGGAAGACCAAGTGAGGGTGATTCGGTCCTTCTTAGAAGGAGCAACAAAATACTCAAGGGAGCAAATATGGAGACAAAGTGAGGGACAGAAACTGAAGGAGGGGCCGTCTCAAGACCACTCCACCTGAGTATCTATCCCATGTGCAATCACCAAAGGTAGATGCTGATGTGGAAGACAGGAAGTGCATGCTGATAAGAGCCTGATATGGATATCTCCTCAGAGGCCTTCAAGAGTCAGACATATTCAGAGGCAGATGCTCACAACTAGCCATTGAACTGATCATGGGGTTCTCAATAGAGGAGTTAGAGTGAAGACCATTGGAGCTGAAAGGATTTATGGCACCATGAGGAGAGCAACAATACCAACCAACCACAGCTCCCAGGGTCTAAACCACCAGCCTAGGAGCACTTAGGGGGGGGATCCAGGGCTTCAGCTGAATATGTAAAAGTGGAGGGCCCTGCTGGACATAGGTGGAAGAAGAGAACCTTGACCTCATGAAGGCTGGATGCCCCAGGGGGTGGGAATTTTGAGGGTGGGGAGGTGGGAGTGGGGGGGGGTAGATAGAGGTTACATCCACAGAGAAGAAGGAGGAGGGGCGAGGGGATTGGGGGTTCCGAGGGGGTGGTGGGGGATGGGGTAAGGGGACAACATAGGAAATGTAAATAAATCATCCAATAAAAAAAAAAAATTGAATTGCTTTGGCAAGACAAAGAAGCAAGCCAAGAATCAAAACTGCCAGCATCCTGAATGAAACAGATTTTTAAAACCTTGTCTCAAAAAAAATAAAAACTAATACATGTTGAGGTGGAGGAAGGGCATGAGAGAAAAAGGAGAATAGAAGAGCATAAAACAATTTTAAAGATAAAATTTGACAATTTAGAGGTCATGTACCAGTTCATATAAAAATACAAGTTACCACAGCCTTCTGAACATAAAATAGGAAATTTTAATAACCCTGTAACTATTGTGGAAACATGTGTAATTTTGAACAACAACAAAAAAAACTATGTCCACATAATATCACTGGATATTTATATTAAATGTTTCAAATTGAGCACTAATTTTATGCTTCTCAACTCAAAACAAGGATAGAAAAAAGATTTTTTAAAAAACTTAAGTTGACTCTATCAGCAACACACACATACAGACTACCTCTCGTGAATGCAAACCTTCTTAACAAAGTTAAGAAGTGGCCTTCCTTTGGAAGAACAGCCAGGGTTCCTCAACTACTGAACCATTAAACAAAGAGTGTGCAAAGGCTAGACCTAGCTCCCCCAACCCCTATTCCCAGCCCCAACACATATGCAGATGTACAGCTTGGTCTTCATGTGGGTCTCCCAAAAACTAGAGTAGGAACTTACCTTGACTCTGTTTGTTGCCTGCTTGTGGATCCTGTGCCTCTAACTAGGCTACCTTGTCTGCCCTAAGTGGGAGAATATGTACCTAGTCCTACGGTGACTTGATGTGCCAGGGTGGATTGATGTCCAGGGGTTCCTCCTGCTTCTCAGAGGTGAAGGGGAGGGAGGACTATGAGGCGGGGTTGGGAAGAGAGGGGACTGCAATCGAGATGTAAAGTGAATAAAGAAATTAATGGAAGAAAAAAATAATAAATAAAACACATTAGCACCTGGAAGACTAAAAAAAGAAAGTGATTTTCTAGAAAGGTCAGGTTGTAAGACAAACATGAAAACAATTCTATTAACAATGGTAATATGGAGGCACTGCAGGTGTAGCTGCTGTACCACATGTACGTCAGTAGGTGGCAGAAGGGAGAGAGGCTATGCCTACTCTTAGTGTCTGAGCTGTAAATCTGAGTAGCCTAACACTCTGAAAAAGGCAAGCCTAAGGGGACCACCAATCCAGCACCAGGGGGCCCAGACTGGAAGCTAAGCTGAGATGACTACCAGTCCAGTGCTGGCAGAACCAGGGGTAGGGGGGTGTCAGACCATGCCTGAGAGCAGGGTATAGCACTTTGAAACCACTCCTAGGACAACCCCAGAAACTCAAAAGACCCTGGTGGCCACTAAGAGGAACAAGAAAGTGGTGGAGAAATGGAAGAGAAAGAGAAGCAGAAGGATGTGGGCACAATGAAGAGAGGCAGGACTGGAGACTCGAGGGTAGTGAGGAACAGCCTGACGTGAGGAGCTGGTGATGTCATCTGGGACTATGGTGGGGTCCTGGCCTGTGCTGCCACCATCTGGCCCTGCAGCAGCAGGGGTCTATTACCACCAAAGGCCAGGTGGATGCCCCTGGTGTGGGCTGGCCCCAGGGACATGCTTATGTCTTGAGGACTATGCAGAACTCTCCCCACTCTTCACCTAAGCATGGAGGAGAACTGGCCTTGGAAACCTGACAGCAGGAGAGCTGTCCTAGCTGTCCTTACTGCCCCTTGCTATCCGCAATACTCTGGAGAGAGGGCTGTACACTGCAGGAATTGCTAGTAAGCTAGCTAGAGTGTATGAGTATGGGAGAGCTGGCTGGCCCTGTCACTTGTCTCCCATGTTGTGGCATGGGCCAGAGACAGATAGATACCCTTCTCACCTCTTCCCCTCCTTTCCCCTTACCACCTGTCACAGATATGAGACCTGGCCCTGTGGTCATGACAGCCTCTCACCAGCTACAGCTCTTGTAAGAGTGGGCCCTGCACCTCACCTGGGCAGCACAGTAGAGCTGACCTTGGTGGCAGGCGGTGAATTGGCGAGAAGGGCGTGAGGGCGTACTGAGAGTGCAAGAGAGATAATCCTATCCCATGTCTGCTGTGCGAAGGCATGGTTGAAGAAGAAGTGCCCTCCTTCCCTCCCTGGTCTCTCAACACCAATGGCAGGCAGGAGAGCTGGCCTCTGGGGTCATGAGAGTGGGAAAACTGGCCCTGTCCCTCACTGGCTACAACACTCAGGAGAGTGGCCCTGCACCTCACCTGGGCAGCAGGGTAGACCTGGGCCTGGTTGCAGGGGTTGCCTGTGAGCTGGCCCTCAAGACATGAAAAATATACAGCTGGTGGACTGACCAGCTCAGATACTTCTCAGGCCCAGATCCAGGGCTCTGGATTGGCCCAAGCCACATCCACCCATCAGTGGACTGCTGGAATGCATGAAGGGACCATTCCTACAGATCCAAAACCACAGGATCTCCATGACGCAGGACAACAACAGGATATCCAAGAAGAGTCCCAGTGAGGATCCAGCATTGATAGAGTAGCAGAGGCCAGAGACCTCATACCAGACCAACAAGTAATTGTGATTAACACTTGCAAGCAAAGAAATGTGGACCAAAGTGTATATTGTAGGGCACACTGTGACACACTACAGCTTCCATAATGAGATTTGTTTTTCTCTGATCAGGGAGAGGTTGCAAGGGTAGAGAGCAAGTACACGGGGAGGAAGACAAGAGATGAGTGGGATTACATGCACAACAGGAAATTCACAAAGAACTAATAAAAAAATTTAAAAACAAAGTAACAACTCTGGAAATGAAATTAAAATGGCAACATTTACAACTACTAAATAATTATTGTAAGATTTATATAGAAGAAAATGAACGAGAACAGAAAAACAATCTTAAAAGAGAAAAAGTGGAAGGAATGTGCCTACCTATTTCCAGGTTTCTACATAGCTACAGTGATCAACACCATGAGGAGCCATCAGGAGGACAAACGCATAAATCCATGGAAAAGAACAAACCTTATAAGCACACCATTCCAACTGAGTTCTGACAAAGATGTAAAAGGCACTTTAGTGGTGACTGTCTTCTCAGCATATGGCCTGCAGCAACTAGATACCAATAAGCAAACAGAGTGTTTACAAGCATAACACCTAACTCCAAACAGCTTGATACGGTCACAGGCTGAAATGTACAATGTAAAACTTTTAGAAAAAAAAAAGAAAAGAAAATTCTCAGGGCTAATTTAAGAGTTCTTAGACTTCACACCCAGAAGCAAATTAAATGGGAAAAACTTATGGATTAGGCTTTATCAAAGATTACAAACTACTGCTTACAAAAAAAACAATCTATATACAGACTGTATTTGTAAACCAAATATTTGAGAGAATATCTAAAATATATAAAGAACTCTCAAATTCAATAGCTAGGAAAAAAACTAATTAGATAATAAACCAAAGAACAGAACATACTTCACAGAAGACACAAAGAAAACAAATAAGTGTATGAAAAAAGTCCAGCATTACTAGATATTAAGGAAACTCAAACCACAGATAGGTATCAGGACACATCTATCAGAATAATTGAAATAAAAACAGTAACGTCAATTTCTAGTGAAGCTATGGAGAAACTGAATGACTCATATGTTGCTGGTGGGGGTGTGAAATAGCACAGTCACTATAAAAACATTTCAGTAATTTCTTTCAAAAATTAAATATGCCACTACTATTTGAGCTACCAAATGCACACCTTGCATTTTTCCCAGAAAAATGAACTCTTGTACCAAAGGAAAAAAATATATAACATAACTATTTATAGCTACTTTCTCATTAATAGCCTGAAAATAGAAAATAGCCTGGAAAACAAATCTTCACCATACCTACTATATATCAATAAGCAGGAATAGATAACTGATACACACAACAATCTAGATGAGTCTTCAGGATATTGTACTAGATTTAAAAAAAAACCAGAAATTCATACTATTTCATTTATATAAAATTCTTCATCTGGCAAAATAATGAATAAAAAAAAAAAAAGATTGGTGGTTTTCAGCAGTTCCAATGCTGTGCACCTTCAGAAGAAAGAGGCACTGCTAGGAGAACATCAGGAGGCACCCATGTGTGCTAGAAAGTTTCTTTATCTTGATTATATCATCATAGTGTTTTCGTAAGATTTTCATATTGGAGAAAATTATATGAAAAAGATAGGATTTATCTCCTCAATTTTTTCAACTTCATATGACTCTGAAAATGTCTTGAAACAAAACGTTCAACTTTAAAAATAAGTAGACAGTACCTGTAATCCTAGCCATGGTGAGCACGGGGCAAGAAGACCACAAGTTCAAGGTAACCCGGGCTATAACTCACAGGCCAGCCTCAGAAAGAAACAAGTAAATAAACAAACAAGCTATATTCTGGTGGTGCACACTACAGCCTCAGCAACTGAAATGACTGTCTCAAAACAATACAAGACAAAACAACTGTGTGGACTGAGGACTTGTTATAGGATTAGCTGTTCCACTGGTTAGTTCCTATATAGTTAAAGCCTGTATGAATTGCAACTTGATTTAAAAAAAAAAAAAGAAGCCAAATTAAAGATAAAGAAAGCTCATGTGAACACAAATTCTTTAGCCACTTAGAGACTCCATTTCTTTAATTCTCCCTCAATCTCTACCCCCAAAAAAATAATTGTGTATATTTAATCACTTACCCTATACATTTAAAAGAGTTGACATTGTAATATAATCCCCAAAATTTAAGCAATGGTATTATCAGAGAGTTTTATTATATATTCTATTGACTAAGCTCCAATACTTGCATTAGAGAAAAATATGTAAATTTAAACCTTCAAACAGGAAATGAAATTTTCTAAATCCATTATATAACTTCAGACTCAGGAATGCATTGAAGGATAATAAATCATTTAAACCTTCATTCAGAGAACCTTTTTAAATTTGCATTTAGCTACAGTAAATACAGCCATGTTCTTTAATAGATTACTAGTTCAATCTAGCAAACTAGTGATTTATAACACTGTCATATTTTAAAAATCAGAAATCTGTCACTGGTGACAAGTAGTCAGAAGTCCACCGAACTTACATTACATGAACTGAAATACCACAGGATATGAGAGATAGCAAATGGTCATACATCCTATATTCAAATCAATCACCTCAATACTGTGTCTATGCGTGTATAGCAGTATTACATACTATTTAATATTCCTATTGTTCAAGCATCCTACCACTATTTATCATACAATCTTCCAGTCACTCAGTGCTTCAAAGCTACTTTAAAATGTGTTGTTAATTTTATAGTTACTAATCTGAAGTTTTATTTTAAAGAACAGTAAGATTTGAAAAATATAAAAAAAAATCTGTTTTCTCCACAAAGTATAAACTGTTATATCTTAGATGTCAGACTCAAAAGTACATTCCCTGGGGAAAACTAATGAATCAGACTACATATATATTGTATTGTATTGTATTGTATTGTATTGTATTGTATTGTATTATACTATATTAATATATATATATATGTATATGGTAAACTACAGAACTACAGACTATATTTGAAAACCAAATATCTCACAACAGAATATCTAAAGAACTCTTAAATTCAAGTCAAGTAAGACCCTGTCTCAAAAAAGAAAAACACTGACAAAATTTAGTGTGATTGATCAAGAAAAACGAAAAGACTCAAATCATTAAAATCAGAAATGAAAGAGAGCACATTACTACCAACCTTACAGAAAAAGGAGATTACAAAGGAATACTCTGAACAGCTGTATATCTAAAATAACAACTTTGATAAAAGGAACAGATTCCCAGAAAGCCACTTATTCCTGAAACTGCTTCTAGAAGAAAAAGAAAAGATAAGTAAACTAGAAACAAATATAGATAGTAATCAAAAATCAACTCAAAAAGTAAAGCTGGAGCTCTGATAGTTTCTGTTAACAAATGAACTAGTGTAATTCTTCACAAACTCCTCAAAAACACTGAAGAGAAAACTTGCCAACTCAGTCAATGAGGCCAGTATTACCCTTGTACTACACATAACAAAGTATAGGAGATATCACTAATACACGAGAACTAAAATATTACCAACATATAAAAGTAATTGTATACAATAAGAAAATCATATTTATTCCAGAAATACAAATTTAGTTCAACATATCGAAATTAATAAATATGGGGCTCTACATATGACTCTGTCAGTAAAATACCTAGGACCTAGGTTCAAGACCCAGAACCCACAAATTAAAAAAAACAAATAAAGTGGCATACTTTTAATGCCAGCCCTGGAGAGGCAAAGACAACTAGATCCCCGAGGCTTGCTGGCCAAGCAGCCTAAGCTATATGAAGAGTTCCAGGCCAGTGAGAAAACATGGGTCAAAAAAAAAAATAAAAATAAATAAATAAATAAATAAACAAACAAACAGTGAGTAAAAAAAATACAAGGGTGAGCTCTGGCCTCCACACACGTAAGCATACACAGGCACCTGCACACACAAACACACATACTTGGGCACACATATACATATGTACACACAGCAAAAAGCAATAAATTATATACTGCATGAATAACATGATGGGGAAAATCGTATGATCATCTCCATAAACACAAAAACACATTTGCCAAGATCTACCACCCTTTCATGATGAAAACACTTTTTAGTAGATGTGAAAAAGAACATGTTCAACCTGTAAGGATCAGAACAACAGAAGCATCACTCGGAACTCAGAAGATAATCAATCTTTGGATCTATTACATACACATATACATGTATACACACACACTTCAATACATAAAACTGTAATTGGTATTACTTCAAAATATATGTGTAGTGAAAACTACATGAGCAATAACCAAGCAAAGTAATAACAATTGTGCATGATACCCAGACTGAGCCCTGAAATAGCACTCTGACCAAGGAAAATCATAAAAAACTATGTTAATCATAATAAACATAATTTATTAAATCATAAATTATCTTGCCATACATAATAGCAGGAATATAATCAAATCAAAAAGGCCCTGACAAAAAGACTCAAGAGCCAATCTAGAGAATACCCTATTGACCAAAGACACAGCAATCTGTAGTTCAGTGATGAGAACCATTACAATCATCCATTTGTTCATGAAATTTCTAAATCACAAGAACAAATTCACTGGTTTCCTCTGAGACAGTAGTTCTCAACCTTGCAATACCAAAGACAAAATTATTTTCATTGCCAGTTCATAACTGTAGTTTTGGTACTGCTATGAATCATAATGTAAATACCTGATATGCAGGACATTTGATATGCAACCCTTGAGAACCACTGCTCTAAAATAATTATAAAGAGAAATATCTGCTACTGTGAAAATTAGTGAATTAGGAGAAAAAACTATGCATTTATTCTGCCCTCTATAAGTGTATACTGATGTCCATATCACTAGGGAAGCCAACAAATATTTCTTCCTTTAAAGGTTCCAGTTAAATATACACACACCACAGAGAGAGGAGAGAGACAAAGACAGACAGACACTATCAACATTTTTTGGTTTTTGTTTTGTTTTTGGTTTGGTTTGGTTTTTTAGATCCAAGCAAATAAGTGTATTTAGATAGTGAATACCAGGGCCGATAACATTACCCACACACAGAAACCAGGCATAATTGTTTCCAGTGAAAGAACACAGCACCACCTAGAGTCTAGTTACAGGAATGGAAGCTGAGTCTGACCAAGGCTCTAGACTGTGCTACAAAATGCAGGAAATACAAGGACCTCAGGACATGTCTAACTACATCACGAGCATTCAATGAACAAAATCCAGTCAGAAACACTATGAAATGTCACAAGTTCCAGGTTCTTCAATAAATAAATTCATCTGATACTTTTGAAAAATATTAGGCTAGGTGTGGTGCTATACACCTGTAATTCTAGCACTTGGGAGGTGAAGGCAGAGGCAGCAAAAATTTTAGGCCAGTTTCAGCCATATAGCAAGTTCAAGGCCAGCTGTGGCTACAGTGAGTATCTATATCAAACAATCAAATTAATTAGTTGGCTAATTAATTACAAATAAGCAAAACTAAACTGTAACCCAAGACTATGTTGTTGGATAATAGAATAATAAAGAAGAAAATTTTAATATTTTTAACTCTACATTTGAGGAGGAAAAAAATGCTACTAGAGAGATTCCAAAAAAGTTATAAACATTATATTGCTTAAACTGGGCAATGCTTTCCAGACTATTTGTCCTTCATTTTATTTGTTTTGTTTCATGTTCTATCTTATTTTACAACAAAATTTTAATGTAAAGTATATTTTGACTGGTTAACTTATAGCTTTAAATATCTACAATTCAGGCACAAACTGTACTATAAAATTTGTTTCTGTCCTTTTAATTTTCACTTTTTTAAATTCCTATATGTATGAGGGTTTTGCTTGCATGTATATATCTGCATCACAAGCATGCAGCGCATGCATAGGACAGTAAACAGTACCAGACCCATAGAATTAGAGTTATAGACAACTGTGAGCCACCAAATATAGGTTGAGAACCAAACCTGCGTCCTCTC
Source organism: Grammomys surdaster (assembly GCF_004785775.1). Taxonomy (NCBI): domain Eukaryota; kingdom Metazoa; phylum Chordata; class Mammalia; order Rodentia; family Muridae; genus Grammomys; species Grammomys surdaster. The sequence goes on from NW_021620662.1 coordinate 323,034, forward strand.
CAAGAACAGCAAGTGATTTTAACCACTGAGCCACCTCCCTATCCTCATGTCTTCACAGGTTTTTGAACTTGAGTTCTTTAGTGAATAAACACTATGATTATTCTTGCAATAAACTTTTGATGACAACAAAAACTCTACACTCCAGACATCTTAAACAGCCACAACTTCACAATGCATTCTTGAATCACTATGCAATTTCTCTGAAAAAAAAAGTCTCTTGAAAATAACTTATATTTTTAGTCTTAATCCTCACCAATATCTAAAAATGTTCAGGAATAAGAATAATTTAGAAATACTGTTAAGCCAGGCGGTGGTGGTGCACGCCTTTAATCCCAGCACTTGGGAGGCAGAGACGGGCAGATTTCTGAGTTCAAGGCCAGCCTGGTCTACAGAGTGAGTTCCAGGACAGCCAGGGATATACAGAGAAACCTTGTCTCAAAAAAAAAAAAGAAAAGAAAAGAAATTGAGAAATTATTAACTTCAAAGGGTTTAGCAATTGCAGAAAATGAACTAAAAAACAAAGAACACTATACATATGCTTTTAAATTTTTTCTGCCTTTTTCTTTCTATTGGAAGTAGAAAATAAATAGATGATCTTTAGAAAAAGTAATCAAGCAAGAACAGCCAGGAAACATGAGAAAAAAAGAGGAACAATGGAAAAGTAGTTCTATCAGAAGATTAAAGCATAATTCAAAACAGATTTTTTAAGTGTAATACCTGTACATGAATGTCAGCTAGATATAGATGAGAATAGAAAATCCACAAATAAACCAATAGTAGAAGAAAATTCCCATAATAAAAGCAATGTTAAAACACTTTCTATGTATCAAGAACTCGGAGTTTATATATTTTAACTCCTTTAATATTCTACAAAATACATAAAATTACTGTCCCATTCTTATTTCAAAGAACTGAGAAGTATAAGAAGAGATGTACAAGATTTTACAACCAGAAAGAGCTGCTGTTAGAAATAAAACCAAGGCATGCTAACGCCAACGTCTGCGTACCCACCACTACGCAGTATGGCTTTTCTGTGTTTCATTTTAAGTGTCATCTCAAGACACTAAGGAGATTTTTAAAATCAGTAAGATTGCATTAGAATAGGCAGGAAGTCGTAAGTATGAAAAAATTTAGTTGGAAATATGTTTGAAACCAAAACAAATTTCAAATTGATCAAAAATGTATATGACTATGGCTAAAGGTGTCACTCAGCAGTGGAGCACTTGTTTGTCATACAAGGGGAACTGAGTTCTGAAGTGGAAACTTAAGGGTTCTTTGGAAAGTCAGTTATGTGAGATGGTGTTTCACTGGGGCAAACATGAAGAAACATTTCCCTGAAGCAGACACAGGTGAAAGGATATTCTGTTAAAGCAAGCACATGAAAGGACACATGATGAAGGAGTCTTTGCTAAGGACGTGCATGTTATTGATCCACCTTACATGTGTTGTTGAGCTCCATTTGTCAAGACTCCACAGACAGAAACGCACCAAAAATCTTCTGTGGTACGCTGAGTCTTCTTGCCACTTCATAGGACTAGGGCTGATTGGAAGAGTGATGTCAGCTGAGACAGACTCACATGTTGAGGCAAGACACTCACTGGGGCAAGACCCGTGGAGAACACGTGATGTTTGGAGAGTATAAATAGGACTCTGTGGACAGTGATGGAGGCTGAGCTTGGCTTGCTTATAGAGCTAGCTGTACAGCGCTTGTTGGTCTTTACTGATCACTTCGCGAGTAAGAGAGGTACAGCTGAGAACTTTTCCTGGCATTCCTGTTAGTTCTGGTCCCTCCTGCTGACTTGTGCTGAGGCTGAGGCCTGGCTGTCTCTGCTAGGTAGTGCCGCCACTGCTGATTTGTGTTTGCTATACAGACTCTACCCAACTGGACAGCTGATACATCTGTAAAATGTTTGTGAGTGGATCCAAACCAATATCCAAATCCTCACAATACCATGATATCTTAAAATTACAGCCTTACTAATCTCTACCATAGGCTTCCTAATCGCCCTAGAATTAAACAATTTAAGCCTAAAATTCTCAACCAACAAAACTAACCCATACAGGTCACTGCTGACCTGTAAACTGAACTGTAAATTTCCAGACAACACAGATGGGAGTTGCTCCAAAGAACCATTTCTGAACAGGTCTACTTCCCCATATCCTTTCTTTCCCACTACCTCTGGTGGATGGTAGGCTAAAAGGCAAGTTAAAGAGTTTAAGAACAATCATTAAAAAATGGGTTTTGAAAAAAATTAAAGTTACAGAGTTTACTCTCCAACACGAAAAAAATCTAAATATATATCAAAATATTGCAGGAAAACAAAAATCTTTAAACATCTGAATGGAAGGATAGCATAAAGTTGGATGTCCTAAAATACTCAAAAGCAAGAAAGAATTCTCTAGAGGCCAAAAGTCTTCTATGGTGCCAAAAGGACACTGTAACTTTGAACTCCAGTGGTCAGATCTGCCTCCACATCAGCACTGCTCCAACACCAACGCACCCAGACTGGCATAGAGTACAGAACATGGAACCACCATGAAACCCTACTCTGGATGGCCTTGTCAGGCATTGGTGGGAGAGGAGGTCCTTGGCCCTGTAAAGATGGGATGCCCCAGTGTAGGGGAATTTTAGGGCGGGGAAGAAGGAGTGGGTGGATGGGTGGGAACACACCCTCAGAGAAGCAGCAGGAGGAGGGACGGGATAGGGAGTTCCTGGGGAGGGGAGTGGGGAATGGGAAAGGGAATAACATCTGAAATGTAAATAAGTAGAATATCCATTAAAAAAATACATTTAAAAAAAAAAAAAAGAAGCCCTATTCTGATCCTAAGACTGTATAGGACTAATAAGAGAGTTGTCAGTGTTTTGTTCTTGGGCCTACTTCCAGCCGCATATCTGAATCCTTGTCCTGTAATGGACTCTTCCATAGCTACAGCTCCCACTCCCCAAAGTCACTTGTATCTTGGACAAGTTGTTATGTTCACAAAGATGCATTTCAGGAAACTGCCAGGACAGGCCCTAAGGCACGCTCGCCTTTATCCTCTGCTGGCCTCTGTTATCTCAACAACCACAATGTGGGCATCTACAAACCTGCGGCCGGGCTATGGGAACTCTGTCCTTTCTAAGATCTTAAGAACTGATTACGTGCCTGTTTGCCTCTGCTCTGACATGCTGCTCAGCTCACAGAGAAGAAATAATGAATTACATCATTGGTGTACAAAGTTGCTCCCGATCACGTGATTGTTTTCTAATTTTAATTGTTGAGGACAAAGAGATGAGAGGAATTATATTCATGACACTTTGAGACAAAGTTCCAGATTCCCATGCATTAACTATTGAGTTGTCCCCTAATTCACAGTATAAGCTTACATATAAACTTACATAAAACTTTATTTTGCCTTTTAATTTAATAATCTCTTAAAGAAAATTCAGCTTTCTTATTGTCGATACATGATCATACTTCTATTTTTGTCCTGGGAATAATACACAAAGGAAAATACTGCTGATTCATAAATAAAAAGTACATAAAACTGGATATCTAACACTCTGTAACCTCTCTGCTCAGTTGATAGAGACTATTCATGATTACAACATCCTAGGAAAACTAGAATTAAGAGGTGCTGACATCTTACATTGTAGACGTTTAAGTTCTAGGAAGCAAGCTGGGAGAGGTTCTGGGTTTTAGAGAGACTCTCTGTAAGAAAGAGGTCTCTTATACATGTTTTAAATTATGACAGATTCCAACTAGATTTATTCCTCAAATGTGTCTACTTATCCTGTAATCTGTCACCAATTATAAAACCATAAGCAATAAAATATGTCCCCGCTGTGACAATTGCTGATAATAAGATCCCTAAAATATGAAACATTTCTAGTCCACAGCATCTCTAAGAAGAACAGTCAACCTGTTGTTGATGTCAGAGAAAAGGGACTGTGATGGTTTATCTATACTTGGCCCAGGGAGTGGCACTTTGGAGGTATGGCCTTGTTGGAGTAAGTATGGCCTTGTTGGATTAGGTGTGTCACTGTGGGTGTGAGCTTTAAGACCCTACTCCTAGCTGCCTGGAAGCTGGTATTCTATTAGCAGCCTTCAGATGGAGATGTAGAACTCTCAACTCCTCCAGCACCATGCCTGCCTGGATGCTGCCATGCTTCCTGCCTTGATGATGATGGATTGAACCTCTGAACCTGTAAGCCAGCCCAGATTAAATGTTGTCCTTTATAAATCTTGCCTTGATCATGGCGTCTGTTCACAGCAGTGAAACCCTAACTAAGACAGGGACCAATCTCTTTAATCAAGTTTCTAAAACATGAGTACTTTTAAAAAAAAAACAGTAATTAAGTAAATATGGGCAAAAGATATAGTAGAACAATACAATGAAAACATGTTTAAACTCAGTCACAGAAGTGCAAATTTAAATTTCTAACTAATCATTTTAGTTAGAAAGAAAGAAAAAAACAGTTGCTGACATTGTCAGAGATACATAGTGAAAGGTTCTTAAGAGTTCAGGTGAAAAGGTAGACGCTGATGTGGATGTCAGGAAGTGCATGCTGACAGGAGCCTGATATAGCTGTGTCCTTAGAGGTCTGCCAGAGTCTGACATATTCAGAGGCAGATGCTCATAGCTAGCCATTGAACTGATCAAGGGGTTCTCAATGGAGGAGTTAGAGTGAAGACTGTAGTAGCTGAAAGGGTTTGCGGCCCCATGAGGAGAGCAACAATAACAACCAGGGTCTAAACCACCAGCCTGGGAGCACTTAGGGAGGGATCCATGGCTCCAGCTGTGTATGTAAGGAAGGATGGCCCCGTCAGGCATAGGTGGGAGTAGAGATCCTTAGTCCCATGAAGGTTGGATGCCATGTGTGGGGGAATTCGAGGGTGGGGAGGTGGGAGTACGGGGATAGGTAGGGGCACATCTGCAGAGAAGCAGAAGGAAGGGTGATGGGATAGGTGGGGTGGGGGGCGGAATGGGGTAAGGGGATAACATCTGAACTGTAAATAAATAAAATATCCAATTAAAAAAAGTACAAAAAAAAAGAGTTCAGGTGAGAGACCAAAAACCTCTCAAGAACATTTTATCTGGGCATGGTGACACATGCCTTTAATCTCAGCACTGAAGATGCAGAGGCAGGAGAATTGTTGTGAGTTTGAGGACATTCTAGTCTACTTAGGGAGTTCCAAGACTTTATCTTAAAAAAAGAATCATTTTACCATCTTAGTAACCGTAATACAACAACGTCATAGGTTCTCATAACCTTCAAAATAAATGTTCCATCATTTGATCCACTCTGTCACATTTACTTTTCTTAGTATTATTATTTTATGTGTCTGGGTGTTTTAGTTGCATATATGTCTATGTACCATGTGTCTGCCTAGTGTCCACAGAAAAGTACATCACCAAGAACTAGAATTACAGACACTTGTGAGCTGTCATGTAGGTGCTGGGAATCAAACTCAGGTCCTCTCTAAGAGAAGAAAGTGTTCTCTACCACTGAGCCATCCCTCCAGCCCCCTGCCATATTTCAGAACACCTCACCTCCCATTTTTTTCCCTATACGCCCCTGCTGGTTAGGATATTGATATGGATATTAAGTGGTCCCAAAGGCTGATATATTAAAGGGTTAGTAATGGCTGGTGGTGTTATTGAGTGGAGTGGATTATAAAGATGGCAAAGACTGTTCTCAATAGATGGATAAATTAGAGGTGATCAGTTAAAGGTAGGTCTGACTGGAGAAAGTCTGTCAATGAGGCTGTCTTTGGAGTACTTTACTTACTTACTACCTGGAGTATTTCTAAGTGACACCCTTCCATTCCTTCGTTCTTCCCCTTTAACTTTCAAAGTTTAACACACCTCACCTCTACAAAAAGATACTTTCAGAGAGATCTAAAAAGAAAGAATGAGTACCATCTCCCTAGATTTAGAAATAGTACACATAAAACTGGCCTCTGTCATTGCTTTTACAAGCCAGGATACTCAGTAAGGCAAGGCTTGACAAGAAACTTTCTTTAGAAATTTTACAATGTGTACATATATCCTAAAATATTGAAAATGATTTAAACAAAGCCAGAAGAGGTAGCACAGCCTTATAATCTCACTACTTGGGAGTTATAAACAAGAGGATCAGGGGTTCAAGTCATCTATGACTCCACAGTGAAACAAACCTAGACTACATGAAACTCTAACTTTAAAAAAGAAAAAAGTGTTTAAAGAAATAGAATTGTAATATTTAAGTCAATATTCAAATAGCTTCAACAAATACTAGAGGAGCTATAAAATCACTCAATGACTAAATATAAACAGAAGAGTAAACAGAAATAGTAAACAATAAACAGAAGCAAATTGTCAAACTAAGAAAAAAACAAAATTATACATAATAAACCAAATTTTTGAAAAACTCAGCATCTTTTGAAAAATATAAACCAAGCCCCTTGTGTCACCACTAACAGGTTGCCCATGGTGGGGTGGGGTGGGGGGTTGAGGCCACTGGTAGAGAGAGCACTTACCCAGCACATATAAGGCCCTGGGCTCAGGGAGCTGGGAAGACCAAAAGGGGAACATGGGGAAAGAGACATTCTCATGTTTCCTCTGGTATCTACATAAAATGATTTCCCACTCAAGAAAAGCAAAGACTTTGTTTTTCTAGGTTCTCTAGCCCCTCCATCAAAATAAATACATTTTCTAAAAGCAACCAAGTAGAATGTAGTGAGCTGACTGTTTCACACTCAACAATGAAGTTACTTCCCACCTTGAAATTTTATCCAACAGCAACACACTCACAGAAGCATTTCAGTGTCATATTCTCCCTTGGCTTGGATTACATGGATTCACTTTCTGTAAGTTAATAGTTTAACCAGTACCTTTGTTACAGTGCTAAGACTAACAAACTTGAAGAGCCCACACTGCCATTGTAAAAACATGTCAATAAATCGGTTTTGTTACCAAGTCAGATTTTCTAAAAGAAGCAAACTATATAAAAATACTGTTCTAGTAACTACAGGATATTGTGTTAAAAAAAAAATGGGGGAAAAGATGTCTCAGTGGTTAAGCCACTTGCTGTGCAAACACACTAGTGTTCAGATCCCTAGATCCCGTGTACACATTATGTAAGTATGACAGGGGATCCCTGATGCAAGCTAACTAGAGACACTAGCCATATTGCTGAGCTCTGAACTTAATACAGACACTCTGGCTCAAAGGATAAGTTGGAGGACAATCCACTAGGATTCTAGACATCAACCTCAGGCCTCCACACCCAAGCAAATATATGCACATGGACACACACAAATGCAAATGTGCATACACACACAAAGAGGACATACATAAAACACATGAAAAGTGGGGAGGGGTGCCTAGCGACAAGCAAAACTGTTGAGACAGTAAAGGCTCTTGTGTATCATCTGGTGACCTGAGCCTGATCCCCAAAATCCATTTAAAGTGAAAGAACATAATCCACATCACAAAGTGGTCCTCTGAACACGACAAACATGCCATGGTACATACTTGTCGACAATCACAGATCATGCACCCACAAACACAGAATAGTCATAAAATGTTTAAAGATCTAAAAATGAAAATTTGTTCAAATATTCACCCGATGAGTTATTACTTAAATTTCCTTTTAAAAATAATAATATATGTTGGATGTAATGTACACACATTTAGTCCCAGCACTTGGAGGCAAAAGCAAGATAATCTCTGTAAGTTTGAGGGCAACCTAGTCTACATGGTGAGTTCTAAAGCAGCCAGAGATATATATTGAGACCTTGTCTCAAAAAAATAAAATTGGACTAACTGTGTATAGCACAGTGGTAGAGCATTTGTCTGCATCTGCCAGGCCCTGGATTGCAGCCCAGTACCACCAAAAATAAAAATAGACTCTTTAAAGAAAAAAAGAAATAAAACTAGGAAAAACATCAAACACCTATCCTGCTTATGCTTTCATTGGGAAGTTTTATCACTTTACAATGCCTAGCCTACAGCTCACTTTACAACCCCTACCTAGCCCACTGTAGAAAGAAGCTAGAAGGTTGAGACCATACCCTGGATGACAAGATCATCATATAGTTCATTATCAAAGAACAACTCCATGTAAAACTAGACGGAGGTCACAAGACAACACAATTTTGTACAGTGACTATCTGAGGAATTGTATTTTAAAAATATGAATTGAGCCGGGCGGTGGTGGCGCACGCCTTTAATCCCAGCACTTGGGAGGCAGAAGCAGGCGGATTTCTGAGTTCAAGGCCAGCCTGGTCTACAGAGTGAGTTCTAGGACAGCCAGGACTATACAGAGAAACCCTGTCTCGAAAAACCAAAAAAAAAAAAAAAGAATTGTTTTAAAGTATGGGGATTGCAGGAGTGGCTCAGTGGTTAACAGCACTTGCTGCTCTCCCCAAGGATTCAGTTCCCAGCACCCACATGCAACATAACACTATAACTCCAGTTCCACAGGATCTGATGCCCTCTCCTGTCCTACATGGGTTCCAGCCAGACATATGGTACACATACATACATGCAGGCAAAAATACTCATAAAATTTTTTTTAAATCACCTTTTTTAAAAGAAGTATTAATGCTATTGTGATTTAATTGTTTTGTTTTGGTTTGGTTTGGTTTGTTTGGAAAAATCTCTATCATTTAGAGACACACACTAACTGATGTATTTACAGATGAAAATAGGAATGGAAGGAAAACACATTACTGTTACACATGGTTATACATGGTAATTAGGATATTTGAATAGTAAGAATTCATAAATGCGGCTGGAGAGATGGCTCAGCGGTTAAGAGCACCTACTGCTCTTCCAGAGGTCTTGAGTTCAATTCCCAGTAACCATATGGTGGCTCACAACCATCTGTAATGGGATCTGATGCCCTCTTCTGGTATGTCTTAAGACAGTGACAGTATGCTCATACATAAAATAAATAAATAAACAAATAAATAAATAAATAAATAAATAATTCATAAATGCAAAAGTCATGCTTTTTACCGTTTTTAAGTGAACATAAAACAAAATGATAAAATATCATCATGATACTAATGAGGTCACTGGGGAGAATCCTAACTGTAAAGCCCTGCATACACAGAAATGTGACAGCTTCGATCAATCTTTAATGTCAGTAAATTAAAAATTAACCAGAATTATCTTTAACCATCAACCATGGAAAAAAACATAAAAGAACAAATATAAGAATGAAGCATTTCAGATGCTCAACAGACTTAATCAAACAGCTATGGAATAAACACTAGCTAGGGATAATATTTATGTTCTGTGGGCAAAATTAACAATAAGACATCTGCAAAACAAAAGGAAGAATAGAGACGATCAAAGGCATATACTTCAATTTTGTTGTGAAATTAAGACCACTCCAAAAAATAAAATCTAGAGTGAGGGACATAGCTCAACTGTAAAGTGTTTGCCTAACATACATGAAGCCCAGATTAAATCCGTTGGCACGTAAAAAATCAGGCATGATGTCATATGCCTATTATACCAGCATTAAGGAAGTGATGGCTATAGACCAGAATTTAGAAGCCAGCCTGGCCTACATACTACCTTATCAAAATTAATAATAATAATAATAATAATAATAATAATAATAATAATAAAACTATTTTATTATTATTTCAGAAAAAGGAAAACATATATGCAGAAATATTGTCAGCTTAGGGAATCAGAGACATGCTGACAGAGCAAAATGAGAGGAATGGGGCTGGAGAGATGGCTCAGCGGTTAAGAGCACTGACTGCTCTTCTACAGGTCCTGAGTTCAATTCCCAGCAACCACATGGTGGCTCACAACCATCTATAATAGGATCCAATGCCCTCTTCTGGTGTGTCCGATGACAGCTACAGTGTACTCATATACATAAAATAAATAAATCTTAAAATAAAAAATAATAATAATAAATGAGAAGAATGGGTTTGGGGGAAAGCGCAGTTGGTAAAGCACTCACTCAGTCACCATTGGGACCAAAGTTCAGTCTCCAGCACTGAGGAAACCAAGACTGGCAGGTCCCTGGAACTCCCTGGCTGGTCAGTCTAACTTATACAAAGACCCTCCAGCCCCAGTGAAAGACACTATTTCAAAAAGTAAGGTTGGCAGTTCCTAAGCAATGACCAAAGGCATCTCTGGCTTCCAAATCCATATATAAAAACATGCATGAACACCTAGACACACACCTACACACATACAGAAGAGGAAGAGGAGGAAGAAGAGGAGGAGAAAAAGAAGGAAGGAGTGATAGAAGAAGGGAGGGAAGGGGGAAGAAAGGGAGGGGAAAGATAAGGAACAACGTTTAGACTCCCAAAAATTCTGCAGGCAAGAAAAAAGGCTGAGACTCTACAGCTGGAATGACATGCCATATATCAAAGGAGATTCATCAATTTTAATAGATTTTCCACTCTGCTGGGGGATACCAACACATATGGGAAATAAAGGAAGGTGACTCAGATAACAGATCCAAGAATTAAAAGGCAAGACCAAAAGCCTGGAAAATTTTTCCTAGCTTAAGATCTAACCTACTTTTAACATCAGCTTGGCTGGGTTTTAGAACTTCTACAGACCAGTTCTCATTCATTTTCCCTGCTTGGGAACAGAAATTTATCTAGCAGTCATTTTACCAATGTATGCTGGTGTTGGGGGCTGGTCTACAGAGCCAGAGAAACTGCACAGGGAAAAAGAAAAAAAAAAAACTTTCAGAAAGGAAGCCTAAAGAATCTTAAGTTCTATTTAGCCTGAAGGGTATACGATATGAATTTTTGTTTTTCTTTATTTGAGAAATGTTTATTTTATATGTATGAGTATTTTGCCTGCATGTATGTAACACATGTGTACCTATTACTCTCAGAGGTCAGAAAAGGAACTCAGATCCCCTCAAACTGGGATTAAGGATGGCTATGAGCAGCCACATGAGTGCTGGGTCCTCTACAAGAGCAACAAGTATTCTTAACAGCTGAACCAATTCTCCAGCCACATCCCATAAGATTTTGAACTTCAAGCTTTGTTCTAAGGCAGAAATATTTTAAGATTTTATGTTTTTGAGCTATAAATTATGTGTTATTTTGTAATATAACATAAATTTGTTCCATTAATATATAACTGGCAGGCTAGAAGCAGTTCCATTCCAGAGCAAGAATAACCTGAGTTTAAGGCTAGCCTGGGCTATATAAGCAAGACCCCATTTTAAAAAAAGCTGAAAGATCATTTGCCAGTGGCTATGACTGGGTGATTCAAAAACAACACTTTTCAGACATCAGATAACAAGCAGACTTGGGCTTAGATTGCTGAAACAGGAGAAACAAGGTAAGATTATCCCAATTTTGTTCCTAGAGGTACTTTGCAAATCATGGAGGGTGCTGCCCCAAAGCCTCACTGAGTTGAAAAGACATCCATCTGAGCTCAGAGAGACTATACTGGCTGAAACTCAAGAAGATCCCATGAGTATTTGAATGCTAACCTGAATAGACATTCCGTGAGACAACATCACCAACATCACAATGATTAGTGTAATGTAACCTGAAAACTTCCCACTAAGCACTGAGAGCTCAAAGTCTGAATTATGTCTACTTTGTGATATTGCAATTAGAAGATACAGTACATTCTTAGAGTTCTTTCCCACATCTCTCACCGTAAGGAAACAAGTACTTAACTACAATATGTTAATTGAATTGAATAAACTTTTCTGTCTCTGGTAGGAGAATACTGTGTGCATATAGTACAAATTTAGATTTAATAAAAAACACAGATTAGGAAAAGGAATAGTACACAAACATTTAAATAAGCTACAGGACAGGTTTCAGGGGTCTTGGTAGAATTAGTATCTTCCAATTATTCTTATGAATTCATCATTAAATGCTATTTTGTTTCAAAAATACATGTTCAAACTTATCTATAAGTCTTTAACAAAAACCAACATTAGAAAATTTTGCTCCAATGTTTTTCACAGCTTTTCAAGTATGGACATTTTGAATGAAATTACTTTTAGTCACAAAATTATATATACATTTCCACAAATCCCACTTTCACTCAAATATCATTCAAATAAATCCTATTTCCTCATTCACTGTTAAAAGAATAACTTAATAAGTAAAGGGACACACTGCATTTTAAACTAAGAATATCACAGTAGTTAATTAGTAGAAATTAATTTGATCTTTTTGTAATCAATTTTAAAGATGAATCCAATTTGTCTTTCAGTTCGATTTTCAAATACTTTGCCACTATTATAATTAGTAAATTTTTCAATATTCAAAGGATGCTTATAATCCTTAACCCATATATTTTCATCTGTTATTTAAGGTGATAAATTTTTAAACTACTCACCCAAGTACAACTGAACACACTTGTACAAGCTAAAGCAAAACACACCAATGAGACTCCTTTGTCATCTCCTCTAGAGCTCCTCTAGGGCAGTGGTTCTAAGCCTCATGTAACCCCTTAATATAGTTCATGTCATAGTAACTAACCCCAACCATAAAAGTATTTCGATTGCTACTTCATAACAGTAATTTTGCTACTGTTTATTTATTTATTTATCTGGTTTTTCGAGACAGGGTTTCTCTATGTAGCCTTGGCTGTCCTGGAACTTACTCTGTAGACCAGGCTGGCCTCGAATTCAGAAATCTGCCTGCTTCTGCCTTCCAAGTTCTGGGATTAAAGGCATGTGCCACCACTGCCTGGCAATTTTGCTACTGTTATGAACCATAATATAAATATCTATATTTTCTGATGGCATTAAGTGACCTTTATGAAAGGGTCGATGAACCCCCAAAGGAGTCGCCACCTATTGGCTGAGAACCACTGCTCTAGATGTCCCATAAGCTTTTCCACCATTTTTATCTTTGAGATTAAAACCATGCCGGGATTTTAATGACCCTTCTTATTCTGAGTATATTCCCTATACATTCTTAATAGAAAATATGTAACTCCTCACTTCCTGAAAGTATACAGGTAGCTAACTATTCTAGATGACAAAAATTCATTCATTAGTCATACCATAAATTCATTATATAGTGAAGGCTGAGTTTCCCAATTTATTCTCTGCTATCATCAGACCAATTTAAAGTACTTAGGAGAGAGGGATTTATAGGTTTGAGCCAAAGATCAGCCTCAGCTTGGAGAGGGCATCCTGAGAGAAGGGGTGTCTGGGAGAGGCAAGACAAATGACTCAGTCAAATTGTGGATTACAAGCTGACAGCCTATGTTCTGCTTGAGACAGCTTTTCCAGACTGCTCACTCACAGTGCCGATGCCTCTGTCCCTTTAGATCTGGGAAGCTCCTTATACAACTGACATTGCATCCTCATATTTTGAATAGTTGAGAAAGTATATATTTTTGAACTCATGTTTTCAGCATTCTTTCCCATAGTCTTTTTTTTTTTTTTTTTTTTTTTTTTGGTTTTTCAAGACAGGGTTTCTCTGTGTAGCCCTAGCTGTCCTGGAACTCACTCTGTAGACCACACTAGCCTCGAACTCTTGAACTCCCAAGTGCTGGGATTAAAGGCGTGCGCCACCACCACCCGGCTCTTTCCCATAGTCTTAAGGGCTGTCCTAAAGGTCACATCGTTCTGCCATTTTGCTGAGACATTAGCAACACCCCCCAACTCCCAGACTCTTGTTGTCTCTGATCATCATGGAGTCATTAATGTTGGCAGGGAGGACATTCCTCAAAGGAGGAAGATGAAGCTATATATATTTTTTATACAAACAAGTCTTATGCCCACAGCAACCATCAACACTCATGAAGGTCCACACCCTGCTGGCTCTGTTCCAGGGACAGGAACCATGTCACACTGTCCCTGCCATGGCCAAGCAGGACTCGACAGGTTTGTCAATCATGAGATCTTATCATGTTGCCTAGGCTGGCCTTGAATTCTTGGGCTCAAATAATCTTTCCCTCTCCTACTTTGAAAAAGCTAGGACCACAGGTGTATTCACCTGTGAGAGGCGACAGGCAGGCTTATGATCCTTCCAGCTTATTACTTCAAGTATACTAAGGAAAGAAAGCTAGACAACCAAGTTTAAAAATTAAATGTCAAGGAGATGGAGATGTAGCTCAGAGACAGAACATGTATTTGCATGCACAATGTCTGTGCTAGCTAGTGTTTTGTCAACTTGACACAAGCTTCAGTCACAAATTTGATTCCTACCACCACAATCAAAAAAGGGGAGGGGGGAGGCTACATTACAGTAAACCTATTGTTCAGACAGAAAGTATCTAATTTTACTCTTCAAGAAATCTCCTTTAAAATATAAAAGGTATATCTGAGATTTTTATTTACCAAAAAGGTAAATTCACAGGATAAAAGTATATAAAAAGATGTCTTTGCAATTTGTATAATTTTTATCATCACATTTCTAGTTTGGGAAGGAGCTAAAGAAAGATCACTAAGGTAGGTCAAAGAAATGGCTATAGAAGACAAAAGGTGAACAATGAATCCACAGAATGTAGAGCAGTACTTATCAGTGAAAGTGAGTGAGTCAGGAGATGGAATGTAACCGAAGAAACCTGGCAATTCACCAGGCTGGGAGGCAATCTAAATACTCACATTGTAACCTGTGTGTTCAGACAAATGAGGGCTGCAAACTAGCAACTCTGAGAAAACAGTACACAAGATAATTTCCCAAAAATTATCTATTCTGAGGACTTTTTTCCACTTTATTTTAAAAGTTTCCATTCCAAATTACTGACAGCACATGTGATTCAGTGGACATTTTTTTCTTCTTCAAATGTATTTGTTGAACCACCAAATACAAAAACAGAACTGAAATGGCATTGTTGCTCAGTTTACTTCCAAATCAGCAAAAACCAGTTCACCACAAGTGGACTCAGTATTGCCAAATCTCCTCCAAATTTCTTTTCTAAAGTGTTAAAAATTAAAGTCTACCATGTTACTGATTTCCTTTTTTCCATCACTATGAAAAATAATTTTTTGCCTGATGTGGTCAGACACATCTATGATCCCAGCATTTGGAAGGCTGAGGGAGAAGAACTGCCACAAGTTCAAGGCCAGACTGAGCTACAAAGCAAGCCTGTCTCAAAGCTCCACCCACAAAAGAGGTCTTTGTAGTGAGTAAGGCCCTGCCCAGTCACATACAATCAAACCTCCTTGGAACTAACAGCAGCTTTGGGCGCACATTTTTTTAAAAACCTCTGAGGTGAATACTTCCTTGCTGCCAACAAGACAACCTGAATACACCAGAGCTGAAAGACAGGGTGAGGCTCAACCTACATACAGCACCAACCTGTCAGGTTAGATATCAGAGAATTATAACAGGTCTTAGTTGTCACCCACTACCCCAACCTGAAACTTGGAGGTTTACAATTTTATGGAATATTAAAAAAAAAAGTTTAAAGGTTTTTTCCCTGCTCCCAATTATTCATTCTTTTAACTTATTAGTACTTATTGGTGGATACATGTTAGTTTCTAGAGATATCTTGAGTATAAAACATGTCTTCAAGTAGAAAAATATAGACCTTAATGTAATTCCTAATGAAAGGACATCTGTCCAATTAAATTGTTGTTTCAAATTGGTCCTCTAAACTATGCCCTTCATACTTTTGCTATTTTGTAAGGTTTTCATGGCATAAAAACTTCGTGCCAGACAATTCACCTGTGCCATTCAGAGTTTTTAGTATATTCAAAAGTATACAATCACCATCAGTATCTACTTTTTTGAGGTGTTCGTTTGTTTCTGAGACAAGGTCCCACTATGCAGCTTTGTCTAACCTAGAACTATATGGACCTACTTTCTGTCATTATGGATTTGCCTATTCTGAATATTTAATATAAATGAAGTTCATACAAACAGAATAAGTACAATGATTTTTGCAGTGTTCACTTCATGTTTTTAAGGTTCATTCACAGTACAGTATCAATACTCCATTTCTTTTTATGTCAGTGTGTTTTCAGATAAAAGAGGAAACAAAAGTATCCTACCGAATCAAATACTTTAGCACTCAAATTTGTATACATAGCTATCTTATTCTTCAGAAAAATTAATTGTTAAAAAGTCTAAACAAGGTAATGTTTTGTTTTTTAAGACTATATTTTTATTTATTTTTATGTATATGAATACACTGTCATGGTTTTCAGACACACCAGAAGAAGGTATTGGATCCCATTACAGATGGTTGTGAGCCACCATACGGTTGCTGGGAATTGAACTCAGGGACCTCTGAAAGAGCAGTCAGTGCTCTTAACCACTGAGCCACCTCTCCAGCCCCCAAATGATTGTTGCTTCATATTATTTTTGTTATTAGAGATGGAATCATGTTTGTGTAGCTATCTTCTTTTGGGGTTGTTGGAAGATTGCTTCCTTGCTATTTATTTATTTATTTGTTTATTTATTTATTTATTTATTTTCTCTGCTTTTTCGAGACAGAAGGTTTCTCTGTGTAGCCCTGGCTGTCGTGGAACTCACTCTGTAGACCAGGCTGGCCTCCTCGAACTCAGAAATCTGCCTGCCTCTGCCTTCCAAGTGCTGGGATTAAAGGCATGTGCCACCACTGCCCAAACTAATGTTTTAAACTAACAGTTTGTTCTAGTTTACTTCTCTGTTGCTTTGAAAAAAAAAAAAAAAAAAAAAACTAACCAAAGTACCTTGGAGGAAGAAGGGTTTACCTGGCTTCCAAGTTATAGTTTATCATCAAAGAAAGCCAAAGAAGGAACTTCAAAGCAGGGAGAGAGTCAGAAACTAAAGCAGAGGCTATGAAGGACCCTTGCTTACTGGCTTGCTTCCTCTAGCCTGCTCAACTACCATTCTTATGCAGCCCAAGCCCACCTGCCCATGGATGGCACCACCTATAGTGGGCTGGACCCTCCTACATCTGTTAACAATCAGGAAATTGCCCCACAGATATGCCAAAGAGCCAATCTGATGAAGGCAATCTCCTCTGTTGAGATTTTTCTCTTCCCAGGTATGCCTAAGTTTGTGTTAAGTTGACAAAAACTAACCAGCACACAGCTAAAACATAAATTCATGTTTAATTCTAAAATGAAACCAATGAGGTAAGCTCTACCAGGAAACTATACTTAATAAAAAAGTAATGATTTTATGTTAGTTGGAGCAATGTAAATTGCACTTTAATTTTTTAAATTATAACCAAGATAGAAAATATTGATTAATACATATTGTAATCTGGAGATTGACATAGTTTAACAGGCATATTATTTGTATAACCTTATGTGAGAGAATGAAGACAAGAATGATAGTGATCCAAATGTTTCTTTATAACCCTACACCGAAAAAAAAAAAACAATTTTACATTGCTTCAGTAAAATGAATATGTAAATATTATAACCACATATACTTTAAATACATAAAAAGTACACACTTTATAGTACCAGTCCATATGCTAAAATTATTTACAATATGGAAACAAACATACTCTATTAATCACACTTTTAGAATCTAAAGATTATACTTTAAACAGAACTAGGCCAACTTAAGTTCATTAGAAGATAAAAGATCTGAAAGGGGCTCAGCAAACTGGCTCAGTGGTAAAAGCACTTGCTGCACAAGCCTGACAACCGGAGTAAATGGCTGAGCCCACAGGGGAAGGTAAGAACCAACTCCTAAAGCAGTCCCCTTACCACCACAAGCACACAATGGAATGTGTACACACATGTATACATGCACACACAGAGTACAATAATTTAAATCATAATATAGTAATTAGATGTAATTTTATCAAATATATTACATAATTACATAAAATAAATATAATTCATGTTTTATATTATGTTTTAGTTATATAATTATACATACACATTTTATAATATTGTTATGATGTATAATATCATAAATTAAAATAAATAATATCATGAATTTTAAATAAAAATTTAAAAAATATAAAAGGAAATACTCCAATCACACATGATGACACACAATTTTAAACTGAGTACTTGGAAGGCAGAGACAGGCTTATTTCTGTGAGTTCAAGGCCAGCCTGCTCTACAGTGAGTTACAGGAGAGTCAGAGCTGCGTAATAAGACTCTGTCAAGAAAAAAAAAAAAAAAAGGAAAGTAGTCTACTACTCCATATTTACTCCAACTAATTACAAGTACAACACCCAAGTCTGTATAAAATATTTTAACCAGCAGGCTAAAGAAATGGCTCAGCAGTTAAGAGCACTGACTGCTCTTCCATAGGTCCTGAGTTCAATTCCCAGCAACCACATGGTGGCTCACAACCATCTGTGATGAGATCCAATGCCCTCTTCTGGTGTGTCTGAAGACAGCTACAGTGTACTCACATATATAAAATAAATAAATCTTTTTTAAAAATTTTAACTAGCCAACAAAATGTTTCACCAAAAAATTTTTAAAATCATATATATGTCAGATAATAATAAAACAATATGTAACAGTTGATCAATAAGCCAAATACAATCCATACAGATTTGTAAAGTAAATGTGTTTTATATATTCATTGCCTCCACTCAAAATCAGGACAGTTTTACTAAACCTTAGCAGATTATACTCTAATATTGTTTTAAATTCTTTACAGAGCTTTTAAACTTTGACTGAAATTTTTTTTCTCATAAACTTAACATCCTTTTACTGGGTATATATTAAACTTAATAGAGAAAAAAATAGTTACAGACTACCAGCAATACTGTCATTTTCTATTTTACTTTTTTTTTTGTTATTGGTTTTTCGAGACAGGATTTCTCTGTGTAGCCCTGGCTGTACTGGAACACACTCTGTAGACCAGGCTAGCCTCGAACTCTCGAACTCAGAAATCTGCCTGCCTCTGCCTCCCAAGTGCTGGGATTAAAGGCATGCGCCACCACCACCCGGCTATTTTACTTTCTAATCTTGGGTATTTATTCATGGTTGAGACAATGCTATATATTAATGTATATACATATAAAACATGTATATAGAAGTAAGGTTCTATGCATTTAGCAAACCTCCTGCCTCTTTTACTTACAACTTTGGGGATCAGGGGAGTACACACTATGGTGCACCTGTGGAGGTCAGAGCACTTTGCATATAAGCCATGTTGCCAGCTCCACTCTACCTACTGCCTCCTTAACTATCAAGATGCTAAAACATGATATGAAATAAGATATGAGTAGATCTGGTAAATTAGTAAGTGGTGAAATGAATGAGAAGGGTAGACTGGTAAAGCAAGTCTTCCAAATCAATCACTGAACATCACCAACATGAGGCAAGCCTTTTTTCATTCCACTGAAGGTAGCAAAAATATTAGGAAAGCAAAATTGAAACCTAACTACCCACCTTTTGAAACGTGAAAAGAGAAATTTTATAGGCTAGAAGGCTAAGGAAGCTTCCACTTCCAAAAGAATAGAATATAAATTTCAAGGAAAAACACAGGCAGGAGAGCACTTCTCCCTGCCCTAGGGAAGACAAGGAGAAAGAATCTTAGTGGAAATTTCCACCTGAGTCTATAAGCATAGGAGGAGGAAGAGGAGAGGGGAGGAGAAAGAGGAGGAAGAGGAGGAGGAGGAGGAGGAGGAGGAGGAGGAGGAGGAGGAGGAGGAGGAAGAGGAAGAGAAGGAACAACCAATCAACTAACTAATATGCTGTTGGGACAGAGATCAGAGAAGCCAACTGAAAGCACATTAGTCATAATTTGACTTTCCTCAGGCAAAATTATCCTTCAAATTTTGGTCTATAGCAGGTTTTCACATTGTAATATTTATATGGGAAGGGCTGGGTTTTTTTGTTTTGTTTTATCCAGAATCAATTACATGGCACTTGCAGACAAATTAAGAACATAACGTATACAACAGTTCCATTGATTTGCAGGACAAGACACTGTGATAGACTATAATTTGTAGTTAAAAAGAATATTTTATCCAGAACTCCAATAATGACAGGAACTAAAATAAAACCACACCAAACATTTCTCCAAATGATAGTTATAATAAAGTATTAAGAAATTTGTGTGTGTAGATGTCTATAGTGTCACTAAAGATAAGAGTACACATTAAAACAAAATCGCAAGAAGAGACAAGCACACCCAACAAACAATTTCACTCCTCTTGTTAAAGATTATCCATAATGTCAAACACTTCCTATCTCAAACATGCACGGTCAAACTCTATGTGTAATCCCACCTGGAACAATTTTAAATCCAAAGCCATTTGAGAGACAAAGAAGCAAAACTCAATAGATTGCTTGCCTTGATGTACTAAGCTGTATGTTTGATCACCAGCAACAAATAAACCAGGTGTGATGATATACAACTGTATCTTAGAGGTACAGGATGTTCAAGGTCATCCTCAGTTACATGGTGTACCCGCTGGTTTTGTGTGTCAACTTGACACAAGCTGGAGTTATCAAAGAGAAAGGAGCCTCCCTTAAGAAATGCCTCCATGAGATCAAGCTGTAAGGCATTTTCTCAATTAGTGATCAAGGGGCGAGGGTCCATTGTGGGTGGTGCCATCCCTGGGCTGGTAGTCCTGGGTTCTATAAGAAAGCAAGCTGAGCATGCCAGGAGAAGCAAGCCGGTAAGCAGCATTCCTCCATGGCTTCTGTATCCACTCCTGCCTCCAAGTTCTATCCTGTGTGAGTTTCTGTCCTGATTTCCTTTGGTGATGAACAGCAATGTGGAAGTGCAAGTTGAATAAACCCTTTCCTCTCCAACTTGCTTCTTGGTCATGGTATTTTGTGCAGGAATAAAAACCCTGACTAAGACTAATGGCAAGTTCAAGGCTTGGTGGGGAAACATGAGACCTTGAGAAAGAAATCGATTGAGAGTGAGAGAGTGATAGGGATACAGGCAAAATGATACGTTCTGGTCATCCTCAGCTCCATGGCAAGCCTGAAATGATTAATGAGCTCTAGGCCAGTGAGAAATCTGCCTCAAACAAAGTAGACAGCACCTTAGTAACAATGTCCAAGGTTGTCATTTGGCCTTTATACACACCACCACCACCACTTCCCTAGAGTTATGAATGTTAAATTAATAATCTAAGGCTGGGAGTGCAACATTCTAGTAAAGCACTCATGTGGCCCTGGGTTTAAGCACCAGCATTACAAGATAGAGTGGGTGGAAGGTGTTAACTATAGGTGAGAGTAGATATGAGTAAATATTTAGAGCATTTATCACATTTACTCATCCAACATGTACTTATTGAGCACATAGTATGGTCAGGAATCTACAGTAAAATAGCAAACAAAAAAGATAGTCCCTATTCTCATGGAGATTATGCTCTAATACAGAAAACACAACAAATAACATACGTAATGGGGTCATGCTAAGAAAAATACAACAGGACAGTGAAAGAGTGACAAGAAAAAAACTGTTTTAGTAATAATAAAATATTCTTTGATAAGGGGACATCTAAACAGAAACCATAATAAAATGAACGAAAGAATCAAACAGAGAACTAGGGAAAGAAGCCAGATCCATCCTGGCAACATGGTCACTAAATGTGCAGAAAAATATTCCTGGTTTATAATTCAAAAATGCTAACTTTCAGACAAAACTAGGCATGGTTGAACTAAAGCAATGAAACGACAGTGCAGCATTGGGGAGCACTGAAGACAGCACCTGCTCTGGACTACTAACCCGCAATGCTTTAGACGCACAGTGATGAGAAAGAAAAGCACACAAAGCTGGAGCCCAAGCAAGGTGAGCCATCTAAAGGGCCCACTCAGTGGGCAAACTGAAGAGGGCAAAGTAGCAGCAGACCTGGCATGAGAAGCATTTGCTACACTTGCTCTCAGACCAATCTGAGGACAGAATCCACCTGTGCAATCTACAACCACTCAAACTGAAACTTCTGTTTCAAGGGTGGTACCACACTAGAACACAACAGAACAAACACCAATCCAGACAGAAGGAACCCATTTTAAACTCATATCTCAAGTCATATTCATAAATTAAAACCCACAGAACATGAACTCAAAGTTTCTTTTTTGTTTTATACTAGTGATTAAACTGGGAGCCATAAGTACAACAGAGCTACCCTCTGAGCCAGTGGTTCTCAACCTGTGGGTCATGATCGCTTTGATGTTGAAAGCCCTTTTTACAGGAGTCAAATATCAAGTATCTTGCATGTCAGATATTTACATTATGATTCATAGTAGTAGCAAAATTACAGTTACGAAGTAGAAAGAAAAATAATTTTACAGATAGGGGTCCCCACACATGAAAAACTATATTCTAGGGTTGCAGCATTAGGAAGGTTGAGAAACATTGCTCTAAGCTCATATACTCATAATTTCTTTTTATATATTTCATAAAACAGGAGCCAGCCTGAACAACATAGCAAGTTCTAGGCCTACAAAGCAAACACGGCAAGTTCCATGCTACAAAATGAGACCCTGTCTCAGAGAACAAAGAACAAAGGGGGTGATGGGGCACAGAACTCAGCATTTACCCAGAAGAGAATTTTAGAAACTAAATCATCAAATGGTCAGATTTTCACTTTTGATAAGCAGCTATATAAGGTTATTTGAAAGAAATGGAGACTCAGAAAGATGGAACAGAGTGGAAAACAGTATTTTAAATGTGCATGTAATAAATAAATAAATAAATAAATAAATAAATAACCCAAACTAATATTGTAGCACCAAAAATATACAAGATGGGGCTAGAGAGATGGCTCAGCAGTTAAGATCACTGGATGTTCTTCCAGAGGTCCTGAGTTCAATTCCCAGCAACCACGTGGTGGCTCACAACCATCTATAATAGAATCTGATGCCCACTTCTGGTGTGTCTTAAGATAGTAACAGTGAATTCACATACATAAAATAAATAAATCATATATATATATATATATATATATATATATATATATATATATATGATGGAAAAGATTACTAAATATTCAGCATTGTTCATATTTCCAAACATCAAGTTCAAATTAATGACCCAAAGTTAACACAGAAATGTCTAAATAAATCACTATACTCAATATAGCAAAAGAGTACCAAGTTTAAAAGTAGAAAAAAATGCACTAGAAATCCTTCCATATGAACTAAATGAATTAGAAACCAACTCCACTTGCACTTACACACTGGCACAAGAGTTTTCGTCCTAACAACTTAGCTAAAGAAGAAAAAAATATATATCCTAATGAAAGATATACAAGAAACAGAACCTTCTCAGTACTCAGTGTGGTTCCTAGGCAAAAAAAAAATATATAGTCTTCTGTTTTCCAAGAAACTCTAAAGACAGGAATAACAACTAGGTATATTTGTGAATTGTTAGAAAACACATTTATAGGCTAAAAAAACAAGTGTTTTATAACACTCGCTTAGTATATACTAGACCCCAGGTTCAAGTCCAACCACACACAAAGAATGATAAAGAGGGAAGAAAAAAATCAAATCAAAAACTAGAAGACATAGGCTGAAAGCTAAAATGATCTGTGCTATCAGCTCCATAAAGACAAGGTCCATATCTATCTGATTCACTGCTTTAGTCCCTGCACCCGCTGCACATTGAAATGTTTACTTGCTTTGTGAAAAAAAGTAGTATCAAATTATTAAAACATTGGTGGCACACACTTTTAATCCCAATACTTGGGAGGCAGAGGCAGGCGGATTTCTGAGTTCGAGGCCAGCCTGGCCTACAGAGTGAGTTCCAGGACAGCCCGGGCTATACAGAGAAACCCTGTCTCAAAAAACCAAAAAAATAAAAATAAAAAATAAAAAAATTTTTAAAAATCCTCCTCTAGAAGAATAGCCCAGTGCCTCTAACTAAAGTCTAAGCATAAGAATAAAAGAAAGTCCAGGGCATTGAACAATAACGAACTATGTTACTGATTCCACTCTAATTTAAGTATTTATGGTGTTTACGAAAACCACAATTTTCCTAACGCACATTTTTAAGTTCTTTAAAGGAAACCAAAAGTAAAAACTACTGATATTTCAGGCAAGTATGTCTATACTAGACAAGTTAAACAAGCCAGCCACCTTTCCAGACTCAGTTACAGAACTCAGTTACATAATAAGGGCATGCTCAGCCACTATTTAACATCCATGGTTCTCTGCTGTAATATGCCACCAATAGCTCAGTGCTTAGAGCTCAAGCTTTCCATTTCTTTAATTAGAATCTCAAAAACTTTACTTGACTAGTGTGATGGCTGACTAAGAATGTACCACAAAGGCCCATTCTTTAGTGCTGAGTCATCAGAAAGTGGTACTACTTGAGAGACATTGGAAGGTGTGGCCTTACTGGAGTAGACATAACACTGTTAGAAGTATGTCACCTGGGCTGGACTTTGGGGTTTCAGAAGCCCAAGCCAAACCCAGTGTTGCTCTCTCTCATGCCTCTCTGCCTCACCACCTCCATTCTCTCCTCTGCTTGCAGATCCAGATTTAAAACTCTCAGCTACTTCTCCAGCACCATGCTTGCCTGCCATGTGTCCAGTAATGACAACAAAAGACTAAACCTCCAAAAATGAAAGCAAGCTACAATTAAATGTTTTCCTTTATAAGAGTTGTTGTGGTCGTGGAGTCTTTTCACAGCTAAAGACCACTGACTAAAATACCCAGTGACTGAAATAAGTTACATTTGCTTTAGTTTTATAATTTATAAAGTGAATATTAAAATATAGCTTATAACTTTGATTAAAATTGCCTCCTACAGAATAAAGAACAGAATAAAGCTGGGAGTGATGACTACTGTGAAGTCAGGAGGATCAGAAGTTCAAGGTCTTCCTCAGCTACACTGTGACTTCAACACCAGTCTGAGCTATATATGTTTTATCCAAAATAAAGAGAATAATGGGAGAAGAGAAACATAGAGACCTGCAAGCAGTGCCTGCTTAATGATTTCAAAAATCATTTTGCTTTTTCCACTACACTAAATGGTTGTCTAGCAGCAACAAGTGAGGAAATTGTAAAATATCCCTTTCCTATATTAAACAACTAATTAATACAGAAATCTACACCTTTGATCAACTCTTCAGGACTAAGTGTTTTGTTTTGTTTTGTTTTGTTTTGTTTTGTTGTAATTGTTTTAGCACTCTCTCTGAAGCTAAATAATGACTGTCAAGCCAGCATCTCAAAGGAAGTGTAAGCTCCACGATTAATACCACAAAAGTAGCTGTAATGCCAAAGTGAAATCTCACTAGTAGACATATTAGCATTACTTCTGAGTACCATTGGTATTCTGTATAAACATTCTACAGGTTTACAGTGGCCCAATCCTGTACTTTGCCCCACAAATTCTGATATTTTTTCTTCTTTTGTTGTTCTATGCTTCTGTTTTTGTGTTCTATGTCAAGATCTTGCTTCTGTGGCCCTGCCTAGCCTGGAATGTTACTATATAGAACTTAAAAACTTGCCCTTGGACCTCAAACTATGCTTTGAAGAACCAGGAACCTTGAACTTGGAGTGACCTTCGTGTCTCTGACTTTGCCTCTGCCTCCTGAATGCTGAAACTGCCACCATCCCCAGGCTCTTCAACATTTTAAACACTAATGAACAATTAAATTAGTACCTGCATTGTTTTAAAAATTATACTCTGACGTCACATTTTAAATTTATTATCATATTATAAATATTTTTAATTTTGTAAATTAGCATTAAATCAGCAATTTTAAAAAATGACTTGTGCTTTAATGTTATATGTATATGTACACATATATATGCATAGACATATATATACACATAATATAAATATACATGTATATTTTATAAACTGAAATGTTATTTAAGGTTCCAAAGCTAACAGAGCATAAAAACTGTAAGATTTAGTACATATATTGCTTCATAAGAAGTATTTTTTCAGTAGGAAAAAAAAACAAATATCTCATCAGTCTCATCAGAGGAAAAAAATTATTTTAAATTCCTATAGCTTTATGAGATTCAATATAGTTTATAAGTAGAAGTGTCATACCAATGAAGTCACTATGCATTGAACAAAGATCTCTTTAGACAAGAGAACATCGTTTTCAGTTCCCACACAATAGATTCATCGCTAAAGAAACATAGTTGCCTCGTGTGGTAACTTAGACCAGCAACCCTAGAACTTGTGAGATAGAAGGAAGATCAGGAAGAGTTCAAGGGATCCCTGACTACAAAAGCTGGAATTCAGTCTGAGCTATACATATCCTGTCTCAACAAAATAAGCTGAGAAATCATGCATTTTCTCCCATTTCAGTACAACCACACACATTCACAGCCAAACATGGTGACACAAGTCTTTAATCCTGGTAATAAGAGAGATGAGAGCGGGGGAAGGGGAGGGAAGGAGGGAGGGGAGAAGGGAGGGAGGGAGGGAGAGACAGACAGAAATATACCCAGGGCTGGGGTAGGGGAGAAAGAGAAAAAAACATCAGCCCCTCACTAGTCTCTAAAACCATGACTTCATAAAAACAGAAACTACCAAAAAACTAGATGGGATACATCTGGTCAAGAGAAGCCTGAGAACCAAATGGAAACAGGAAACGGCAACAGGGACAACAAAATTATAGCACAAATATCACAGTCACATAATCTTAGAAGTCATTCAGCACCTAACTTCCTATGGAAAGTAATGCTCTACTTCAAGAGAGTACATTTCAATCACAGAAGTAAATTCCAGGTAAACCCAAATCTTTTAAATCTTTGAAAGAATCAAGAAAGATGCGTACACACACAAAATTTTCTTATCAAAAATAAATCCTTTATTAAATCAATTTGGGGGTGGCTGATGAGATGGCTCAGTGGTTAACATACTTGTTGCTTTCAGGAGGCTCAGCACCCATATGATAGTTTACAATCATCCATAACTACAGTTCCAGGAGATCAAATGATCTCTTCTGACATTTGTGGGCACCTTTGTGGGCATCTGGCATGTATGTGGTGCACATACATGCATACACCAAAAACACTCATACATATAAAATATAATATTTTAAAATTAAATCATGCCAGGCAGTGGTGGCGCACGCCTTTAGTCCTAGCACTTGGGAGGCAGAGGCAGGTGGATTTTGAGTTCAAGGCCAGCCTGGTCTACAGAGTGAGTTCCAGGACAGCCAGGGCTACACAGAGAAACCCTGTCTCGAAAAAAAAAAACAAAAATTCTTAGTAGCTCAGGAATTGGGGCACATTTCAATGACAGAATGCCTGCTTAGCACATCCAAAGTGCTGGGCTCTGTCCCCAAAGCCAAAAAAAAGGGGGGGGGGAGGATGATACACTCTAGCTCCTTTTTTCTTTTTAACTTTTTTGCGTGTAGTTTCTAATTGTAGAAGTGATAACTATATATTTATGAGGTACAATGTAACAATTCAATTATTCTGGTATTTTTAGGTTGTTTGGTTTTGTTTGGTTTTAGACAGGGTCTGCAGCTTCAGGTGTTCTGGACCTTGCTATATAAACAAAGCAGACCTTGAACTCACAGAGATTCACCTGGGATCAAAGGCATGCAGCACCATGCCTAGCTATCTATTACCTTTTTCAAAGTCTTCCTCAAGTTCTTTATTAAGTATGTAATAAAGTCACTTAAACTCTAGAGTGCACTCCTCTCTACCTAGTTAAGTATCTGTCATCCAATCAACCTCTACCCTGCCACACCTGTTTGTATCACACGTTTAAATCCAGACTTACCAGAAGTCAGGCAGTCAGGTACCTGAGTAGTACGGTGGTTGACTGAAAATGGTCCCCATATTTGCAAGTTTAGTCCTTAGTTGATGAACTATTTGGGAAGGATTAAGAGATGTGGCCTTGTTGGAGAAGGTGTGACACTGGGGATGGGTTTTGCGGTTCTGAGGTTTCAAAAGCCCACACCAGGCCCAAGGTCACTCTGTCTCTCCCTGTTGCCAGTAGATTAGGATGTAAAGCTCTCAACTACTGCTCCAGATCCATGCCTGTCTGCTTCCTGTCATGATGACCATGGACTAATCCTCTGAAACTGCACATAAGCCCCTAATTAAATGCTTCCTTTTATGAGTTTCCATGGTTATGGTATCTTTTCACAGTAATACAACAGTAACCATGACTGACAATGTACCCTATTTTTTGAGAGCCAATAAAAGAAAACTAATATAAAAAGGAAAAAAAAAAACTACTTTAAGAGCAGGTTGTCATGTGGTACACACCTGTAATCCCAGCTACTTTGAAGGTGGAGGCTAAGGCATGAGAATCAGTCTGGGCAATTTAGGAAGATTCTGTATCAAAATAGAAGCAAAAGGGCTGGAGTGATGAAATACTTACCTAGGATATAAGTGTTAGTAATCTGTTAAACTCCACCTCCACAGTCACCTGGCAACAGCCAGGTATGCTCCTCCCCAGAGTTACCTGGCAACAGGCAGGTAGCCCTGCCCACTATAAAAGGGGCTGCTTGCCCCCTCCTCTCTCTCTTGCTCCATTGACCAGCGCCTGCAGGTTGTCCTCTCCCCTCCCCACTTCCCTTCCCCCTCTCTCCATGTGGTCATGGCGGGCCTCTACTGCTCTCTACTTCTCTTTCTCCTCCCGCTCTCCCTCTCTCTTAATAAACCTCCCCTGGTGGAACCGTCTAGTCTGCTGTGATCTGTCCAAGCTGCGCGTGAAAAAACTTTCAATAAGAGGCTCTGGGTTCAATTTCAAACACCACCAAAAAATTAAAAAGCAGGTCATGAGACTATTTTTTAAAAGAAATTCATGAGGGACAGCAGAGATAACTCAGCAGTTTAGAGCACTTGTTGTCTTGCAGAGGAGTTAGGTTCAAATCCCAGCATCCATATGGCTCACAACAATCCCTAACATCAGTTCCAGATGACTTGACGCTCTCTTCTGAGCTTCACAGGCACCAGGCATGTACACAATATACAAACATACTTGCAGGCAAAAGCATTTATACACATAAAATAAATAAATCTCAAAAAACAAATTTTTTAAAAGGCTAATTCATGACAATATTCCTTTAGATGCAAGAAGGATACTAAGGGAACTCAAAGTTGTATGATGACAACCACAGCAGTGAAGCTGGTTGCCAAGTACTTGCTGCACAAGCAAAAGACCTGAGTCTGGATCTCCAGCACTCAGGTAAGAGCTGGGTTTACCAGTAGACATCTATAACACCAGCACTAGAAGCAGGAAGAGAGGACAAGCAGATACCAGGCTTGCTGGCCAGCCCATCTGGCTGAAGTGGTAAGTTCCAGGTTCAGTAAGAGCCCTTGTCTCAAAAATTAAGGTGGAAAGACATAGAAGAACACACCTAACATCAACATCAGCCTTCACACACTCTGAAACAAGTAAGTGCACACACACACTTGTAAATCTACAAAATACATACATATGCACACACAAAAACAACAAAAACAATTAAAACACACAAACATGCCTAGTAAAGTACTTGCATAACAAGGATGAGTTAGGGTTCTCAGTAGCTAGGTAAAAGCGCCAAGGTGACATGACCTTATAACCCCAATGCAAGGGGGTGTAGAAACAGGAAGAACCTGGAGTTTACTGCCTAGCCAGTCGAGCTGAATTTGTGAGCTCTAGGATCAGTGACAGACTCTCTGTTTCAAAAAAAAACAAAAAACAAAAAACAAAATAAGGTAAAAGGTACTTGAGGAAGACATCCATTGTCAACTTTCAGTATCCATGTGTACAAGTACAATAAATTCACACACAGGTATAGACACAGACACACAAAACCACAGCTGAGCTATATGATAGTGCAAACCCATAATACTAATGCCAAGGAGGGTGAGGCTGAAAAATTGTGAGTTCAAGGCCTGCCTGGGCTATATATAGTAAGAGCCTGTTTTAAAAAGAAAAAAAGAAAATTAAGGGATGTGGTAAAACTCACTGGTACACTGTTTGCCTAGCCATAAAGAACAGGATTCCATATGAAGGAAGAAACAAATGGACAGGGAGAATGGATGTAAGTAGGGAGAAGGGCAAGGAAAGACAGGAGGGACCGAGGGAGGGGCAAATTGCCCAATAAATATCTTCTAAATAAAATATAAAAGAAAAAAAACAAAATATCCCTCAAGGTTTATTTACATGGCATAGCCTTTGTATAAAAAATAGTATGAACTAGACTTTCTAATAGTTACAGTTTATTTTTAAAAAGAGATTAGGACATTTATATTTAGCCAAGATTTTTTTTTAAGGCAAAACTTGTATATGTTGTCCAGGATGGCTCCAATTTCTAGGCTCAAGGAATCATCAGGCCTTAACCTCCTAAGTGAAAAAGTACTAAGAGGTAAGACACTACGAACAGTTTTAGCAAGCACCTTTAGAGTGCTAAACATTTTGATTTCTAGAGCGACAAAGCCAAAATGTATGGTTCCTCTATAACAGCAGCTCTTAAACTGTGTTGGCAGTTGTAGCAGGATACTTATTCTGCTACATTGTATTCACAGTGGAGCTCAGTGATTAGGTGGTAGAAGAGGAGGTGGAGCTAGGAGAGAAAGAGAGGAAGAGGAGGGGAAAAAAGGAGGGGGAGGGGAGAAATAGAGGAAGGGGGAGGAGAAGAAGGAGGCTATCAGCCTTGGAGAACCACGGATGGGTCAAAAGCTGTCCTGGGGTAGCAACTTCTATCAAAAGGTTAGACACTGGGTAACAACTCCAATTGTATGGGCATCTTGTTGATTGAGCATTTCTAAATATATAAATCCTTTAGATAACCAATAAGCTTTAAGAGTCTCTTTTTTTTTTTTTTTTTTTTTGGTTTTTCGAGACAGGGTTTCTTCTCTGGCTGTCCTGGAACTCACTCTGTAGACCAGGCTGGCCTTGAACTCAGAAATCCGCCTGCCTCTGCCTCCCAAGTGCTGGGATTAAAGGCATGTGCCACCACCGCCCAGCTAAGAGTCTCATTTCTACTGGGTACTGCAAGGATGGCAGATATTGTCTGGGGTTCAGCCGAGTTTTGTGGATGCAGCATGGGGGATTGGCAGAGCCATCCCCCACCCTGGTGTCTCATGGGTGCCAGGGCCTGCACATCTTGCTAGCCAGAGACCCTGGTCAGAGCCGAGGAGAAGTGGGAACATGGTGGCTTCCCAGGAACAAGCCGGACCAGGCACCTTTTTCTAAATATCACCCCTACAGCAGTGACTCCTTTGTGTTAAATGACCCTTTCATAGGGGTCACCTAAGACCATCAGATAACAAAGATTTTTATATAACAGTAGCAAAATTACAGTTATGAAGTAGCAGTGAAAATAATTTTATGGTTGGAGTTCCCACAAAATAAGGAGCCATATTAAAGGGTGGCAACATTAGGAAGGTTGAGAACCACTGCTCTCTATATATATTATGAAAACAAAATAAAATGTATTTGGGCCCATGTGTAATTTCAACTCTCACTGGCTTAGAAGGCAGAGAGACAAGAACTCTGTTGCAAGCTGGCTAGTTAGACTAGGCAATAGATGAACTCTAGGTGCTAAGTGAGCCCATACTTCAATGAATAAGATGAAGAACAAAGAAGACTGCCCATGTCAAGTTCCAGACTTCACATAATATATGTGGACACACATAATACATGCTCACCACATACACATACAAAAAAAAAAATCACTAAGTGAAAGAAAAGCGAAATAAATGAAGAAATGTTCTATGTTTATCTACTGAGCCAATATTCCTCAAAATGAGCTATAGATTTATCACTCCCTATCAAAAGCCATGCTAGCTAGCTAGGTATTGTGGTACATACCTTTAGTCCTAGTACTAAAGTGGATCTCTGTGAGTTCAAGGCCAACCTATGTCTACATAGTGAGTTCCAAAACAGCTAGAGCCATGTAGAGAGAGACTCTGTCTCAAAAACATGAAATTAAAAATTAAGTTCTGCTTGATTTTTATAAAACCAAATAAGCCAAATCTACAATTCACTTGGAAATGCAAAGAACCTAGAATAATTAAAATCTTGAAAAAGAGGAACACATTAAGACAACTACATTCCCTATTTCAAAAAGCTACAGTAATCAACATAGTTAGGAAATAGTAAAAAGATATACAGATCAATGGAAAATAAATAAACTGAGAATGTGTCTCAGTGATATAGTCCATGCTTAGTGTATACACACATACACACATGGGGGAGAGGGAGAGGGAGTGAGAAAGAGAGAAAGAAAGAGAAGAGAAAGGAAGTGGGAAAGGGAGGAAAGAAAGGAGGGAGAGAGGGAGAGAGATAGAGCGCACACACCCCGGGTTTCATCTAAAATAGATATATAAAATATAGTGAGCTAGGGAGAGAGCTCCATCAGTAAAATACTTGTGCCCAAACATATGGAACTATCATCCCTAACATCCA
Source organism: Grammomys surdaster (assembly GCF_004785775.1). NCBI lineage: Eukaryota > Metazoa > Chordata > Mammalia > Rodentia > Muridae > Grammomys > Grammomys surdaster. The sequence goes on from NW_021620662.1 coordinate 355,187, forward strand.
TGTTAAAAAGTCCATCAGCACCAGGTATGACAGTGAGCACCTTAAACCCAACATTCCTGAGGTAAAGGCAAGAGAATCTTTCTTAGTTCAAGACCAGCCTGGTCTATATAGCAAGTTCCAGGCCATTCAGTGAGACCCTGCCTAAAGGAAATAAATAAATTCCATACCTGTAAGCTCATTCCAAGGATGTCAAGAAAGGAGAATCACTAGGGATTGCTTGCAAGCTATAAAGTACCCTCAAGTAAGTATAACTTGCACCCTCATCAAAGAAGCTTCTTTTCTCTGTGGACAGAGACCATTACAGAAAACTACAACTAGTCAAAAGGCAGAGAACAACCAACTGTGGAGTGCCCAACCCCAACTAATGTATTACACACAACCCTTATACCAATGGCTCAGGGAACATTGCACAAGATAGGGTGAAAGAGTCTAAGAGCCATAGGACAGTATATCTGCTACAAGACGAGCCTTCTAATATGATAGGGAAACTACACCCATAAAATGACAACAGGGTGGCTGCTTAAAGAAGACCTAAAACAATGACAATACCAGTTGATGTGCCAACATGGATAGGGGAAATCACTTGTATTATACAATACCAACCAGTCAGCCTCCTCCAAAAAAATATACACATATAGGCAACACTAAATAGACTCAGTATGTCCATATACACACACACACATATATATATGTTCACATACATATATATGTATCAATAATAAAAAATAAGAGACCATGAGTTTGAAAGGGAACAAGGGGAAATCATGGAAAGGGTAGGTCAGAAGCAAAATGGGGAGGGGGAACAAATGATACTTTAATTAAAAAAAATATTCTCTGAAAAAAAAAATCACAAGGTGGATAGCAATTGCTATGCAATCCTCAATTTCTGACATCCATGCACACATATACAAGTATACAGACATGCTCCTTCATGCACACGAACAAACACATAGACATACAAAATTGTAATGAAAACAGTCAAGACAGATATTTATGCTTATAATCAACTGATTTTCAGCAAAGGCACCAAGACAGAACTATACTAAGGACAGCTTTTCTACAAGTGGCAAAAGGCAATCAGATAACCAAGTACAAAAAAAAAAAATTTAAAAATCACATCCTGTAAAAGTTAATTCAAAATCCATCACAGGCTAATTAAAAGAGGGAAACTATCTTAATGTCTTGAGCACAGAATGTAAATATTACAAAATAAGATAATAAAATTAAAATATACTAATGGTTGCAAAGCTCTATAAATTAGATTTAAAATAACTGAATTATGTAAATGAAGTAAACATGCTGATTAATCTCATCAACACATTTCACTGGTCAAAGGTCCAATTAGTTCAGAACATTAAGACACAGACACTCCTTGCCGGGCGGTGGTGGCGCACGCCTTTAGTCCCAGCACTTGGGAGGCAGAGGCAGGCGGATTTCTGAGTTCCAGGCCAGCCTGGTCTACAGAGTGAGTTCTAGGACAGCCAGGACTACACAGAGAAACTCTGTCCCAAAAAAAACAAACCAAAACAAACAAACAAACAAAAAAAGACACAGACACTCCACCAAAAGATGTGTATAATGACACAAGAGGTGCCACTGTCCTGTCTGGCAACCATACTACAGCTTGAGAGGAATACACTAAACTGTAGCTAAAATCAGGAAAAGCAAAAGAGAAACAAAATGAAACTTTTACTTGAAGTCTCCCCTTACCTTTGGACTCCAGATAATGAAATTCATAAATCTTTTTTATTGTGCTCAAAGCAATTGAGTAGAAGGTTGCTGGGGTTTTTCTTTTGTTTTCTTTCTTTTGGGTTTTATCGAGTTATTGAGACAGGGTTTCTCTGTGTAGCCCTGGTGAACCTGGAACTTGCTCTGATAAACAGACTGGCCTGGAACTCAGAGATCTGCTTGCCCCTGCCTCACCAGTGCTGGAATTAAAGGACTGCTCAACTGCAATTGAGCTTTCTATCACTCATACCAATCACAAAAAGATAATCAACTAGAAGGTTTCTAGAGTAGATTATTACTAATCCTTAAATGTATAGGTACAGAATTACGTAGGAAGTAATCTAGATACTGATATGACTAATAAAACCCAGTGGATGAGTTATCTTTATACTAAAGTTCATTTAAGAGTTGGAAAAGTAACCAACTATGGATTTACATAGTCCATATAAAATGTTTAAATGTTATTTTTATTTTTAAAGGTTTTTTTAACTATATTTCTATATTTCTATATTTTTCCCTCCAAAAACTAAAGATGTACAACACCACTGAAACCACATTACAGCAAGACATCAATCAGCTAGAATGTCTGTTGCCTCCTGAAGTAAACAAAGGTTATTCTATAACCATCAATAAAAACATTTATTTAATACCTAGCTCCTCTATTTATGAGAACATAAAGTCAATTGCTACACAACAAATGATAAGGCATAATAGTCCATTTCTCAAGCTGTAACATTTAAATTAAAAATCAGAGGATGTACATGGTGGTGTTATTATACACTTGTAATCCCAGTACTTAGGAAGATTAAGTAGGAAAATCTCAAACTCAAAACTAGCCTAACTAGCCTAGACTACACAGCAAGTTCTAGATCAGCCTGGCTACATATTACATAGGGATGTTGTTGTTATAACAACAACAACAAACAAACAAACAAACAAACAAACCAGCTGGGTGGTGGCACACACCTTTATTCCCAGCACTCAGGAGGCAGCGGCAGCTAGATCTCTGAATTTGAGGACAGCCTGCTTTATATAACAAGTTCCAGTACAGTCAGGACTACAAAAGCCCCCAAAAGAAAGAGGATTTGTCAACTTGACTACATCTGGAATTAACTAAAACCAAATATGGCGGGCACACCCATGAGGGATTTTTGCTTAAAGTGGGAAAATTACTTCTAGTCCATATCTTTAAAGTAGGAAGATGTACTTTTACTCCAGATCTTGATGTGAGAAGACATACTTTTAATCCAGACTGTGTGTGTGTCAGGGTTCTCTAGAGTAACAGAGCTTATAGAGTGAATCTTTTTAAATGTATATGGAGATTTATTAGAATGACTGTGGTGCAGCCAATCCAATAATGGTTGCCATAAATGGAAGGTCCAAGAATTTGTAGTTGTGCAGTCCATGAGGCTGGATGTCTCAACCGGTCTTCAGTATGCCAGAATCCTGAAAAGGTAGTCTCTAGCATAATTGAAGGAATGGATTTACCAGTGAGGTGACAGCAAGCAGGCAAAGAACAGAGGCTTCCTTCGTCCATGTCTTTATATATAGGCTTTCAGCAGAACATGTGGCCCCAAGAGAGGGGGATTTTTCCATCACACATACACACACACACATATACACACACACACAATCTATCTCAAAAATAAATAAATAAATAAGCAAGCATGAAAACATGTATTTGTCATTAGCCCAAGAGAGAAACATTATTCAATCATATACCACTGAGTAGCTTTAGATGAATAGTAAAAATCTTAAACTCTACAGCAAGTTCCTGAAATGTGCCAAAATATTAATTGTTCTGTATCCACTGTCTGATAAGTAAACACACAATTGAAGACAAAACAGAAATTGTTTTAAATTGCAACATGAAAAATATAAAAGTGGAGAATTTTGAAATCCTATGATACACCAGTGTCCTATTCAACAAAATTTAACTGAGAAGCAGATTTGCAAAAGAAATTACAAGATATAGTAACTGGGATAGATAGGCTGGGATAGAAAGATCACTTTGAGTCCTGGAATGCAAGGCTAACCTGGGCTACACATGGAGATTTCATCTCTCAGAACAGGGAAGAAAGAATGTATGTATGTATTCCTACTTTAATACGCCTAAAAAAAAATGGAAAAAGTTATGTCAACTTAACATAGACTAGAGCCCCTAGAGAGGAGGAAGCCTCAATTAAGAAAATGCCTCCATAAGACTGTAGGACATCCTCTTAATTAATGATTGATGGAGGGCCCAAACCACTGTGGAGTGGTGCCACCTCTGGGCAGGTGATTCTGGAGTCCATAAGAAAGCAGCCTGAGCAAGACAGCATATGGAGCAAGACAGTAAGCAGCACTCCTCCATGGCTCCTGTATCAGCTCCCACCGCCAAGTTCCTGCCTTCTTTGAGTTCATGTCTTGACTTCCTTCACTGGTGAACAGTGATATGGAAGTCAAATAAACCCTTTTGCCACACAACCTTTCTTTTGGTCATGGTGCTTCATCACGGTAATAGTAACCCTAACTAAAGCAATACCCAAAAACCATAGTTGATGTTTATTAATGAAAACTCCACTAGAGACTAACTCTCTACAAATGAAGGCTCACAGGGTTTACACTTCTGTAATTTCATGACTCACATGTGTTTCATGTTCTGTTGCTTGTTTCCTACTTTTCACAATTTTGGAAGTTTTAATTCCATGTACCATTAAGAAAAGAGATAGTTACCTCACGGAGGTACAGACCTATAATTCCAGCATGCAGGAGGCAGAAGCAGGAGGATTCTAACAAGTTTTCTGCCAGTCTGGTCTACGTAGACAGAACCAGATCAAGTAAGTATACATAATGAGAACCTGTCTTAAGACAGAAAGACAGGACAGAGGAAGGGAAGGAAGATGGGAAGGAAGGAAGGAAGGAAGGAAGGAAGGAAGGAAGGAAGGAAGGAAGGAAGGAAAGAAGGAACGAAGGAAGGGGAAAAGAGGGAG
>NW_021620662.1:359986-370815 GCF_004785775.1 Grammomys surdaster
AGAAAAAAAGATGGAATTGGGTAATATTTTTGTCAGCAATGTACCTGCCATGCAAGCTTGACAACTAGACTTCAGTCCCCAACTCCAACATGAAAGACATGCACCTGAACTCCAGTGTTAAGAAGGTAGAGACATAAGGATTCCTGGAGTTTGCTGGCCAGCCATTCTAGTTGAATACACCAGTTCCAAGTTCAGTAACAGATAGAAAGAAATATGGATGGATGGATGGATATTGGGCAGTGGTGGTGCACACCTTTAATCCCAGCACTCAGGAGGCAGAGGCAGGAGGATCTCTTAAGTTGGAGGCCAGCCTAGTCTACACAGAGAAACCCTGTCTTTAAAAAAAAAAAAAAAAAAAAATGGGGCCAGTCATATGGCTCAACTGGTATAAGCACTGGCTGACAATCTGATTTCGATCCCTAGAATCCACAAAAAGCCAGATGTCCTGACTCATATCTGTAATCCCAACATTCCTTCAGCAAGCTAGGAGACAAAATGAGAATTACCCTAAAGTGCGAGGGCCAGCTAGACTAAACTACACAGAGCATACAAACAGTAAGAGAAGTGGAAGTGGAAGGAGAGGACCACCTCCCAAAAATCTGCCCTCTGACTTCCACACCTGTCCCTGGCATGCTCACCCACTCTTACATATACATGCTCACACACAACAATAAAGGAAATATGTTAAATAAGTAAATAAGGTAGAGAGTGACTGAGGACAACACTGGACATCAAACTCTGGCCTACACACATACATACACTGGTGCACAAATACTTAAATACACACACATACATACACTAGTAAACAAATACATAAATACACACATACATATAGTAGTGCACAAATACATAATACATACATACATATATGCATGCACACATACATGCAAACATACATACATACAAGAAAAAAGTTAATCAATTCTCTCCACAGACTGAATGAGAAACCAATGATGTGAACTAAAAAATGTGTTTACTTTTAAGGTTTTTTTTTTAAGTGTAAAAAGCTTTTTTAGTTAGATAAAAAAGAGTAAAATCCACTGGTAGAGGGTCAGCCATGAATATTTATCAAGACCAATGACTTCTGTGTCCTTGAGGAAAGCAATGCCTAAGGTACAAATACCTGCTTGGAGATGAAAACAACCACACACCAATCCATGTGACAGATATATTCCTGAAAAGACTAATCCTAAAAACCAAAGTGTAGCAATCTATATATTTAACTATTCAGTATCTTGCTCTCCTAATCTTTGAAATGGCACATATGTATTAGGTTATTTAGAGAAGAGTTAAATAATAAGGCCACTTGGTCCACTGCCAGGCACAGAGCAATGTTCTTCCTTGGAACAGAATCACAACTCACACCATGTCCACTAAGAAATACTAGATGCAGCAATAGTAACAGTGAGATGAACTAGCTGGATCATCAACACCTTGGTTCTCATAATTTTCTTAGAGCCCATATTTTAATCATAAAAGGTACTCTAAATGATGACAGAAGAAAGGACTGCCATTGGCTCCTCTCACCCACTCTGCCCACCCTACTCAAAAGAGGGGAAGCTGCTGAAAAGGATGTAAAAAGGGACAGTCTTTCCATGTTTCTACACTGTCAACATGCAACGATGACAGATCTAACCTTAAAATTTGTATCAGGACTACCCTTCAACAAACTATACTAAAGAATTTACATTTTCTTTAATGATAAAAATGCAAGTGATTCCTGTTTGGTCATCCACCCCAAAATAACACACTATAAAGAATATAGGAGTCTGAATCGTCCTGCCAAAAAATGTTGTATTTTCACACAGGAACAACTAAGTATGGACTATATCACTACAAGATTTCTGTACACCATCCAAACTACATTAGGTTCAGAAAGAGAAACCAAAATTAAATTTTAAAAAATTCAGTTTTTGAGGTAAAGGAATAGATGAATCTGCATTTCATCTGGAAGCTCACTGTTGAAAGTTTCAAACACACAAAAGATTCCCAAAATATTGAAGTTGGATGATGAATACCAGAGTTCACTACACTACACTATTCTAATACATATATTCAATAATATATACATTTTAATAATTAGTTTTGAAATGTGTGTATATGTATGTGTCTATCAGTATTTATATTGAAAGTCACAATACAATAATCTAATAAAGAAATAAAATATGGTTTAAAAATTTTATGCACACCGGGCAGTGGTGGCGCACACCTTTAATACCAGCACTTGGGAGGCAGCGGCAGGGGGATTTCTGAGTTCGAGGCCAGCCTGGTCTACAGAGTGAGTTCCAGGACAGCCAGGGCTACACAGAGAAACCCTGTCTCGAAAAAAATCAAAAAAAAAAAGTTTTATGCTTCAAAAGTAAGTGAATTTCACCTATACCTATCTTGTCATTCTAGAACCTGTACTGCAAATAACCAGACTAACAGTAAAGGCCTAATACAGGAAATAATTAAGTGCCTAAAATAAAGCAAGTCTAATCTTGAAAATATAGAGGCAAAAATGATGGCTACTAAACAGTTATTGCAACTACTGCACATTTATATCTGGCACCATGTATTATATTCTAACACTGGATGAGTGAGAGAAAATTATTTTAAAGCCAAACTCCTTTTTCATTCTTTTAAGTTGACAAGCAACAGAAAATTAAAGTCTAAAGAGCTCCACTAAAGGTAACTTCTAAAAATGGAATGGAGAGAAAAAGAATCTCATAACCACTTCAAATAACTCATTGCCCTCCATAGTACAATCAACAACTTCCAATGACCAAATTTGATAAATTCTTCCAACGATAAACACAAATTTACAAAAGCATTAAGCTCATACTGTGGCTGCCTCAGGCCTTTTTCAAATTGCCATTCAATTATCACAAGATAACCCTAAACCCACTCCAAAATTTAACCTTGGTTAGTTATTTCTAAAACTAAAAGTAGCCAAAATTTTAAAAATACTAATTTGCAGTAAGTTAGCCTATATCAGCACTATGAACATGAATTCTGTGTTTAAAACTAACTATAGCAAAACGTAACTTAGGCAAAGACTCACATTAGCTCCCAAGTCCAAAAAAAAACAAGTCAGTTATTCAAAATATTAAAGAGAAATGCAAGCTTAAACATACACTCCAAGAGGAAAAAAGTTACAGCCAAATTCTCCACTGAACACTTGACCACAAACACAGACACAGACACAAATATACTTCCATATCAACAATTGCTTAATTAGCACAAAAGTGCTCATGTTCATTCAAAACTTGAAGCATCAAATTTTGCATAATTCTCTTTAAACTGAAATACAAGTAATTGCTTCATTTAGGTCAAGTAGAATTTTGTGTCTATCCGTGGAAAAAGCCATTAGTTTGAGTGAAGCACATGACCCCAGCTTCGGTCTTGTTCCCCAACTCACCGAGAAAAGTATATGCTTATAAAATATTTATCTACTTACCAGGTTAAAGACAGTTTCTACAATATCCCTGTTGGACACTTCTCCAACTTCAACCAACCCGGTGAGCACGGCGAATTTCATTCTGATGCCCCTAATGGGGAGCCCCGGCTTCAGAGATAAAGCACCCCCTTCTGTAGGGGTTTCTTCTTTCCCTCCACCTCCCCCGTCATCACCTGTTGGTGGCCGGGAAGGGGCACGATTGTCTTCACTAGCCATTACTAGTTCACGAGAAAGGACAAGTCAGAGTCACCCTGAGCCAGCAGTCGCTGCACTGAGAGGAGGCACAGCACACGCAAACGCTAAACCAACAAGGGTCTCTGTTCCAACTTGAGGAGAAACCCCAAAAGCAGGAAAGTCCTTGGCGTCGCCCTCCTCCTCTTGGAGAATATTTGTCCAATCTCACTCCCGGAGGCTGACAACAACGCCAAACCCTATTGGAAGATTAAACATTTGTTAAATAGGGTAGGTCCGTCGTGGGATTTTTTAGGGAGGAGAGGGAAATAGTTACTGTCTGTCAAATAAGTTACTAAGGGCACCCCAGGGCCAGCCGGCCGCTCCTCCCGGGCTCCAGAGCCGGTTCCGCCGAAGGCGGGTCCTCCAGGCCGGCGAGCAGGTTCACTCCTCCCCCACCCCGCGCAGGTGGTGGGCGCAGGGCAGGTGCACCGCGGGGAACTGTCGCGGGCAGCGGAGGGGGCCCCCGCGACCACGGAGGTCCAAAGTTCCTCCTCACCCAGAGACTCCGGCCTCGTCCTCACCCCCGCCGGGGCGCAGCGAGACGGAGGTGGCGGCGGAGATCCAGGGCAGGAAAAGGCGGGGGAAGGGGGCGGTGATTCTCCTCAGCGCTCGGCCCAGGGGGAGGAGTGGAGCACCTCGCCCGGGCACCTGAGCTCCGCTGAGGAGAGGAAGGGAGGTGTGTGCTGGGGCGGGAAGGCAGGCCCGACGCCACTGCGACGAGGGGGCGGGGGAGAGAAAGGTCAATGCACCTGGTCGCAGCCTTCAAGTTTCCCTAGTCCGCTCCCCGGGAGCCCGCGGCTGCCTAGAACTCCATGGTTTCCTAGGCCGCCCCACCCCTGCGCTCAGCCCTTGCAAAAGCAGCTACTGCAGGCACTAGCGACGCCGCGGCTCGTGCTGCTGCGGTGGCCGAGGATGCTACTGCCACTGATGGCCGGGCCACGGCGCGCGGGACTACCCCCGTGCCTACTGAAGCTGCTCCTCGCCGCCATGACAGCGCCGAGGGCCGCCGGGCGCGGCGTGCGCGTGCGCGAGCGCGCGGGGTGGTGGGGCGGGCGAGCGCCCAGGCGGAGGCGGCTTGGTAGGGGACGTGCGGGCGGGCCCGGGAACCGCGAGTGAGCAGGGGAGCCGAGCACGCGCTCCCTGGAGGGGCCACGCGGGCGAGAGCGCGCCTCGGGTGCGCGCTGCTCAGGTAGTGCAGCAAGCGGCGCGCTTTTCCCGCACTCTTCGCCTAAGCTGTGCTTCGGGGAGAGCGAGGAGTGTGTTGTTAAGCTAGGGCTGGTCTCCGGGCGCGGAGGGAACCCGCCCCACGTTGTCAAGGCGTCCTCTTGTTGGACTTGGAGAAGGACACCTGAGGGACTTAGGAGTCGTTGAGGTGGCGGCGTTGGAGCCTCCAGGGAGCAGTCTCCACCCCTGGCTGAGCTCAGCTGCTGCCCGCCCGCGGCGCTGGCGTTGACTAGGAAAGATTTCCACTGGGATGCCCTGGCAGCTGCCCGGCTTGGAGGGAGGGACAGCGACTGGGAGGATTCCTTGCTTTGCAGCTGCCACCCCAGCAAAGCTCTCCCACATTCTAAGGAGAAGAGGATTCATTCCTCAGACAGCTGCTCGGAGCAGTGAAGGCGGGATTCACGGGGCTCTGGAACTGGGAAAGGGAATTCCTCTCAATTTTTTAGTGTGAAAGTTAAGTTTGCCTCATTATAGATACTTTAAAAATATATAGATAGATGAGAGTTTGAAGCCAGTACAAATTGTCGTAGTCTAATACTCTCATTCTCTTCACTGCCTCTGATAATGGCAAAGTTTTAATCCTGGTGCATTAATATAAAGTAAAATGAGCATAGAGGAGGTAGTTTTTCAACCTATTATTATTCTATGGGATAAAACTTTAAAGTACGTGTCTAAAATACTTCTGGGTTCCTAAAAATGAAAGTGAAGCAAAAAAACTGGATTAAACTAAACAAAGCACTCTGAAGGAATCCAAAAACCTTAGATAGGTTTGAGAAATGAAATGATTCCATGGAAAAGGAATTATTTGAAACATCCTTGAAAATAGACAGTTTTAATTATCACATGAATACTTGAGAGAAGCAACATCAGGAAAGATTCTAGCAAAGAAGTGTGTTTAGTGTTGCACTCAATAAGATGCTTCTTAAAAGAAATTAGGTTGCGTCAAAATGGATTTACAAATTCCAAAGATAAAGCAGACATTTTTCTAATTCTGTGAATTGCTAATTTGTGCTGATTAGGGTTGGAGGTAACATTACTGGCCTCCTGTTGCTGAAATCCTTGAAAAGGGAGGTGAGAAGGGGAAATCCTCAGATGTCATTGTGTAAGTCTGAAATAAGAGAGTGAAATGTCCCTGCAGGATCAAGAAAACATTCACTTGTCCTTCTACCAATTTCTATTTTGAATGTGGGAGCCATGATCAGGCTACCAAAAGTATCTGGTAAGATTTTGCTTCCTTGGGTTTGGGCAGATAGTTTAAGTTACTATATCTGGTTTATAGGCACTAATAATTTGTTGATAAATTCCTTCCAATGAAAGAATCAGAAGGATGGCAAGAATGAAAATGGTCATAGCCCCATGGTCTCAAGGATCCAGGCTAAGGTGTGTGTCTCATGCATTTTTGAGATTGTTGGTAATGCTCTTTTACCTGGGAAACAAAAGTAGATACAAGACAACTATCTAACTATTTCAAAACAAATTACACACTTTAAAAAGTCATGTCCAGTACTTTTGTCACTGCCTGCTTTTCTACAGAGGTTTACTGCAAAAAGAAGCACGATGAAAGCAGAAGAGGAAACTGGGGCTAGCCCAGCCCTGGTTAAAGTACAATCCCTGTAGATTGCCGTTTAGATGTATAACATCCTGAGGGATGTTTCGTGAGCTAAACTGCCTCCCATGAATTCATAAGCTCCTTAATATAATGTGTATTGTAAATGCTCTATCCTATACTAACGGGGATTAAATCAAACACTGAAGTGATCTGCTTTAATTCTTCCTGAAAGCTCTTGCTACCATTTGAAGTGAGGAAAATTCTGCTATCGTGGATATTTTGGTATGAAAACAGTTTTTTATCAGTTATATGTAATGGAAGTTTGTCTAGTTAAAAGCCTTCATATGAGCTATCAAGAGCTAAGTCTATAGTACAGTTTGAGCTGTGTCATACTCAAAAGGGAGGGAGGAGGGAGGAGAGAAAATGGAGGGAGATGAGAAAATTGGAGCAGGAGGTAAGCTTACCTTTGCAAAGCCAAGTTCTAGTTTCTTGTTGCCATTTAATTTGTATCTATCTGATATCAATGTCTTGGAATTAAGTCCAAAGTTTTTTATATATAATTTTCCTTATCTTAAGCATACGTCAAAACCATAGCAGAAAACAAAAGAGAGAGGAGTTAGGTGTGGTGTTTGGGCCTATAATTCTAGCTAAGGCTTGATGATCTCAAAGTCAAGGCCTACCTAGACAATTTAATGAAACTAAAAAGTTATAAATGTGTTAAAGGAGATGGTAAGTTGACTCAGAAGTTAGGAGCACTTGTTACCAGTATTTGTTAAGAGGACTGGGATTCAGTTCCCAGCATCCCCCTGGGGACTCACAACCATCTGTAACTCCAGTTCCAGGGGATCAGATACTCTCTTCTGACCTCTGTGGATACCAGGCATGCATATGACATATACATGCAGGTCAAACACTCATGCACACAAAATCATAAAAATATTTTTTAAAAAGTTGGGAATATATATACCACATTAGTAAAGAATGCTTTCCCAGCGTGTGTGAGGTCCTGGGTTCAGTCCCCAGTACAGAGAGAGAGGAAAGGAAGGTGAATTCTGAACAGGAAGCTTTTTGCATAACTCAAAAGAACTCAAGCAAAAAGAATGTAATTTCATACTGAAATCAAGATTATTGATCTATGAACTCTTACCTACATACAAAGAAAAATATGAGAACAGAGATGAGATGGAATTTTCTTTTATCAGAAAAACAATCCATCCAATTGTAACTTCTTGGCATTGTGTAAATATATAGGTTAAAAGATAACTTACAAGGAAAGTATAACCTATGTGATTGGCAGTGTACCTTCCTATACCTCCAGATTTGAATTTTAACTATTCTTTAACACTATGAAAGCATAGGCTGAAAACTCATGTCTCTAACTTGCTTCTTCTTGTAAGAAAGGCAAACATTTTTTAAGTTATTTCTTAATTACATCATTCCTACCCCCTTTTCCTCGCAACTGTTCCCATGTCTTCCTCTCATTCCCTCTCAAATTTAAGACCGTCTCTTCCTTAATTATTGCTGCACAGGAAATTACTGAGTCTGTTTAGTGTTGTTCATAGTACATGTGTTTATGGTTGGTCAAGAGAATGGGAATTAGCTTTCTCCAGGCCTGAACCCTCTGGCAGATTATACAAACATTATTTTTATTATTAAATAAAACTTCAAAGGTTAGTAGCGTTGATTACTGACTTTTGTTGATTGGTTGAGTTTTAGAGCCTTTTTGCTATGTAGCACTAGCTGGTCTCAAACTTACTCCAATCTCCCTTCAGCCTCATGGGTGCTGAGATTAAAGTGTGTACTACCACACCTCCTAAGTAATGTGGAAGAAGGTAGTTCATGCATCCTATTCCTTCATGATAGTGCCGTTACATGGCATGAAATGTTCTACTCTGACATATCACTCCAACGCTACAATTTTTTTTTCAGTGTTGGAGATGGAACCCAAGCCATTGAGAATGATAAACAAGAACTATAACTGAGCTACAATCTTATAACCACTAAATCTATATGAGCGCGTATCACTAGAGAAAGTAACTGCATTTGTCAGTTTTAGTCTGAAATCCTGGCCCAGCTGAGGTCTCTGAAAAACAAAGGCTTTCTCTGAAAGGAGATGTTTGCACGTTTTATGCAAGGAATGAGACTGGAAAGTAGACTATTTGAACTACTTGCTAGTCTCCAAGTGGAGAAGAAAATATATCTGCATATGGTAGTGTGCTTGGAATAATCTGTCTTAGGACCCAAACTATTAGATGAAACCACGTAGAATAGTATCAAGGCCCATCAGCCAACATCCCAAGCTGTTTGTTTGGCAAAAAACCATACCCAACTACCTGCCATGTGAGTAAATCCATCTTGAATGTTGTAGTCACAGTCCTGAGAAGACTACAGCCCCAGCCAACATGTATCAGAATTCATAAAGAACCGTTGACCCACAGAGAATAGTAGATACTTGTCGATGTAAGCAACTGGGTCTTGAGTTATTTGTCATCTAGCATGAAGACGAAACATCGGGTAAAACAAATTCTCAAGTTTTGAGTTACCATCACTTTGTCCAGAGGAAAAATGTCCAAATACTGCAGGTCATAGCTATGCTGCAATCATATTCCCTATAACTGGGCCTGCATGTTGCAGAAGGTTTTCACTATGTTTAGTCAGAGAACATGAGAAAGATGATTTGTATAGAAACACATTTGGGGTTATAAGGTCGAAGAATTTGGCACTAGGATTTTCTTTCTTTCTAAATGAGAACTGCATTTAGTTTTATTAAAGGAAACACCCATTTCCTTACAAGTACTCCAAACTATTTTCTCTGCAAAGAAACATACATTCTCAAATACACTAAATGAAAATGAAGAAAGTATTGAGCAAAGGTAAAGTATCTACTCTAATTGACAGTAGGCTGCACCTTTTAGAATGTATCCTATAAGGAACTGGTTCTCCTTCCTAACACTGTAACTCTTTAAAGTTCCTTATGTTGCAGGGACACCCAACCATAAAATTATTCCTTTGCTACTTCATAACTGTAATTTTGCTACTGTCATCAATTGTAATGTAGATATTTGATGTGCAAGAAATCTGACATGTGACCTCCACAAAGGGGTAACACCCCACAGGTTGAGAACCACTGCTCTAAGGGAGTGAAGGGGAGAATATGACAGAAGTTTAGTAATAGAGTGCTGTCTCAATATGTGTGAGGACCTAGGGTCAGTCTTTAGTAACACATGCACAGAAGGGAGCCTGGGAAGAGCAAGTTGTTCATTACTGTTTATTAGCTGGAACTAGAAGTTAAGCTGAAGAAACAGAGAGACTGTGATAAACTTGTTTAAGGGCCAGATTCTATGCTAAGGACAGTCATCTATCTGCCTGGAAAATATTATGAGTAATAAAGTAACAGAATTTTACTAGCCTCTTAAGAAAATCAGTAGAAGCTTGCAGCTCCCACTCCATATTTGGTGGAATAAGCCATTGTATGGTATTGGTAGATTGTAGTTGCATATTGCTTTATAATTAAAACAAAGTATAAATATAAAAAATTGTATGGAATAAGATGAGTAGCATCCATTGAAGTTGGGTGATTCATTTTACACTTTCCCCCCGAATGTTGAGAAAATAAAGATAAAATATCAATGTCATCCATCTCCTCACAGACACATGCCACAATATCTTTAGTAAGGAGTATGAAAACATAGATATTGTTCATCTGTAACCATATACATAAAACATGTATGCTAGGGCTGGAGAGATGGCTCAGTGGTTAAGAGCACTGACTGTACTTCCAGAGGTCCTGAGTTCAAATCCCAGCAACCACATGGTGGCTCACAACCATCTGTAATGAGATTCAGTGCCCTCTAGTGGTGTGTCTGAAGACAGCTACAGTGTACTCATAAATAAAATAAATAAATAAATCTTTAAAAAAAAAAAAAACGTGTATGCTATTACTGTGTGTTGCACATTGTTCTGGAAATATAATATGCTGTGAATATAGTATCACCTTTGTTATATGAGCAGCTAGCTTCCGATATAGAAAATGCCATCTTGAGTTGTCACAGCCTCGTTCAGTGGGTCTTAGTGATCAGTCTTTATATTCACCTGGAACCTTTTTATTTTTCCCAAATTTTTATTATTTGGGAATTTCACACAATGTACCCCATCAGACTTGCTTCCCGTTCCTCCCAGGATCACCCTCCCACATTTGTGCCCCCACCCCCAAAAAGAGAAAGAAAGAAAGAAAGAAAGAAAGAAAGAAAGAAAGAAAGAAAGAAAGGAAGGAAGGAAGGAAGGAAGGAAGGAAGGAAGAAAGAAAGAAGACAGACACCAAGTCCAGGAAGGAAGGAAGGAAGGAAGGAAGGAAGGAAGGAAGGAAGGAAGGAAGGAAGGAAG
>NW_021620662.1:370825-375632 GCF_004785775.1 Grammomys surdaster
AAGGAAGGAAGGAAGGAAGGAAGGAAGGAAGGAAGGAAGGAAGGAAGACACCAAGTCCATAAACTCATTGGAGTATGGTCAAACTCCCAGTGGCCCCTTAAAGAGAACTGAGTTGTACCCTACCCCACCCACCTCCAGAAGCCATCAACTATGAAGAGCTACACTTCAGCATCTTTATCAAAATTTTAAGGACTCTCTTCAACAGCTTCATGTCTGGATGTCTGGACTGTTTCTTTTCTTTTTTCTTTTTCTTCTTTTTTTTTGTTTTTTTGTTTGTTTGTTTGTTTGTTTTTTGGATGGGGAATGGCACAGAAGCCTTCAATGTCTCTCATTCTCAGTTATGAGTCTGCAGTCATCAAAACCATGGCAAAAGAAGCATCCCTGCCTATAGCTGCATATGAATATGGTTGACTCAGCATGGTTTCCAGTGGCAGCACAGACGTCTTTTGAGTAGACCTAACCCAGAAAATGAACCATTCTTTTTTTTTTTTTTTTTTTTTTTTTTGGTTTTTCGAGACAGGGTTTCTCTATGTAGCCCTGGCTGTCCTGGAACTTACTCTGTAGACCAGGCTGCCTCGAACTCAGAAATCCGCCTGCCTCTGCCTCCCAAGTGCTGGGATTAAAGGCATGAGTCACCACTGCCCGGCTAAAATGAACCATTCTTTATCTCAGACCGGCTAAAATGAACCATTCTTTATCTCAGATATCTTGATGCTGCCCTTATGCTTGACTCTGAGAATCAGAGTGATCATGTCACTGAACTCTCTCTCTCTCTCTCCTCTCTCTCTCTCTCTCTCTCTCTCTCTCTCTCTCTCTCTCTGTGTGTGTGTGTGTGTGTGTGTGTGTGTGTGTGTGTGTGTGTAAGAGGTTAGAGGTGCAGGACCTGCAGGCGCTCCAGACTGCTGCACACCACCTTGTGCTTCCTGTGAGCCACCCTGTTGATACCTCAGGCACCATGCCCAGTGGTGGCAACTACCTACAACATACTGTTTTGTCCACCACAGCTGCATTTACATATCTCTAATTCTGCTTTTCTCTTCCACATGCACCACTCCATTTCATTCTGCCATCTTTTTTCCTATTTGACCTTTCTCATTGAAACCTTTAACGTCACCTAACACCTTTTTTCAATCTCAGTGCCTACACCCATTAAATCAGAAAATCAGAATCATGAATAAAATCCAGACATCAAGATTTTATTACAGATCCATGGGCAATTTGTTTATTCATTTGTTTATTTGTTTTTCTTTTAGTTCTGATTGCTTTATTTCGTGGTGTTTTGTTTTATTTAGTAGGGTCTCAGTATATAGGCATGGCTGGCCTGTAATTTGCTATGTAAGACAGACTGGCCTTGAACTCAAGATCTGCCTGCCTCTGCCTCCCAAGTACTAGGGCCAAGTACTAGTACATGGACCACCACACTGACTCTAGCTAATTCTTATGTGAGAAAAAGGCAATAACCACTGAGATCCTTTATTTTTTTTTATTTGACTTCATAATAATCCTTTGATGACATATATAAAAATGAGTTTAATGAGATTCCTGCTGTTTGTGTTAGTGTTTTTTATTTGTCTGTTTTTGTAGTATTTTGTAGACCATGTCTTACTATATAGCCTAGATTGGCCTCAAGTTTACCATTCTCCAGCATCAGCTTCCCATGTGACAGGATTACAGGCATGTATAAACATAGCACAGGGCTCATGAGGAGCTATCATTTAGAGGTTTTGGTTTGTTTATTAAGCTGAAGTCTCATTCTATTGTCTAAGGAAGTCTTGAACTCCTGGCTTAAGTGATCCTCTTTCTTCAGCCTCCTGAGTAGCTGGAACAAGAAGTGTGAGCCACTGCTCCTAACTGTGTCTAATGTTATTTAAAATCAACTTGTATAAAGATTTTTAGTTTCACCTATTAAGGTAACTGGAAATAACCTATAGTACCACTAAACCTATAGTACCTTTTTCCTAAAGGCATTAGCTCTCTAAATGAGGAGGAAAATATGAGAGTTCTGTGTAAAGAAAAATACATTTTCTAGATTTCATAATAAAACAACACAGGCATGGTGCAAAACTTTTAAATACTTGATCTCTGCAACAAATGTATTAGTAAATTAGAAGTCATAGTTAACATTATAGTTATAAAATTATAATTTCCAGAGTATAATGGAAATTAATGGAACTACATTAGAAGAGGGAAAATTGTATGCTGTATAGTAAAACTAAAGGTCTTTGTTCCTCAGCTAAATTAAACTTTCTTTATTGAAGGTTGTCTGTCAGTAAAACTTTGTGTTTAAGCTTTTGAAACACATTTTGCTTATGTCATTTTAATTAGTTGAGAAAACACTAATACAGAAAGTAACACTTCAAAGTACTGAAGATCTATTTCTAGTTACATGACTCAAACTGTAAACACTTAAAAGAAAGGAAATTCTATGAACTGCGGTCCTGGAAAATGAGGTAAGACTAGCTCGAGTAGAAACAAGTCAAGTCAGCGACCTCCACATACTCATTTCATCCTGCCTGCGTGCTTTCTTTACAGATAGATGGCAACTAAGAGAAGAATTTATTTTTCTGGTTTTTTATTTTCCCATAGCCATTATTAGCCAAGGCTAACAAGGTGAACAGAATAAGCAAACAGATATACTTATTATTGTGCACATGAACATGATGTGTGTGTGGAGACACATTTGCCTGATACATTAGATGGATGATTGACAGAGGACAACTATGTGGAGCCATTTTTTCCCTTCCACCATGGGGGTTCTTGGAATTGAACTCAGTTGCAAGTGGCCCAAGCTGACTCCAATCAAAAAGATTCTATTGTTTCTTGTTTTAATTTCCAAAATATCAACCTTAGCAACATAGTAAGTCGTCTCTGTACAAAATAATAAATAATAAGTAAGAACAAAGAAATACAAACAAAGTAGGAAACTCAACATCAAACCAGACCTCGTAATCAGAGGTCAAGGTCATTCTCAGCTGTACATCAATCGAGAGGCCAGAATGGACTACATGAGACCATGTCTCAAGGAAATAAAATGACAACAATCACAACAAATCCATGCAAAAAATAAAATAATTTCTCATATACATAGCCAGTAAGATGTAGAAGCAGCATTTAAGTGAGGTGTTTGGTGCTAAAGCCTCTGCTCTTGCCTCTAAAGTTCTGGAATTGCAGGCATGTGCCATTACAACTGCTCCAGTGAAATTACTGAATAAATTATTGAACTTTGCATTTCTTCATCTATAAAATGTTTATACTAAGAGGATTTCAGTAATGCTCTTAGCATGGCAGGCCACAGGCAGTCAGTGCCTAATAAAAATAAGCAAATTTTATGATAAATTAAGCATAATTATTTTAAAAGTTTGAAAAAATTATGAAACCCATTTTCTGGTACACTTGTCTGTTCAGTGTCTTATCTACCAGCTAGCTAATCAGCATCCTTGACAGTCACATAAAGTTGTTTGGATTACAGAGCCTATTTATTTCTTAAATCAAAAGAGGGCTTTTTTTTTTTTTACATATTTTCTTTTACTTTTTCCTTCTGTTATTCTTTGTTTTTTTTTTCTGCTGTTGTTGTTGTTGTTGTTTTAGAGGGGCTTGCATGTTTGTTTTTGTTTGAGACAAGGCCTTACTAAGAAACCCTGGATGGCCTAGAACTCACTATGTAGACCAGCCTGGCCTCAAACTCACAGAGATATGCCTCCAGAGTGCTAAGATTGCACTCTGTCCCCCATGTTTGGCTTCTGTTGTTCTATGAAGAGATAACTCTTGACAGTGGGTTTCTCTTTGTTTATGAACTGTCCACCAAGTAAGATGACTAGCAAACCACAGCAAGGTGGTACCAGTCTCTGCTCTGCCTGATCAGGCCTTGAAGTTCTCTACTTCCTCTTTGCAGCTTTTTTGTAGGTAAATGAAATAAGTATAGTGGTGACTCTAGCTAAACCACTTGCTTTCTCAGCCACCTGCCAGAGCTTTCTGGATTCAAAAATGAAAGACACACACACATCAGTTAATTTTAAATGTCTTGACTAGCTCAAAGGTTGGCCAGTTCTAATCTTTTTTGCAGTTAACAAACATTCACTCTGGTACTTCTGAGTTAACATTTTTTTTAAATCTGTATTTCATCTCCGCTACCCTAAACACAATTGGGGAAATGGCCCGTGTGGCCACTTTCCCTGATTCTCACATGTCGGAGGACCTTTAGGTCTCCACATCCCCACCCCCACCCCCATCATAGTGATCTCCTCCTTCCTCTCTTCCAGTTCCTAACCCACACAAATCCAAAGGTCCTGCCTCAGTCTCTCTGGCCATTGGCTCTTTATTGATCAATCAAAAACCAATTGGGAACAAAGACCTTCAGCGTTTGAACATGCAGATTCCGGATTTGGGGAGCCAGTTTAATTTAAAACATTAAAACCAATCCCCAACAAAGAAGGCTATACAGAATTCATATCAGAGCTATGAAGATGAGAGTTAGTGAATTCCATCCCACCTTGTACAACACATACATTACCCTAAGACCCTTTATGGGACCCCTCAACTGCTCCTAAACTACAAAATGCTCTTGATTTCCATCTCATCCTTTTGTCCCTGTTTCAGTAATTATTCTGACTTCATCTGTAGTAAACAGAGTTCTCAATTATGTCCTGCTGACTTTTTTATCATTAAAAATATTTCTTTTTTTTTAAAGATTTATTTATTTATTTATTATATATGAATACACTGTAGCTGTCTTCAGACACACCAGAAGAGGGCATCAGATCTCATTACAGATGGTTGTGAGCCACCATGTGGTTGCTGGGATTTGAAC
>NW_021620662.1:375642-404741 GCF_004785775.1 Grammomys surdaster
TTACAGATGGTTGTGAGCCACCATGTGGTTGCTGGGATTTGAACTCATGACCTCTGGAAGAGCAGTCAATGCTCTTAACCACTGAGCCATCTCACCAGCCCTTAAAAATATTTCAAGGCCTACATGGGAGCTCATGAAAGCAAACACTTGGTCAGCATTGCTTCAGATCACAATGGTGAGGTCTGGCAGGAGAGATGGCTCAGCAGTTAAGAGTACTAACTCTTCTTCCAGAGGGCCTGGTTCAGTTCCCAGCACTCACAAAACCAACAAAAAGTCCCAGGGATATGTGAAACTCTTTCCTGACCTTTGAGGGTATTGAACATATATGGTGAACAGACATACATACATGCAGGATAACATCTGTCTACATAAAATAAAAAATAAGCCGGGCGGCGGTGGTGGCGCACGCCTTTAATCCCAGCACTTGGGAGGCAGAGGCAAGCAGATTTCTGAGTTCGAGAGTTCGAGGCTAGCCTGGTCTACAGGGTGACTTCCAGGACAGCCAGGGCTACACAGAGAAACCCGGTCTCGAAAAAACAAAAAAAAAATTTTAAATTAAAAATAAAAATAAAAAATAAATCTTTAAAATTAAAAAATATTTATATTAGGCAAACATCTTCCTCACCTTATCCTATCCACCTCCCCCTAAATAAACAACCTATGCTATGGATTGTTAGCTCTCTGCTGTGATCTCTTTCTACTAGGTTCAGTGTGGCATGGAAACAAGAGAAAATTATTTACCCAGCCTTCATTTCTGTTTACAGAATTTCTTTGTGGCCTTTGCAAAGCTCCATTCCATCCACCCCCTTCTCTGTAGCACCATTGGTTCTAACCATCAAACAATGAACAGGAAGGTCTGAAGCCAGTTTCTGACAGGAGAAGTGGGAGGGGCACTCATCAAACTGGTTTGACTACCCCAAGACTGATTACACTAGTTTTAACAAGAAAAAGAAAAAAACTTACAAAATAACAGGATTTTGAACTTCCAAATCTGAAATTGGATTTTGGAGCAATAAACAACTATATGCTTCACTCTTTTAAAATGTATGTATTACACTTATTGTAGTGGGAGAGGTGGACACCACAATGTGCATGTACAGGTCAGAGGATAACTTGCAAGAGTGAGTTCTGTCCCTCTACTATGTGTATCCCTGGGATCACAGTTAGGTCATTAGGCCTTTGTATGAGCCTTTAGCCAATGAGTCAACTGATTTTGTCTTTATGTTTTTGTTTGAGACAAGTTCAGGTTAGCCTTAAACTCACTATGTAGGAGAGGATGACCTTGAACTTCTGAGTACTAGGATTACAGGTGTGGCAAGGAAACCCTGCTTGTGCAATGCTGGAGATCAAACCCACAGCATCAGGCATACTAAGTACTCTACTGAGTGAGCTATAGCCCCAGCACTCCTCACCCCTTTTTTTTTATACTGAACTACTGATAACTTTTAAATGGTACACATTTTCTTGACGTTGTGTGAATATCACATTAAGTGATTAACTTAATTTTTTTGTAGCACATTTTTCTTTTCTTTTGTTGTTTTTGGGGGTTTGTTTGGTTGGTTGGTTTGGTTTTTCGAGACAGGGTTTCTCTGTATAGCTCTGGCTGTCCTGGGACTCACTCTGTAGACCAGGCTGGCCTCAAACTCAGAAATCCACCTGCCTCTGCCTCCCAAGTGCTGGGATTAAAGGTGTGCGCCACCACCGCCTGGCGAATCACTTAATTTTTAAATTAGCATGCAAAGTAATAGGTTTATTTTCAGGCACACTTTGTTTTGGTTAATCCTTCCACTCTTTCTCAACTCTGACATCTTCCTGCCCACTCTTCATCACCTTCAGGCAGCTGTTCTGTATATACAGTTTTGGAGAGGTAAATTGCTCTTCCCAGCTCCACAGATTCTATTATGCCCCCTGGAATTAAAGAGCTGATAGTCCTCAAGCTAACAGATAGCCCAGTCATGTTGACAGTGCAGAAAATGGGAGTCTCCTAAGGTAAATAAAAGGTACTGAGACTAGGGAGCTGTGTACCCACTTCAGTTAAATGCTAGAAATGGTAGAAACTATAGGAAGAAATATACTTAAATAAACATCTAGCCACTAATTATTTGTTTGCTTGCTTGCTTGCTTATTTGTCTATGGTGTTTGGAGGCAAGGACTTGTGTAACCAAAGCCAGCCTTAAAGTGCTGATCTTTCCATTTTCACCTTCCTAGTGCTGTGATTATACATGTAAGTACACCCAATTATACTTTTCTTTTTACATGGGTTCTGCGGACCAAACATATGTCTTCATGCTTTTGAGGCAAGTGCTTTACTGACTGAGCTCTCGCACCAGCCTGTCCAGGGTCATTTTTGCCCTCTCCTTGTGAATCTACAGAAGCTGTTTAAGCATCTTGCCTACCTCTACGTTACTATGAGTGAGCATTACTGCTTTAATCCAGTTCTGCTCTCCACAGTGCTGGGTATTCAAGGCCCTTTTTCATAGATGTGGTGTGCATTCCATACAAGTTTGTGTTCAAATGAAAGAAGCAAATCTTGAATATGGAAGCTGTTGTGGGGCTCATTGTTTCCAACTGGCAATCATATCCCAACTAGAAGCCATTTTGTTCTTTATCACTCAAGGAGGGCTAAAGATGGAACTCAGGTGGTAGAGTACTATATCCTAACACCTGAAGGATCTCCAGCACTTCATAAACTAGGCATCATGGTATCAGTCTGAAATTCTACCAGTTGGGAAGTAGAAACAGAAGGATCAGAAGTTCAAGGTCATCTTCAGGTACATAGCTAGTAAAAGACCTGCTTGGAAAACATAAGACCCTGTCACAAAACAAACACAAGAAAGGATCAGAGAAGGAAGTATATGTGATATTTGAATGAGTTGAGGCAGGAGGATCTCAAATACAAAGAAAGCCTGTGCTATATACATCAAATTTAACTTGGGGAGTCATTGGAAGAAACAACTGTATGCCCTATTTATCGTGGCACTATTCACAGTATCCAAGTTATGGAACCAGCCTACATCCCTATCAACAGATGAATTTTAAAAATGGACTGGCCTGATGTTATGGCCATGCCTTTAATCCTAGGACTCTGGAAGTAAAGGAGGATCTCTGTGAATTCAATGCCAGCCTGGTTTATATAGTGAGTTCTAGGCCAACCAGACTAAAATAATGAAACTCTCACAAACACACACACACACACACACACACACACACACCACACACACACACACACACACACATTCCATGTTTCATATACAGAATCTAAAAGAGAAACTTAAGAAGTAAAATAGAGACTATTAGGAAAGAGGAAGGAGAATAAGAAAAGGAATAGGTGCTGGAGAGAGGGCTTAGTGGTTAAGATCACTGACCGCTCTTTGAGAGGACCCAGGTTAGATCCTCAACACTCACATACAATTTTCTTTTCTTTGGTTCTGGGACTAAAAACCTTTTCATATAGTACCACTTATGGACATCTTCAACACTTGGGTTTTTGAGACAGAGGAGCTTTGGCTGGCTCTGAAATTCTGATGTCTCTGCCTCTGCCTCTTCTTTCCAAATAAGGAGATTAAATGTTAGTGTTTTGCTGAAGTTGAGCAGTGAGTGATGGCGCACGCCTTTAATCCACCACTTGGGAGGCAGAGGCAGGTGGATCTCTGAGTTCCAGGCCAGTCTGGTCTACAGATTGAGTTCCAGAGGAGAGCCAGAGAAACCTTGTTTCAAAAAAACAGAAAAACAAAAACAAAAACAAAAAAAAAAAAAAAGGAGAGAGAAGAAGAGATAGAGATAGAGATAGAGATAGAGATAGAGATAGAGATAGAGAGAGAGAGAGAGAGAGAGAGAGAGAGAGAGAGAGAGAGAGAGAGAGGAGAGAGGAGAATGTAGGTGTTGTTTTGTTTTTGGTTTTTGTTGTTTGTTTTTGGTTTTTGAGACATGGTCCCTTGTATCCTAGATTGGCCTCAAACTTGCTAAAATGGCCTTTGAACTCCAGATACTGTTACCTCTACCTCAGATGCTGGGTGTGGGGGAGTTTTACAGATGGCCACCACCACACTTGGTTTAAGAATACGTTCTTGTTTTTTGTTTTTTTGTTTGTTTGTTTGTTTGTTTGTTTTGTTTTGTTTTGAGACAGGGTTTCTCTGTGTAGCCCTGGCTATCCTAGAACTCACTCTGTAGACCAGGCTGGCCTCGAACTCAGAAATCCGCCTGCCTCTGCCTCCCAAGTGCTGGGATTAAAGGCGTGTGCCACCACTGCCCAGCAAAAATATTCTTTTAAAAACAAAAACTTAGGAGAAAAAAAATGGAAGGAAAGAAAGAAGGAAGGAAGGTGAAGGCATTGAATACTACAGGTGTACAATGAAGTACAATGCTGATCAAAGGCCTTTGGCTTTCCTGACAATTCCTGATGATTCTTGATGAGTCCTGATGACCCTCAAGAGAACTATTGCAGACTAGTTACAAGCACAGGTTAACTAAGGTTGAAGACTGAGCAGGTATTGACAAGTGGCTGGCATGGAAGACAGACCATAATTCTGAGATTCCATTATAGACAAATCCCCTCTGAGCATGACACTAGCCCCCTCCACAGTCGTAGTCTAGCCCAGCAGCATCCATACTTCCTCTTCATACACAGGATATCCCATAATATCCCATCTCCACCTTTGTTCTTGGTATTTCCATATGCTCTGAGAGTCTAGTGTCAATGATTCTGAAACTCTGAAGTACTCCCCTAATTACTTCAGCTTTAGTAACATACAAGCTACGGTCAGTTTTCTGATTCTAAACACATTCCCAAAGTCAGCCTGGTATTAATGATATATTAGATGTATATGCCTAGAAGAATAAGACAAATTTTAATAAATACTTGTACCCAGGTGTGATGGCACACACTTGCAGTGCCAGCACTTGAAAGACTGAAGCAGGATGATCACAAGTTTGAAGCCAGCTTGAGCTACAAGCCAGACTGTCTCAACAAACAAGCAAGAAACATAAAATTCAATATGAGTTAATATCCATTCAAATATAATAAATGTTACTTATATAGATTCATGCAAAGAATTTGAGTCATAAAACTTAAGAAGACTGGGGTAGGAGCTGGAAAGATCCCATGCCCTCTTTGGCCTCCTTTGTTTTTGTTTGTTTGTTTGTTTGTTTTTCCTTTGAGCAACAGGCACACAAGTAGTATATGGACATACATTTAGGCAAAACACCCATACACACAAAACTAAATTTAAAAGAAGAAGAAGAAATCCTAGTACTTGGAAGATAGATTGTAAATTCAAGCCCAGCCTAGGATACAGAATACCCTATCTTTACTCAATGATTTATTTGTTTTTATTTTATGTGCATTGGTGGTTTGCCTGCATGTATATCTGTATAAGGATGTTTGATCCTCTGCAACCAGAGTTACAAACAGTTGGGTGTAGCCACATGGCTGCTAGGAATTGAATCCAGATCCTCTGGAAGAGCAGCTAGTGCTCTTAACTGCTGAGCCATCTTTCTAGGACAAAGAAGACCATATCTTTAAATAATTTTTTTTTTAAAAAAAGGAAAGAATAAGGAAGAGAAAAAGGAAGGACAGAAGGACACAAGTGCTCTTATCACCAACCCAACTCTCCAGCCCATGAAATTACAGTAGTCGTTACACCTATTCCACTTGACTGTTGATACGTAGATGGATGGATGGACACAATGCATTTGTGATTTTAAATATTCTGATAACTGTGCTACAAGATATTTTTTCCCTACTTTAATTGTTTAAGAACATTATTCCAAGATGGGTTCAGTACATGGATTTTAACAAGTGGACCAGAGTAAGCGCAAAACTTTCTTCTCAATCTGTTGTTCAATATATGTGGCTTTTCCAAAGCAATGGCTCCCAGCTTCCACAAGAGTTAGTTTCTCCACCCTTAACTAATCCCTCCAGATCTTACCTCCCCTACCACTTCAGGCTATCCTCGACTCCTACAGAACCCAGGGCCCAGAATGCTAGGGAAATACTCTGTCATTGGGCTATACCCCAAAGGCACTTTTTCCATGGAAGCCTACTTTTACACCAAACATCACTTACCATGTGGATCCGCAGTTTTACATTAGAGGTTTTATATATCACGAGTAGCCCTGAAACTCCAGGACTTGTAGTAATTTGCCAGTCGGCTGAGGCATGAAATAGGATTGTTACTTCTGGGATTGGAGTCAGTGAGCCGGTTAGGAGCCTGACAACCCGGATCCACAATTCTATATGACATTTTTCCATGCTGGTCACAAAGCTAACAAATGTTTATATTAACCCCATTTTACAGAAGAAGAATTAATGAAAGTACAAATTAGGGGAGAATTGAAGGACCTAGAGATTTTTAATTGACTGCTGTATTATTTGTGACCCAACCATTATGAAGGGAAAGACTGTCTTTAATTTTGGAACCCTTGGGCCCATACTGGGCCTGACAGTTGCTAGGTGCTAAGTAAATCATTTCCTGGTTAATGAGAGGAAGTGTGGTAGGAATTCTGCCTTCACTTTCTGAAAAGGAATCTCTTGAGGTCATGACCTTAAATTGCTTCTCACTGAACTCCCAGACCCTAGAGCAGCACTCAGATCATACAAGCCAAAAAGCTTCCTCAGTCAGTATAGGGTCATTTTTTTTTTTTTTTAATGCAGTGTGGCATTACCCCAGACTCGTCTCAAATTCTGTCTTCCTGCCTGAATCTCCCAAATTCTGGGAATACAGATGAGATGCACCATGCCTCACATTGCATTTTAGGTTTTCTATGAAAGCTTCAGAATAAAAATAATGTACAAAAGTACACATCTAGCCAATTTTACACACAAGTCCCAATTGCTTTCAACTAACTTTACCAACAGCCACTATGATTACTACAGGACTTGCTTTTATGTATTCTGAGAAAGGAAATCTATATTTTCTTGGGCTGTTCATCATTATTAAGCTATAGCTGGAACACATATATAAGTGCAATTCCTACTTATGTATTCTCCTTTAATTTAAAATAAAATAAAGATAATATCCAGTTTCTTAGTTAATTCAGATGAAAATACTTTATGTTATATGATGAAAAATGACAGCCGGGCGGTGGTGGTGCACGCCTTTAATCCCAGCACTTGGGAGGCAGAGGCAGGCGGATTTCTGAGTTCAAGGCCAGCCTGGTCTACAGAGTGAGTTCCAGGACAGCCAGGGCTACACAGAGAAACCCTGTCTCGAAAAAACAAAAAAAGAAAGAAAGAAAGAAAGAAAGAAAGAAAGAAAGAAAGAAAGAAAGAGAGAGAGAGAGAAAGAAAGAAAGAAAGAAAGAAAGAAAAGAAAAGAAAAGAAAAATGAGGCAAAGATCAATATAATCAGAGGGTTTTTTTCATTTTTTTTTCTTTTGATAAATGTCTTACTTTGTAGTTCTGGGTAGTTTGGGACTGACTCTGTAGGCTTGATTGCCCTAGAACTCATGGTGATCCCCCTGCATCAGCCTTCAAGTCCTAAGACTACAGGTGATAAATCACTTGTAATTACAGTGATAAATCACCACTCCCAGTTTGAGACAACTTTTTTTTTTAATGTAGTCCTAGCTAGGCTGGACTCCATATGTAGATAGAATGGCCTCAACTCAGAGAGATCTACCTGCCTCTGCCTCCCGAATGCATTTGCCATTATGCCCTGCCCTGAACAAACTCTTTTAAAAAAAAAAAGACATTTATTGTTTTGCTTGTTAGTTGAAGAGAGAGTCTCAGTAGCCCAAGCTGTCCTCAAACTCACTGTATAGCTGAAGCTGAAGATGACCTTGAATTCCTGCTCCTCCTGGTTCTAACTCCCAGGTTGGAATTACAGGTGTGTACCACCATCCTTTATGCTCCACCATCATGCATGTTCCACCATCATGTATGTACTACCGTCATGTACGTACTGCCATCATGCTGTGTATGAATTTTAATTTACTTCTGTTTGAGATTTTTTTTCTCTTTCAATGCTGAAAATAAAGCCCAGAGTTTCTCACATGCTAGGCAAGTTTCCTGTCACTGAACTACACCCACATCCCCCAGGGTATGCTTTGTCAGGAGATTGATTTAACAGTAGTGCAAGGATCAGAGAACAAAAAACATCTCTTTATCTACATGTCTAGAATGTGTTAAATGTGAGTATATCCTACCCCAAAACGCTTTCCATCCTGAGAAGTCAGAAGCACCTACATAAAACCCAAACGTGGTATGTTTATATTTCTTATAAAAGGCTCTTTGTTCGTTTTCCTGATTACTTCCAGTGAACTACACTTACCCAGTCAGGGATGACTGTGTGTCCTTGAGTAGATTTAGAAGCCACCTTGGAGAGGTGTTTTGTTTTTGCTTCCAAGTGCAGAGTTTGGGTAAGTGCCGAAGCTGCTCCTCACACAACACAAAACTCCCAAAACTCCAGCTTTGTGGAATTAACCACTTTTCATTTATCTTTTAAGTTTTCCTCTCTTATTTTTAATTATGACTACGTATCTCTCTGTGGATATGTGCATGCGTGTGCATGTTGATGTTCAAAGAAGTCAGAGGTGTGGGATCCCTGGGTGGAGTTGCAGGCGGTTGTGAGCTGGGAACTGAACTCAAGTCCTCTAGGAGAACAGCACAGTCTCATAAATGCTGAGGCTTCTCTCCAGCTCCCACCTTCACTTGAAAAAAAAGATGATTTCATATAGAAAGGTGAAACAAAGGCATTTGGTAGTATGGTACCTTAAATGAGAATGGCCGCCATAGGCTCATATATTTAAATACTTGGTCACCAGTTGGTAAAACTATTTGGGAAGAATTAGGAGGTGTGGCCTTGTTATAGAAGTGTGTCACTGGGGGTGAGCTTTGAGGTTCAAAAGCCCATGTCATTCCCAGTTAGCTTGCTCTGCCTCATGCTGTGTGTAGAGCACAGCACCCATGTGGAGGTTGAGGACAATTTTGTAGAATTGGTTCTCTTTTTCAACCTTTATGTGGGACTGAGGACCAACTTCAGGTCATCAGGCTTGCGCAAGTGCTTTACACACTGAGAAGTCTCACCCAGCCCTTTGAAAAAAATGCTTATTTGTTTATTTATGTGTGTGTATATGTACATGCTCATGTAAGTGCAGGTATGCATGTGTATGCCTGTGGAGGCACTTCGTCTCCTATGGGTAACTTGTGTTCAGGTACTTCCTCCTAAAAGGAAAGATGAACAAGGTCAGCTCAGAGTGTAAGTGAGCCTACTCTATCCTAGAAGTGACTGTCAGGAAAAAGTGCTATTTATCATCTCATGCATATGTATGGCTGCATATGCCTTAAATTATGGAATGTATGGCCTGCTCAAATGCAGAGTATTCAGTATAACAGGTTACAACAGGTTATCTGTCAGTCAGGGTAAGGCTCTTTTCCTGCCCCTGGGGACCCGCTCCTCACTCTATCTATACACGTAAGGAGCTCAGGGCTCTTGAGCCACGTGTTTGCTCAGGGCTGCTCCCGTTCTAGAGACTGGACTCTCTGCTTTCACTCTCACGTTTAACAAATCTATTCGACTTTTAATAAATATATACTCTTTTTTTTTAAAGTTTGGTTTGGTTTTACAAGACAAGGTTTCTCTGTGTGGTCCTGGAACTTTCTTTATAGACCAGGCTGCCCTCAAACTCAGAGAGCCACTTGCCTCTGCCTCCCAAGTGTTGGAATTAAAAGCATATGCCACCACCACCAGGCACAAATCTAAACTGTCATTGCTATTGTCCTGTGTTGTGAGTTTCCCTTTCCTCCGTAGTCATTGGAAATCACCCCATGAGGGCAGAGACAGAGAGAGAGGAGATGCAATGAGCAGGGTTCAGTAGGACAGAAGAACTTCTGGAAGACAGCTTCAGTGAGGCGGCTCTGTTTTATTGTTCCAGGGGTAGAGTATACCAGGGCTCTGAGGGGTACAGGTGGAGAGGCCTGATTGGTCATAACACAAGGGCAGGAGAGAGAGCCAGACTCGTGTGTAGTTCTTGCAGATGCTCTGTGCAGAGTCATCTTCCAAGTAAGGTCAGGTGTCTGTACCCAGAGACACCCTCCAAAACAGGTTAGGCAGAGCAGAGGAAGCTCCACTGAGGGAGTCTTCCATTCTGCGCCAAGCTCGGAGAGCTATCCAGACATGGTGAACTGTGGGCTTAATAGCAGGGTTCTCCAACAGCGGATCTCGTCCAATTTGCTGATTGAAACACAGAGAATCTAAATATCATGTCAAAGGGCACCTAGAGAGATTTTTACCCTCCAGTTATGTCCATAGTTGTCAGCTATTCCATCAAAGTAGCAAGAAAAACAACTAATACGGAGGGTTGGTGTCAGTGACGTTGTTGCTATGATAAACCTGACCGTGTTGTTCATAGGCTTTTGAACTGGTTTATAGGAAGAATGCTCTAGCTTTGTGCGAGAGAAGCCTTATAACTCCTTAAGCTGAGCTTAACAGATCATTCTTAGTGAGAACTGAGAGGCTCAGATTGATGCCCGCAGAAATGGAAACAGTCAAAACTGCTCGTGAGCTTCGAGAGAGGAACAAGGACTATCTGAATCTAGGAACTGGACCGGAAGTCGTTCATGTTGCTTTCTGTCAGCACATCTGCTTGCATTCTACATGTGCCCTGAAGTCTGAGTAAGGCTTCTCAGTTTAAAAGTAGTGGACTAATTACCTTGTTTGGAAGAATTTTTGAGACAATCTACTAGTCTGTGATATGGATTTAATGAGGTCTATAGTGAAAATTAAAAGCAGAAAGTAAACCAGGAATATGTAAAATGTGTTCAGTTCGTTCAGTAAGAAATGTGGCAACACATTGCTGAGGGGCCGGTGAATAAAACATCCTAATAAGAAGAGCCAATAGAGGAAAGCAGACCTTTGGCTTTACCCATTCCTGGAATGTGTCTCCCATGTTTCCCTTGACTCGTTGAGGAAAGAAGCTTGCTGCCAAACTGGCGGCCCGAGTTCACTCCCTGGGTCATACATAGAAAGAGAGAACTGAGTCCCACAAATTATCCTCTTGAGAGGTACAAAAACCTTGGGAATAAACTTTCAATACCCAGGGAAGCATACTGAGCTCCTCAGAAGGAGACACTGATAATGGGCCTTTAGTCAATGACGGCCTTGACTTAGGGAGGATAAGTCTGGAGCTCCTGGGACACCTAGCTGGAGGAGATAACAAGGCCAGAACTGAGCTGGTCTCCCAAATTCTTCAAGGTCTCACCAAATATAATAGAACTAACATAGCAGCCAATCAACTTTGTACTAATGTCACTGTTTTGCCCCTACCAATCATATTAGAGGTTACCTAACCCTTCTGGAAAATTCCCTAGACCTGCATAAAAGGGGCCTGTGAGCCCCTCAAGTCACCGCCATTTCGATCAATGGTTGACCCTTGCATGCTGGTAATTTCTGCAGAATAAACACTTTTTGCCTTTGCAAAAAAGAAAGGGAGGAAGGAAGGAAGGAAGGAAGGAAGGAAGGAAGGAAGGAAGGAAGGTGACAATAGATAAATTTGTTGAACACTGTGGGTTCAGACAAAGGGGCTCTAATTGCTAGAGACTGATGCTGTTAAAGAGAAACTGTGCACTTTACCCTGAGACAATAAGAAAGGATCTGAGGATTGGTCCCCAAGGCACCAGTGCATAAAAATAAAAGTTCATTTGAAAGAAGAGAACCTGGACAAATACAGCCTCCAAAGCATCCTGCTCCAGCAGGGCTCGCTAAGAGAGTGCTTCCCAGGTTCAGCCAAGCAGGTGCTCAAAGGCCACTGTGGTTGTAGTAGAAGGGGGCTAAGCTCCATTTCAAATTGGTAAAAGGAACATATGTCAACTGTGTGGTGCTGGACACAAGCATGAACAGGCCATAGAGACTTGCACCTGTATTCTAAAAAAGCTGCTAAGGCCAAGCAAGCACTGTATGGCAAGGACAGATTCTCTGAAGAGAAGCGAGTAGGCTGGGTATGAAGCTGTGAAAGATGAGCCTAAGTTACAGTGGAGATATATCCAATATATCAGAGATGCCAGCAACGTGGGGTGTTCACAAAGGAAAATTCACAAGAGGAGCTGTCCTGAGAGAGAGACCATTGTGTGGCAGGAAAGGCAGTTCTGCTAGATTCGCCAACCTCCTGGTTCCTGGGTAATGTCATACTCTCTAGTGCCAGACATGGAACTGCAAGGTTTGCTGCTTGCCCTGCTAGGGCTGGGGTTTACCTTAATCTGGTCTTTAGTTGCTGTTCCACCATTTCTCCCATTTAGAATGGAAGTCTTTTCTCTGTTCTTTTGTCAGGTGTTCTGTCAGAGAATGTCTTCCAACATTCTGCCTGTTGGGAGACTTTATAGGGGTTCATAGTTCCGACATTTTCAAGAGTATCAGGAAGAAACTTCAGACTTCTGAACCATGTCAGAACTGTAAGAAGACCTTTAAGTAGCAGAGCCTAATGATAGGAAGTTAGGTCATTGGGGAAGTGAAAGGTAGATTGAAGTACTGGTCATTTCCTCTTTCTTTGCTTCTCAATCATGAGGTGAGCATACATTTTCTACCAGGCTCTTCCATAATGTTCTGTGTCACTCCAGGCCCAAGACAATGGAATCACTCAGTGGTGGCCAGAAACCTCTGAAATAGTGAGCCGACATAAAACTTCCCTCTGGTAATTAGTTTATTGTTGGTATTTCATCACAGGCATTGATATCTTCAAGTTATATGAAACATACTTCAAAGTATGATGGTACACAGCTGAAATACCAGCACTTGGGTAGAGGTGCAACATTAAGACAAGTTAAAGATCATTCTGAGCTATATAGTAAAATTCTTTCCAAGGGGAGCCACATATACACAGACACACGCATATATATACATCCTGTGTGTGTACACCTGCAGTGGAAAGCATCACCAGTCAGCTTGAGCCAGAAGAAAAGGATGTCGTGAATAGAGAACAAGACTGTAAAATATTGCATTCCAACACCGATAAGGAAAAGTTAATGTGAAATTCACAGAAATACATCATCTAAACACTCTAGAATCTGATCAAGGAGTCAGATCCAGAGATACATGAGAAAGATGAAGGGTCTGAAATAAAACTAAAGGCACAAAAATCAAAGCAGAAAATTCCCCAAGTCTAGAGGGAAAATAGAGATAAATACAGGAGCCTTTGAGCCTCTGAATAGATGGAGCAAAGAAGAATCTATAATGTATTATAGTCAAGATGTCAAAAATTCAAAACAAAGAAACTATATTAAAAGCTGTAAGGGAAAAAATACCAAGTCACCTACAAAGATAGAAATGTCAGAATAACATTAGATATCTTGTCAGCATTTCTAAAAGTGAAGAAAACTCAAATGATATATCTGAAGCCCTGAAAGTAATAACTGTCAACCAAGATCCATTTCTAATAAACTTACTACATTTTAAATTTTATGGGAAAATAATCGCCTATCAATACAAGCACAAAGTAAGGGAATTCATTATCACTGATCCAGCATTGGATACCATACTGAGAGGAGTAATGTGCACAGAAGGACTCTCAGTTACAAAAGAACAGGACAGAATAAATGTATAGAGGAGTAGATGGGAGAGATAGGACTCCATCACATCTTCACGGTCAACCAGCACGTCCTTGATACTAATGGGGAAGAGCTTAAAAGCAAGCAGTATTCCAACCTACAAGAAGAGCAACCACTTTATAGGGATTAGTCAAACTTCTCAATAATAACCTTAAAAATAAGTGGCTTCAACTCGCCAAAAAAGAGACATAGACTATCTGACTAGATTTAAAAATTAGATGCTATTCTCTGTAGTCTCTAAAAAACATATCTCATCAGTTTAAAAAAAAAATCCTCAGACTTAAGAGTTAAAGAATGGAAAACAATTTATCAGGCAAATAGGAACCAAAACCAAATTGATGCATTTATACAGATATCTGAGAAGAGACTTGAACCAAAAAGAAGAGATGAAAAGCTACTGCAGCTGCAGCTTTTTTCTTTTTTTTTTTTTTTTTTGGTTTTTTTGAGACAGGGTTTCTCTGTATAGCCCTGGCTGTCCTGGAACTCACTCAGTAGACCAGGCTGGCCTCGAACTCAGAAATCCACCTGCCTCTGCCTCCCAAGTGCTGGGATTAAAGGCGTGCGCCACCACCACCCGGCAAGAAGATATAGCAATTGTAAATATATCCCTAATTACCATAGATGCAAAAATGCTCTATAAAAGTTTTGTAAATCAAACTCCAGAACACATTAAACAATACTCACTTGACTATGCAGGTTTCATTCCAGGGATGCAAATTTGGTTCAACATATGGAAATCAATAAGTATTTTTATAGATTCAAGAGCAGGGATCATATGAACATCATAATCAATACAGAAAAGCCTTCAGCATCCCTTCAAGATAAAATGCTTCTAAGAAACTAGGAATAGAGTTGTTATCTACTAAGTAAGCTAAGCATGCCAAAAGCATGTCACGATTTTTTTTCTTTTCTTTTTCTTTTTTTTTTTTTTTTTGGTTTTTCGAGACAGGGTTTGTCTGTGTAGCCCTGGCTGTCCTGGAACTCACTCTGTAGATCAGGCTGGCCTTGAACTCAGAAATCCGCCTGCCTCTGCCTCCCAAGTGCTGGGATTAAAGTCATGCGCCACCACCGCCCGGCCGCATGTCACAATTTTGACCTGGGTCTTTGCAGTAGAAGTGTTAGGAAGTGCTGCGCTTGAACTCTGAAGATATGTATTTTGAATATGGGTTTGAAACCTAAAATATGAAAGAAGGGGAGAAGTGGGGCTAATTTTAAAGTTTCAGGCTTTAAAATTAAAGCAGATGGAAGAATTCGGTTGCTGTAACTCAGATGGAGAGGCCACATCCTGTCATAAATATAAGCCTGTGGGTTTACAAATGGGCTTTATTTCTTAATAGTGTTTCCTTAGTTATCGAAGTACACCGTTTCCTTTAGTGCCATGGCAGGTTTGTTCTAGGAGCCCCTGCAGACCCCGGGGATGCTCACACCCTTTATTTAAAATGCGTGCACGGCCCGCATAATTTATTTAATCTCTAGATTACTTTAGCTAAATTGCTAGTGCCTAGTGTAACATAAATGCTGTACCAAGAGCTGCGTATTCAATACAGATGCAATGTTTTAAATGTTTTCTACTTGAGGATCGTTAACGTGGGGTGTGGACACGGTGGGTCTCAGGGCGGGACCATATTTCACACTGATAGATAATTGTTTTTAACTATAAGGAATCTTTGTGTGTGGTTTTTACATTCCTAGTAAAGTGCTGATGAGTGAGAAATGCTTCCTAACTGTTCTTTTGAAGCATTTCGAGTGTCACCACTGGTGTAGTTTGTGATCTTTGCTCTTGCTGAGCTGCTGAGATCTGGCTGGCACGTCGTGGGCGGTTCGGCATCGTGATCCACGCCGCCCCTGGTGCTGCAGTACGCTAATTGTAGGAATTATCTCTTGCTCAGCTATCTTCTGTACAGAGAATTTCTGCTGCGATTATCCTCTGTCCTAAACCTGCTCACCACAGTATAAACAAACTATGCTTTCTGCTCCACGGGGAATATTTCGCTTTCATGTTCTATTTCTACAAATAGTCTAAATGTAAATCTCTATGCAGCTTTCTTCTCATTTTATCTCTTGAGAAATAAAACTTTAAAAAACAAAAACAAAAAAAACTTGCTGGCTTTGAACTGACAGAGATTGGCCTGTCTCTGCCTCCCAAACTGAGATTAAAGGTGTATGCCACCACTGCCCTATGAATAATAAAACTTTCAGGACTTTACTTCCTCTTATTTTAACCATTAAATATATGCAGGTTATTAGGCCTGCATTTTATTTTGATATTCCTTAACAGAAGTGTGTGTGTGTGTGTGTGTGTGTGTTGTATATGCGTATGTTTGTGTGCATATATACAGATGTACAAGTACATATGGAGGGCATTGGTCAATCCCAGACATCTTTATTTACTTATTTTGAGTCTTGTAGATAAGCTGGCCTTGAACTCACAAAGATCTGCCTGCCACATTACCAGTATTAAAGGTATTCTCCACCATACCATCTTATTTTCTGAGATAAGGTCTTTCACTGAACCTTGAGCATGCCAATTTAGTTTGTCTGCCTAACCAGCAAACCATAGGACTCTCCCTTGTCTCCTCCTAACCAGTGCTGAAATGATAGGCACAACTGCTGCACCAGGCTTTTCTTTTATGTAAGTGTTGGAAAAATGAACACATGTCCTCATGTTCACACAGCACCAAGTAAGCCATTTTTAGGCCTTCGAAATGCATTAATTCTACACAGTGAGTTTTGCTTGATTTTTTAAAGATTTGTTTATTTAGTACACAGTATTCTACATGCATGTTACTGGGAATTGAACTCAGGACCTCTGGAAGATCAGCCAATGATCTTAACCTCTGAGCCATCTCTCCAGCCTTTTGTTTGATTTTTAAGGTTACAGAATTTAAGGATGGCAAGATGATCTAACGGGTAAACACACTTGTTGCTATGTCTGCCTGCCTCGGTTTATTATTATCACTACATTTATTTTAGGTATACGGGTATTTATATCTGTGCACCATGCATATGACTGGTGCCTACAGAGACTAGAAGAGGACAATAGATTTTGTGAAACTGGAATTAGAGATAGTTGTGAGCTACTATGTAGATGCTGAGAATCAAACCCAGGTCCTCAATAAGAGCAGCCAGTGGGCCTGTCTCCAGCTCCTGAGTCTGCTCCTCAGGACCCATATGCTGGAAGTACTGAACCAAGTCCCACAAGTTGTTCTCTGACCTCCACACTAATGCTGTTATACATATACATAAAATAAGTGTGTCTCTGCATGTGTGGTGTGTGTAAATGAGAAAGTGAAAGCGAATTTAAGAAAATCATAAAGTTATGTTTTTACTGCCAGGATATTTTACTTTTTTTATTTCCTGTTTTATCATGCTGTGAATGGAAGCCAGGATTAAACAAATGCTCTCCCACTCTCTTAGTTAGGGTTTCCATTTCTGTGAAGAGACACCATGACCAAGACAACTCATAAAGGCCACATTTAATTGGGGCTGGCTTACAATTTCAGAGATTCAGTCCATTATCATCATGGCAGGAAGCATGTCAGCATCCAGGAAGACATGGTGTTGGAGAAGGAACTGACAGTTCTACATCTTGACCCAAAGTAAGCCAAGAAGAGGCTCCTCTCTGTGTTGGGCAGAGCCTCAGCCTTGGAAAAAGCCCATTCCCACAGTGACACACTTCCTCCAACAAGGCCACACTCAATCTAACAAGGACACACCCCTAATAATGTCACGCCCTGTGGGCCAAGCATTCAAACACATGAGTCTGTGGATATCAAACCTATTCAAACCACAACCAGCTATGTATATCCCCAGCCCTACTTCATGTTCTTTTTAATCTTAACAGCAACATGAAATCATATGTTAAAGTTGATGGGAAGCTTGAGAGTAGTATGGTTCAAATTACTGTTTTAATTAGGCAAATTACCCAGCTCATTTTCAAAACATTTCCAGTATCAGAGACCCTATTTATACAATGTGGTAATCCATTCACTTCACTTTTAAAGAAATCAGACTGCTAAAACGCTCTTTCTTACAATTTAAGTAAAGTTGTCTCTTCTATGGCTTCTTCTACCCACACATCCCTGGAGATACAAAAAAGAACAACTGCTTTAATCAAACATCCAGGGATATGTCCCCAGGTTCATATCCATTCGACCCACTTTTCTGTTCTGGAAAAAGAAAAGGTTGGACCATTTAACGCTTCTTCTAGCTTTGAAAATTACAAATGAGAGAGAATACAGTAAATATGGGGCCTGGTGAGATGGTGGCAGCCTCCAAGACTATGGGTTTGAGTTAGATCCTAGATTCCATATGGTGGAAGGATAAGAACCATCTCAATCAAGCTATCCTCTGACCCCATATGCACACCAGACATGCGTACATACACAATAAAATATATAAAAATGCTTTTAAAAAGATTCAAATATTGTTTTAAAAGTAAATATGGTTAGTCCTGGTGATATAAGCATGTGATCAGCTCTGGAAGCTAAAGTAGGAATGTTATGCCCAGATTGTGAGGTCCCCACAGAACACTAGAGACCACCAGGAGTCTAGCTCATAGGCAAAAGCAAAGAGTCTTTATTCAAAGCTTGAGCTCAGACCCTCCAACCTCTCCAGCAGTGGATGGTGTGGAAGGTCCTGAGCTGGTACAAGCCTTGCCTATTTATCATGGTTGCTGGAGCACGGTAAGGGACTTTCCAATTTAGCAGTTACATGATTGGATGACATTTGCTTGGTGCACTTCTATTGGCTATTAATGATTTCAGCTTGATATGAACAATGGTTGCTAGCTTAACCTATCTACTATTAGACATTAGGTACTTCTCCCCCCCCTTATTTTTTTAAAGATTTATTTATTTATTTTATGCATATGAGTACACTGTGGCTCTCTTCAGACAAACCAGAAAAGGACATCAGATCCCATTACAGATGGTTGTGAGCCACCATGTGGTTGCTGGGAATTGAACTCAGGACCTCTGGAAGAGCAGTCAGTGCTCTTAACTGCTGAGCCATCTCTCCAGCCCCGTACTTTTTCCTTAAGAACTAATTGGTTGTTGCTAAGGATGGAGTGGCTATTTGCTCAGGGGAATTGTGATTGTTACCAGGGTGACATAGCTTCTGAAACAAGTTGGGGTTTTACTAGAGGCTGAGTTCATTCAGAGAACAAGTTAATCATAAAATGGAGTCTGAAAGCAAAATAGAGTTTGTAATGCTAAGCTGGGCCATTCGGAAGAAGGACTCAAACTCGAAGCTAGCCTGGGCAATGACAACTGTACTGCTAAACTGGAGACAAAAAGACAGAGACACAGATAACAAAGACAGAGATACAGATAGAGTCCCAGGGCCTCTTGAATGATACATGAACATTCTACCACTGGGCTATGCCAAACCTTAGTCTCTGATTCTCTGACGTTCCAATTGCTTTTGTTCTCTTCTTTGACCATTCAATCTAAACTAATAGGGAATTGTGGAGAAAGGAAGTGTAGGCAATATTAGTTGACCACCAACATCTGGTGTGTTGTTTACTTGAAAATTTTCATTAATCTTTCTTAAAAGAGCAAATGGTTGTTTTTTGTTTGTTTGTTTGTTTGTTTTGTTTTGTTTTTTTCTGAGACAGGGTTTCTCTGTGTAGCCCTGGCTGTCCTGGAACTCACTCTGTAGACCAGGCTAGCCTCGAACTCTCGAACTCAGAAATCCGCCTGCCTCTGCCTCCCAAGTGCTGGAATTAAAGGCGTGCGCCACCACCGCCCAGCTAAAGAGCAAATGTTATTTAATGTATGATAAATGTGTAATCTTTATAAGAAATTCAAATAGCCTGGCAGTGGTGGCACATAACTTTAACCCACTTGGGAGGCAGAGGCAGGCAGATCTCTGTGAGTCCAAGGCCAGCCAGCTCTTCAGAGTAAATGCTGGGATAGTCAGGGCTGTTAAACAGAGAAACCCTGTCTCAAAAAAAAAGGAAATTCAAATATTCCCAAAATACATAACTCAGGAAATGAATGTCTAGATCAACCACACTGAGAAATAATCTCTGAAAACCGTATTCTTGCATAAACTTCTAAGTATCATTTTTTATTGATATTATCATTATTACTTTGAGAAGGAGTTTTACTCATTAATCAGGCTTATCTTGAACTCAAAATCCTTCCAGTTCTGTCTCCCAGGTTGCTGGAACTTTAAGCAAATGTTACCATACCCAGTTAAGATCCAAAATGTACATAACCTATACATTAATTTGAATAAAAGCTAAGTAACAAACACCTATACTACATACCCATGTTATATAAGATCACATAAATGTTAATTTGCAAAAATATAACTATTATAATCAATACTTGTTATTCACACACCTGCCTTTTACAATAAGGAATGCGCCGGGCGGTGGTGGCGCACGCCTTTAATCCCAGCACTTGGGAGGCAGAGGCAGGCGGATTTCTGAGTTCGTAGGCCAGCTTGGTCTACAGAGTGAGTTCCAGGACAGCCAGAGAAACCCTGTCTCGAAAAACCAAAAAAAAAAAAAAAAATAAGGAATGCTTTTTTCTTAATGCTTTTGCCTGCCATTTTGGTGCAGGAACCACTCTAATCTTCTCTGTATTGGTTAAACTTTAGCAGATGTGCTCTCCCTATGTATGAACCACCTCGCGCATCTAGACAAGTATGCTACCACTGAGCAGTGCCGCAGCCCTGAACTGATCTTACTATTCTAATGTGCCTGTCCTTAGTGTTCCGCGAGGCTTGGAGACTTTTTAGAGATTTATTTCTACTTCTGCGATTCATCACCCGTGAGTTTCCTGTCTACACTTGTTAAGGAATTGTGGCAATGGAACCTAAAGCTCCTGAAATCTCCCACTTTTTAATCTTTCTGTGAGACGGAGGCAGAGACTCACAGCTAGACAGCAACTTACACCTGGCTCCTTTTTCAGATCAGTGAGTTTGAGAACAAATTCGAAAGAGCAGAAAGAGAAAAAAAAAATTTTTTTGGCTCTCCACCCCCAGCCAACGGCAGCAAATGAGCTGTGTGTTAATTGTACCCTTCTCCTGGAGGACGATAGAGCTCTCTAGAGGTAGTTATTATATCAACGTAGAGAACAAGAGAAACATGAAAGCAGAACCACAGTGAGATGTTTGAAGAGTTAGAATGTGAATTCAGATACGGTGTGTCATAGCCGACTACTGTTATTTATGCTTTGTTTTTTCTTTTTGTGTCAATGTTTGTCTCAATATAAAGCAGACACTGGCTTGAAATTCTCAAGCCTTCTGCCCCTGTTTCCCCTGTGCTGGACTTATAGCACAGCTATTGTTATTTTTTTTCTGTACACTTTTTACCTGGATTCTGAAGCTATTTCTAGAACTATTTCTGTCACTATAATAGGGTAGAGTAGAAATATAGTCATTGGTTTCTTTTTTAAAATATTTTCGCCAGGCAGTGGTGGCACACGCCTTTAATCCCAGCACTTGGGAGGCAGAGGTAGGCGGATTTCTGAGTTCGAGGCCAGCCTGGTCTACAGAAGTAACCACTTAGTCAATTATCCACATCATCATTATCTAGTTCCAGAACTTTTTTAATAGTCCAAGAGTAAATGGTATACCCACAACTTCATTCCTCATCCCTCACTCTCCCAACTTATTCCTGGCTAACACTGATGTAACTGTAAGCTCTAGATGTTTGCCTATTCTGGACATTTCATAGAAATGGAATTATAGCCGGGCAGTGGTGGCGCACGCCTTTAATCCCAGCACTTGGGAGGCAGAGGCAGGTGGATTTCTGAGTTCGAGGCCAGCCTGGTCTACAGAGTGAGTTCTAGGACAGCCAGGGCTACACAGAGAAACCCTGTCTCGAAAAACCAAAAAAAAAAGAAAAAAAAGAAAAGAAATAGAATTATAGAATACATGGCCTTTTGTGTGTCTGGCTTCTTTCACTTAGCACAGTGTTTTCAAGGTTCATCCATGTGTTGCATGTATCAACACTTCACTATTTTTAGGACATAATTATATTCCACTGAGTGTACACAACACATCTTGTTCATTCATTTACCAGACATAGATCATTTCCTTTTTTTTTTTTTTTTTTTTTGGTTCTGATAATGCTGCTGTGCACATTTGTTCAATTCTGTGAGGCTAGATGTGGTATTTCTAGGTTATATGAGAACTCTTTATTAAATCATTTAAGGAAATGTCAATCGGATCCCCCAGTGACTGTATCATTTTACACTCCCAATACCCAAGCATTAGGATTCCAATGTCTCTGAATCTCGCCAAGG
Organism: Grammomys surdaster; assembly: GCF_004785775.1. Classification (NCBI taxonomy): domain Eukaryota; kingdom Metazoa; phylum Chordata; class Mammalia; order Rodentia; family Muridae; genus Grammomys; species Grammomys surdaster. The sequence goes on from NW_021620662.1 coordinate 397,441, forward strand.
TTCTAGTGCCTGAAATTTTTAGTCATACTATAACCGTTCATCCTAGCACATATAAAGTAGTGTTGTGGCTTCTACTGGTTCATACACTGAGTATCTTTTTCATGTGCTCAGTGGACACGTGCATCTTTTGGGAAGAAGTGTCTGAATACTTTGTTCTTAAATTCGTTTTGGTGTTTTGTTTTGTTTTGTTTTGTTTTGTTGAGACAGTGTCTTACTATGTAGCTCTGGCTGGCCTGGAACTTGCTATGTAGATCAGGCTAGTCTCAAACTCACAGAGATACATCTGCCTCTGTCTCCTGAGTGCTGGGATAAAAGGCAGGCACCACTGAACCCAACTGTTTTTAACAATATAGACCAGGCTTGCATTTCTTCCTTTATATGTGTCTTCCCCCACCTCCTGAGACAGGGGCTCCTGTATCCCAGGCTGACATCAAACTTGCTAGGTAGCCAAGGCTATCTTCCTATCTCCACCACCCAAGTGGTGCAGGTGTATACCATTATGTCCTGCCCCTCTGCCCATTATTTTAAAATGTTAATTAATTAAATAAATGCAAAAATTAAAATCCTTGGGGACCTGAATACAGGGTAATGTTTCTTAACACACAATGAGCAGTTTCATAGAATTTTGCAGCAAATAGGAAAGTAATTCATAAGTGCATTCCAAGAAAAATAAGAAAAAATGATAACTAAAAGAAAAAGTATTTAATGGGTAGAAAATTAAAGAACCTGTAATATATTTTGACTTCTACTCATACTTGTAAGTACATATAAAGCAGATTGTTGGAGGCTATTACATGAAGCACAACTAAAGGCAAATCTACCCCATCAGAGCTAAAAGGGACCAAAAGGAAACCAAGGTTGATTACTCAGGCTAATGGCCTGGCGGCCAGAAATGACAGGTGGCTGCATTAAAGAAGTTATTGCCTTCACATGGTGAATGATGGCCAGCGATGTTTTAAGTAATAAGGGTGGCTCTTGAAATAAAGCTTTCTGATTAACTCTCTGCCCCTCTTTGAAATCTTTGGTAGTTAAAGCTAACTTCAATATAACTCAGGAACTTTTAAAGAAGTTCATGGGAGCACACAGAGTTAACAGTTTATAAATTTTCTTTATTCCACAGAGGGAAACAGGCACAGGAACTGGGCACCTCTGTTGTGGTCATCCTGCCGAAAGTCTCCTGGGTTCTCTGGGCTATTCATTTCCTCCTTGTAAATACACTCCACCACACTTAAAGGAACATGAAGAAACTTAGAGAAGAAATGGTTCCTGATAGGCAGGTAAGGCTGAAATTTGAGATTACTGGGAGGAAAGTTTGGGTCAGTAGGACAAGCAAGAAGAAAGAAATATGGGGTCAGAAATCTATTCAAGGAGTCTACTTAAAAGAATTCAGGACTTAAACCGAATTAAATAACAGTAAGTCTCAAGACCTCACACAAGCGAGGCAAGCTCTTAACTCAGTTTCACCCTCAGCCCACCTGGGAATTTTTAAGTGCTTAAGGAAAGAATTACATCTCAAACCTGGCCAGAGTCTGCAATAGAAGCCATGAAGAGATGGCCACAGCGCTTTTGACGCAAACTGATCCTGACAGGATGCTAGGGGTTGGGTATCTTATAGAGTGCTTGTAAATTTGGATCCATGTGTATTCTTTAGAAAGTTTTCTAACTGTACCAGATGAGTTGAAGAAAATATTTTTACAAGCATCCAGGGTAATTCGTGTGCTGGACACTTTCCATCATTGTGATAGAGCTCTAAGAAAACAACATGAGGGAGACATGTTTATGTTGACCCACAGGCTCAGTCTCCATGTGAGAGTGACTGGCTCTACTGCTTGTATGTTTCTAATGAGGCAAAATGTCATGGTGGATAGTCATGGTGGGAGAAGGCTGCTCATCGAATAGTGAACAGGAAGTAGGACACAGCTCCCACTACTTCCTGCCTTTACTCCCACCAAGTAGGTGCTACCCCCAGCTTTCTCCTTCTCAGTAGCTCCTTTATGGTCTGTAGCCTCTCATCAGTACCACAAGCCGGGGACTAAGACTTCAAGTGTCTTGGGTGGAGGACATTTCAGATTCAGGCTATAGCAACCAACTAGTTCCCAAGAGCACTAACATGGAATGAATCAGTGAGAGTACTTCAGTTGCAAATACTCAATAAAACTCGTTCTCATCAATCATATTAACAGACAATAAGGACACTTACGTTATATGACAAGGAAGTTCAGGGCTAGGGCAAGTAGATTGATGTCATTGATTAACAATGATATAAAAACTAGAGGATTCGTCTGTCTCTTCAAGTGTGTCAGCCCAGGTTTCTTGCTGCTCTCAGACAGTGGGGAAGTGATTACAGTAATTCTTGACATCATACCCCAGACATACTAACATCCAGAGAAAGAAGACTCACTTGCAGGATTGAGGAAGTATCTTCAAGAACCCCACAAAATTGGCCACATGCTTATTTGGAAACCAATTACTGGTCCCAGGATGAAATGCTCTGGATTGGTTATGCCAGTCTATAGTAAAGAATGGAATTTTCCTGTAGGTGGACACATGCCATTGTCTCCTCCCATAGAAGTTAATCCAGTTGGGCAAGTCATTGATCTGATGAAGACCACCTTAAAAGAGGTGTTAACGAGGAAGGAAGAATAATTATCCTTTTAATGGAACATGTACCTTTCCTTGCCAGAATTCCCTGCCCCCCATATACACACTCTTTTACAGGGCCATAGACAAAACTTTTTCTTTTCTTTTCTCTATTTCTGTTCTAAAGTGCTTCCCCTGACACTTTGGATTTCTTTACTGAAACCCCTCCCCTACTGTGGCTGCCTGCCCCATGCAGCTGTTGTCCAAACTAGTGTAGCTCAGTTGAGATGTTTGCTTGTTTTCTTCCCCTTCTCCATTTTCCCTATCTGGGAAGTTTGCCTGCCTAGAGATTTTTCTTTTGAGCTCAAACAAAATTGTCCTCAAACTTCTGTTTGAGTATCATTCTCTGATGGTTTGTGTGTGCTTAGTCCAGGGAGCATCACTATTAGGAAATGTGGCCTTGTTGGAGTAGGTGTGTCACTGTGGAAGTGGGGCTTTAATACCCTAGCCCTAGCTGTCTGGAGTGAGTATTCTTTTTTTTTTTTTTTTTTTTTTGGTTTGGTTTGGTTTGGTTTTTCGAGACAGGGTTTGTCTGTGTAGCCCTGGCTGTCCTGGAACTCATTCTGTAGACCAGGCTAGCCTCGAACTCTCGAACTCAGAAATCCGCCTGCCTCTGCCTCCCAAGTGCTGGGATTAAAGGCCTGTGCCACCACCGCCCGGCTGGAGTGAGTATTCTGCTAGCAGCCTTCAGATGAAGATGTAGAGCTCTCAGGTCCTCCTGCCTGGATGCTGCCATGTTCCCACCTTGATGATGCTAGACTGACCCTCTGAACCTGTAAGCCAGACCCAATTAAATGTTGTCCTTTATAAGAGTTGCCTTAGTCATGGTGTTTGTCCATAGCAGTAAAACTCTAACTAAGACACATTCTTAAGTTATTTTATTAACTAGATTAAGCCCCCTAAGAGGGGACCCTGATTTCTAGCTATCATCTGGTGACCAAATAGAGACATCAAGAAACTTCCAGTACAATATGTGTCTTTGGGATAGATAATATAGAGTCAACCATATTTAGTAAGGTCTGTAACAGGGCAAGGCAGTGCTGAGAGTCCTTCATCCTATATTCTTGATGAGGCCATTTCAGGTTTAACCAGAACTTGACCTCCTTGATGGAGAATCCCATGGAAAATTACCCAACTCTATTCTAGGAACCCAAGGTCAAGCAAGATACCTCAGCTAATTTATCTTAGTTTCTGTTAAAACTGTCTGCTTATTCGGAACCCCTCCAGCTATCTGTTTATCTTAGCTCAGAACCTCCCCTCCAGCTAACTACTTATCTTCTGTCAAATTGTTTGCTTATACAAAGCCACTGTTCCCTGCAACACACACACACACACACACACACACACACACACACACACACACTTGTTCACACATGGCAGCTGCAAAACAAGATACCAGAACATGGTTTTTGCCTTTAAACATCCCATGCTGTAGACACTCAAGGCTACACATGGGTCCTCTAAATATCCAAGTGTAGTCTTCGTCAGCTGGAATAAAGACTTTCAATCGTGTATAAACTGTGTCTGAGTGGTCATCTCTGGGAGCTCCCCACAACATGTCTACTTTCACTTTTATTGGTATTTCCTTGGTTTTCCCTTATCTGGAGCTTGTTACTGGTTGGCATCACTAGCAAGATGTCAGTATTTCATGCTCATTTTTTGATAAATTTTTTTTCCCCCAAACCCAAAACCATCACCGAGGTAAATTGTTTTTGTGTAATAACCAAAAAGGACATTAGTATCTGAGAACTTGGCTTAGCAAAAACAAACAAACAAACAAACCTGATGAAAATGTCTGAGTACAAATGAGTTAATGTGTGTGATTATTTGAATAGAAATGGCCCCATAGACTCATGCATTTGAATGCTTGGCCATAGGAAGTAGCACTATTAGAAGGTGTGGCTTTCTTGGAGTAGGTTTGGCCTTGTTAGATGAAGTTTGTCCCTGGGGGTGGGCTTTAAGGTCTCATATCTTCAAAGACCCTGTGTGGCAGCGTCTCCTCCTGTTGCCTTCAGATCTGGATGTACAGCTGCTCCCCCAGCACTGTGTCTGCCTGTATGCTGCTATGTATGTAACAACAATGAACTAAAGCTCTGCACAAGCAGCCAGTTTAACAGAAACTAAGTAAGCCAGCCCCAGTTAAATGTTTTCTTTTATAAGAGTTGCTATGGACACAGTGTAGCTTCACAGCAATAGAAACCCTAACTCGGAGAACATGAGCTATGGTATATACATGAGACAGTTTAGACACATGTAATTTGTTATAATTAAAGATTCAAAATTAATGATCAAGTTACTTATCACCAGTGAACTCAAGAGAGCAGTGTAGGTGAGAGGGTATATATTGTGCTATGAATTCCATAAAATCAGATTGCAGGAAAATATTTAAACCCTTTTAAGAAGTAAGAGGTTAAGGGACAGGGATTTAGATCAGTTGGTAGAGTTCTTGCACAGTATGTACAAGGCCCTGGGTTCGACCCCAGTATCACATAAACTGGGCATGGTGGTACATACCTATAATCTCAGCCTTTGGGAGGCAGAGGCGATGGGGTCAAAAATTTCAACATCCTTCTTAGCAAAATAGCAAGTTCAAAGCCAGCATGGACTTCATGAGACTGTATCTCAAAAATAAATGAACAAGCCAATAAATAAAAAACAAAAAGTAAATAAGGGGGCTGAAGAGACAGCCAGCATTTAAGAATACTTACTGAATGCTTACTGCTCTTGCAGAGGACCAGAGTTCAGTTCCTAACACCCACACTGAGTGGCCCATAATTGCCTGTAACTCGAGCAATCCTTCACCTCTGGATTCCACCACCTGCACTCATGTGGGTATACACACATACACATAATTAAAATAATAAAAATAAATCTTTAATGAAACAAAATAGGACCAGCAAGATGGCTCAGTGGGTAAAAGCAGTTTTGACGGAGCCTGAGGATCTGGACTTAATCCCTAAAGCCCAGATGGCACAAGGAGAGAGTAATCTCCACAATTACCCTCTCACAAAATACATACATAAAAATAGCATTATAATAATATTGAGGGAGAATTAAAGAAGCTGATGTTACCCAGGATCATTACACAGGCACCTAACCTTATTGATAGATGCGTGTTTTCATTCCTATCGGGCCAAACAAAAGATGTCCACAGAACTGTTAATTGTTAAATAAAATTCTAAAATGTACCCAGAACAATTTTTGTTTCCTTGTCTAGTTTTGTGATGCTAGATCACAAACCTGGAGCCTTGTGGATGCTGGGCAAGCACATGACCACTTAGCTACAACCCCGACTCCTTTTACTTTTTATTTTGAGACATATTCTCCTAAATATCCAGGTTAACATTGAACTTCCTGTACTCTGGCCTCAGCCTCCTAAGTATCTGGGATTACTTGACCTATGCCACCAGGCCCAGGTCTAAAAACCTTTTTATTTGTTTGAGACAAGGTCTCAAGTAGCCCACCGTAGCCTCAAACTTGCTTTCCTGCTAGTTTTGAAAGTTTTTTTTTGTTTGTTTTTTGGTTTTTTTGGTTTTTCGAGACAGGGTTTCTCTGTGTAGCCCGGGCTGTCCTGGAACTCACTCTGTAGACCAGGCTGGCCTCGAACTCAGAAATCCTCCTGCCTCTGCCTCCCAAGTGCTGGGATTAAAGGCGTGCGCCACCACCGCCCGGCTTCAAAACAACTTTTAAATGAGGTATTTTACATGTGCTTAAGTGGCAGACTGAGTGTATAAATTCTAAAATGAAAAATAAAAACATACAATAAGGTGCCCTCAATCTTTTTCTCTTTATAATTCTTTTTTTGTTATTGTTTGTTTTTTTGTTTTTTGAGACAGGGTTTCTCTGTATAGCTCTGGCTGTCCTGGAACTCACTCTGTAGACCAGGCTGGCCTCGAACTCAGAAATCCGCCTGCCTCTGCCTCCCAAGTGCTGGGACTAAAGGAGTGCGCCACCACTGCCTGGCGGCTTTTATAATTCTTATACAGCTGATTTTAAAAAATTAGCTATATACTTGTAGAGGTGTTGCCACAGTTGGTATGGTCAAAGGCTGGCCCAGGGAGCCCCAGCAATCAAGTCACCTGTCCCTAATATGCCCATTGAAGGCACAGATAATAGTGAAAAGCAGGAAAAGGAGACTTATTCAATGTAACCATATTAGGAAGAGGAGCACTCACCTCCAAATCTATCTCAGGGAGTACTAACATGAAGTGTTCATTTAAACAGAGGGCAGCAGGTATACAGACTTACCAGTCCTAGTCAAACTGCAGTTCTGCCCTTCACTCACCCACCATTGTCTAAGAGCTAGGCTATCCTGCAAGGTAAGCTAGAGAAGTTTTCTAAAGTGTGTAAAATCTCTTCCTGGGTGGCAAGTTCCAAGTTAGAGTTTATTGTTTTTAAAGATTGTGTGTGTGTGTGTGTGTGTGTGTGCAAATAAATTCAAGTGCTCAAGATAGCCAGAGGCATTGGCTCCCTTGAAGTTAGAGTTACAGGCAATGTGAACTTCTCAATGTGGGTGCTGGGAACCGAACTTCATCCCCTGCAAGAGCTGCACTCTATGCTGCAGAGCCTTGCCTTCTCCTCTCCTCTCCTCTCCTCTCCTCTCCTCTCCTCTCCTCTCCTCTCCTCTCCTCTCCTCTCCTCTCCTCTCCTCTCCTCTCCTC
>NW_021620662.1:405141-409975 GCF_004785775.1 Grammomys surdaster
CCCCTCCCCCATCTCTTTCTCTTTTTTAGATTTATTTATTTATTTTATATGAGTACACTGTAACTGTCTTCAGACACATTCCAGATGATTGTAGAGCCACCATGTGGTTGCTGGGAATTGAACTCAGGACCTTTAGGAAGGGCAGTCAGTGTTCTTAACCACTGAGCCATCTCTCCAACCACCTCCTTCTCTCTTTTTTCTTCCTTTCTTTCTTTCTCTTTCATCCTTTCTTTTTCCTTTTTTTTTTCTTATTTTCTTTTTTCTGAGACAGGGTCTACTGTGTTGGGACCTTACTGTATAGAACAGGCTGGCCTTGATCTTACAGAGATCCACCTGCCTTTGCCTCATGAGTGTTGAAGCTAAACTTATGTGCACCTTGCTTGACTTAAAGAAACCTTTAAACAGAGTAAATGTAGGGGTTAATATAAAGGTGCTTGAGGGACAGAAGAGGAAGCAGCCAAGAGCATGGGTGTGGACTGCCCAAAAAGATACACACTTACTGTGGCAGCCGGTACTCGCACTTTTGTGAGTTCAAGTTATTATCTTCAAGGTGTGGGTAAGGAAGTTAACTGAGATGATAGGGTTTTTCCTGAGTTGCATCAGACAGGGTTAAAAGCTGACCAAACAAAATCATGGATCATAGGAAAGTAAGGTTATCTTTGCACACAGAATAATCTTGTTCATGGGATTCCCAGAAACAATCCAGAAGAGAAGTAAGGTCATTCTCAAGATCATGTATGCTCAGGCCTTAAGCATGCTTCATTGCTATTTGGACGTTCTTACTTGAAAATCGCTCTACAGGAATGTGGCTCAGCTGGTACAGTGCTTGCCTAGCATGCACAAAGCCCTGAGTTCAGTCACCAGTATCAAATAAATCCTTGAGTAGTGACACATGACTGTAATCCCAGCTTTGCTGGGGTAGAGGCAGGAGGATTAGAAAGTCAAGTTTATCTTCTACTGCATAGGGAGTTTGAGGTCAATTTAGGTTCAGGAAGCCCTCTCAACATGGGAAAGAGTGTGTGTGTGTGTGTGTGTGTGTGTGTGTGTGTGTGTGTGCGTGCATGTATGATATTGACTGGGTTGACAGCCTTCACGGCAGTATGTCAGTTGTACTATGATTTTCAGTTGGTGACAAATTTCAATCAGACTTCTCAGTGGGAATCTCCTTTCCTTCTGATGTTCTTGTGTTTTTCTTGTCATTTTATACTGCCTCACTTTGACAGCCATTAACTTAATATCATGACTCATTAATGTATCTGACTTGGAGATAAGGAACACCTGGCTCCCTCCCTCATACCAGTCCACAGCAGGAAGTGAAGGGAAAGCTACTGCCATGACTGCAGTGAGAAGTGCTTTGGTTGCTCAGCCCCCAGTGTCCTGAGTTTTACAAAGTGGGTGTCACCATCACCACATCACCACTGTCACCCACAGGCTGGCCTCAAGGGGATCTAGTCTTTCCTAGCAAACCTTTGGTTCAAGAGGAAGAGCTCCTTACCGTCACTCCCTATGGCATAGTTAAGTCAGCCTGAAACATTTAAGCTTTTCCTAAAGGCTCTGTGGTAACAGAGGGAAAGGAAGAGAAAGAGAAACATGAACTAGTTGGTCTTTTGTAAGGACAGGTCTCACTCATCCTGAGTTAGTGCCTGGGCCTATCTGCCTCTGTGCTATGAAGGTCATCTTTTCTTTTCCTTTCCAGAATGATGAAATGAATTCTTACAGAAGAGCAGAGCGACTCCAGCCAGAGGCCTTCAGCTCTCTGTCTCTGAGTTTCTACGTTCCCTCTTCCTCTGACGCTCATCTCCTTTGCTGGTTGAATCTGTGGTAGAGGCTGTCACATACCCTCTCAGAAGGTGACCTTGCTCTTTGGTTTTATGCTTTTTTGATTCCACAAGCTTAATATTCTTAAAAGAAATATAAGAGATATACAGGGTTTTTTGTGATTCTCCCACACACAAAATAAAATAATTACCTATAAGTTTCTAGAAAGTTAATACTTGTCCTGGCCAATCTGTGTGAAGACTAGCCTTAAATGCAACAGAGACATGACCAGGTCAGCAAAACACTGGTTTCCTAATTTCAATTTTGTTTTTCTTTAAAAACTAAAAGTATCCAGGTTTGGGGGGTTGGAGAGATAACTCTGGGGTTAGGAGCACTGGTTGCTCTTCCAGAGGACCTGGATTTGTGTCCCAGCTCCCACATGGCAACAGATAGCAATACGTAACTCCAGAGGATCCAACACCCTCTTCTGGCATCTCTAAGGGCACTATAAACATGTGGTACACAGTCACAATATGCAGAGAAAACACGCACAGATACGAAAGAAAACAAATGAACCTTTAAAAAATATATATATAAGCCGGGCGGTGGTGGCGCACGCCTTTAATCCCAGCACTTGGGAGGCAGAGGCAGGCGGATTTCTGAGTTCAAGAGTTCGAGGCTAGCCTGGTCTACAGAGTGAGTTCCAGGACAGCCAGAGCTACACAGAGAAACCCTGTCTCGAAAAAACAAAAAAAAAAAAAAAAAAAATATATATATATATAAAGTATACAGGATTTGGAGGCCAGGGCCCTTGTCCTTAATCTTTTTAAACCTCGGTCTACTCGTTAATTAAATAATTCTTCAGAGGGTTGTAAAATGACATTGAGCCAACCAGAAAGTTCTCTATGGTTTACCTAGGAAATGGTCAATGAGACACAAATCCTGCTTTCCTTAGGTAAAAATAGGAAAGCAAATATTGTAAAGTCCTTGTTTAACAACAACAGCGGTAACAGGCTACCCAGTATCTCTGGTTCTGATCTGGTCAAATATCTTTCCCAGGGACTCTAGAGGTGCCTGGATTGGGAATCACCCTGCTCACAGTGACTCTGGCTACCGAAGAGTTAGGACTGTGAGTGCTGTGGGCAGAAATGAAGACCACAGGCCAGGCCAACCATCAGACTGCCGTCCATAGGTCTCTCTCCACTCCTGCCTCCACCACTTTAATATCCGCCTCCACGGAGATGACCTCAGTTCCTGGTTCAGTCCCTTGCCATGCAATAATAGTAACAAAATCACAACCAAGTGGGCACAGTGTTACGTACCTGTGAGCCCAGTGCTCAGGTGTGAGGACTACAGTGATTTTTAAGTCAGATGGAGCCACAGAGTGAGTCCCAAATCACCCTGGGCTAGAGTGACCCTATCTCAAAACACCAAAACCAAAACAAAAGACACAGAACAAAACGAGAGGACCTGGCCAATGACTCAGTATACAAAAGTGAATGTGCTTGTTGACGTGTTTGCTGGAGCCAGAGAACCCCTGAGGCCTAGCACCACAGGCGGCTGAGGCAGGCAGATCACTTGAGCTCAATAGTTCCTACAATCTCCCTAGCCTCCAGAAAACAAAACAAAACCAGGTCATTTTTCTTAGCAAAGTTCTGATTGTATCACTTTGCTGATCAACCAACCATGTGGTTCTTCACAGCCTTCCACATAATTCTCAACTGTATATTCTGGCATGTGGTAGATCATGAAATAAAATGCTTGCCGGGCGGTGGTGGCATACGCCCGCACTTGGGAGGCAGAGGCAGCCGGATTTCTGAGTTCGAGGCCAGCCTGGTCTACAGAGTGAGTTCCAGGACAGCCAGGGCTACACAGAGAAACCCTGTCTTGAAAAACCAAACCAATAAATAAATAAATAAATAAATAAATAAATAAATAAAGAAAGAAAGAAAGAAAGAAAGAAAGAAAGAAAGAAATAAAATGCTCTAAGTTGCTTCTGTGGAATAAGAACAGGGCTGAAAGTCTAGTTCAGTGATTAAGTGTTTATTTTACATGTACAATATCATCAGGTTCAATCTCCAGGACCTCAAAAAAATAATGATGATTAATTCATTTTTATTGTTAAATTTGATACACCATTCTTTGCATTTAAATGTTTTATTTCTTCTTAATTGTTTGTAGATTTACTTATTTTATATGTATAAATGTTTTGCCTACATATATCTGTGTGCCTGGTGCTCAAGAGGTTAGAAAAAAGAAAGTTGTACAATCTCATGGAACTGCAGTCAAAAATGGTTGTGAGCCACCATATGGGAGCAACCAGTACTGTTAACTGCTGAGCCATCTCTTCAGCTCCGTAAATGTTTTATTTCTTAGGTGGAATAGTAGATACATGCTTGGTTTGCTAAAGAATGAAAAAATATCCAAAACATAAAAATGATCACTACTGACACTTCATGTCACTACAGTGTTCTACAAACACCACTACTGTTGGGGAAGAGGGCGATGTGGCCCAGGAATGGAGAACACATTGAACATGCGTGAAGACCCTGAGTCCAAGCACTAGTACTGCAATAAACAATGAAACAGATATATTAATGGCCTTTGCACCAGAATTCCTTCTCTTAGATAAGTGTTTCTACGGTGCATCTACAGTGTGTATTAGTGGCATTCATTGTTATAGCTGAATGCTTCTCTACTGTGTGAATACATCATTTATTCTTTCCTTCACTGGCAAACATGCTAGGCTAGCTCTTTTGTCTGTTTCAAATCGTGATGCTCTGAATATTTGTGAACAAATCTATATTTAAATATTCCTTCCTTCCTTTTTTTCACCTGAGGGGAATCACAAAGTGTTAAGGAAAGCATGCCTTAGAAAGGGATAGAAACAGCTATGAATTTGAGGGAGATATAGATATATAATTTAATTTTAATGAAAATATGTTTTATACACTATATTCTGATCATAGTTCCCCTCTCCCATCTACTAACTCTTCTCAGCTCTTCCTACCTTCCCACCTACCTTGTCTTCTCTCTCTCTCTCTCTCTCTCTCTCTCTCTCTCTCTCTCTCTCTCT
>NW_021620662.1:409985-454278 GCF_004785775.1 Grammomys surdaster
TCTCTCTCTCTCTCTCTCTCTCTCTCTCTCTCTCTCTCTCTCTCTCTCTCTCTCTCATTAGAAAACAAACACCTTTAATCCCAGCACTTGGGAGGCAGAGGCAGCCGGTTCTACAGAATAAGTTCTAGGACAGCCAGGGTTGTTACTCAAACCCCATCACCACCCCCTCCAGAAAGAAAGAAGGAAAGAAAGAAAGAAGAAAGGAAGAAAATACAGGCAACAAACAAACAAACAAACAAACAAACCAGAATAGGACAAAATAAACAGGAAAAAAAAAAGAAGCAAAGGGGTAAAACAAACAGACCCAGAGACAGAGACACACATCTACACACAATGAATTCCCATAAGAAAAAATAAAATTGGAAACTATAAAATACACAAGTGAAAGAGCTATAATGGAAAAGAAAAGAATAGAAAAGCCCAGGAAAGGCACAAAGAGACAAAAAGCCTCCCACAATGCCTCTGGGCTCATTTTGTCATGGCCATATACTGTTGGACATGGGGCCTGCTCTTAAATGTGATTTGTATATCCGTAAGATACCATTGGAGAAAATTGATTTTTTGACACAGAGTCTGTTATATTAGCCTTGGCTATTTTGGAACTCACTATGTAGACCAGGGTGGCCTTGAATTCACAGAGATCTGCCTGCCTTTGTTTCTCAACATTAAAAAGAAAATGAAAAATTACGATTCATTTTCTCAGCAACTAAGGAAGTCAGGGAAACTAATGAAATGTCCCAGCTGCGGCTCTGGAAGTGACCACACAGAGAGAGCAGGGTTTGGAAAGGAAAGGCACAGTATCTCACTGTGGAAATGATTATTCTCCCTAGTTCTTCTGCTTAGATTAGGGTTGATCCTGCCTCCTGAGAGGTGGTCCATTAGCTAAGTGGTTGACCTGCCAAACTGGAATATCAGGTCTCCTTCCAGGTTAAAGGTTCCGTTCTCTTGACAATTGTGAGAGAGTTTTTCTCTTAGTGAGCTTCTACTGCTGCTGTAATGACCCCTCTTCTGAAGAGGCAACCATAAAACCCCTTAGGATGAAACTGGAGAATGGAAATGACCCATTTCTACCATGAAAATCTGGAGCTCTGGCTCCTTGGCAGAAGGGTTGATGTCTGGATGAGTTTCAGTCCCACCCTCACATACAGCCTCCAGGCAGGGGGCCTGTTCAGGATCAAATAAGAAACCAGAGATCCCTTCTGGCCAGAGAAGCAAGATGCTTTGGAACTTCTGCTTTCTAGGTGGGACCCTGCCCAGAGTTGGCCTATCCAGATTCAATATCTTGTTCTCATTACTATCTTAATATCATCTTCTGATTGTTATTGCTAATGTATAGAAGATGTTTTTAGAGTTGTTACTCTTGTATCTTGCAACTTTGCTGTACTATTTGTATCTTTGTTGTGGATATTTTAATGTTTACGGTGCCCTGCCCGCATGTATGTCTGTATACCTACCATATGTGTGCCCGATGCCTGAAGAGGTCAGAAAAGGGTGCCAGATCTCTGGGACTGGAGTTACAGATAGTGTGGGTGCTGAAAATTGAAATTGAACCCAGACTCACTGGAAGAACAGCTCTTACCCACTGAGCCATCTCCTCAGGCTCATTCTCTCTCTCTCTCTCTCTCTCTCTCTCTGTCTTTCTCTCTGTCTCTTTAAAGATTTATTTTATTTATATGAGTACACTGTAGCTGTCTTCAGACATACCACAAAAGGGCATAGGATCCTATTATAGATGGTTGTGAACCACCGTGTGGTCGCTGGGAATTGAACTCAGGACCTCTGGAAGAGCAGTCAGTGCTCAACCACTGAGCCATCTCTCCAGCCTTCCACCCCCACCCCCTTTAATGAATAAGTTTTACACAGTGTAGTGCAAGCTATCCTAGAACTCATCGTGTAGACCAGGATAACCTTGAATTTCAGCAGTAGCTCGCTATAAGCCTCAGTCTCCCAAGTGCTGGAATCCAGTCAACATGGCTAATTTTTTCCTTAGTTTTACAGAGATTATAATTGAAAGTTTATATTTATTTGGGACTTCAGAGATAGATCAGTGGCTAAGAACACTTGTTATACAAGCCTGAGAACTTGAGTTTGAAATCACAGTGAGAAGCCAGATCTTTTAAGTTCAGACTCCATTTTAGAGAGCCTGACCTAAGTTTGAACTCAGGTAGACTAACAGGCCATTACCTAGCATTAGTTTCCAAGTTCCCCCCAACAAAACCCAAGCCTAGCTCCAGTCTCTAGGCTAATCCCTAACAAGACCAGTGTGTCTCCAGATTATTCCCCTAACAAATCTGCACCCCTAGGTTACAAGCCCACCCCCCCCTACCTAACGACCACCAATGCAGAGAGGAACAGAAATTAAGTTTATGATATGACTCCCAGCACCAGCCAGTTATGTTAAAGGTCACAGTAGCTTTCCAAGTAGATGCGTGCACACACACACCCACCCCCTACCCCCACCTCCCACACCCGTCTTGGTGCCCCAATAGACATACGAGCTTCTCCACCACCAAAACCATCCTGCATTACTGCATTAAAGGGGCCTGAGGTAGCTCGAATAAAGACCCTGCTGTTATTTACATCAGATCGGCTCTTGTCTGGTTTTTGGAGGGGATCACTAACACTTCCCTGGCACTACAAAAGCACATATGCATAAATGTGGATATTGTCATGAAGGTGGGGATGGAGCAGGGACAGACTGGAGGGTCACTATGACTTGCTGGCAGCCAGACTAGCTCCAGCATCAGTGAGAGTCCCTGTGTTAAGAGAGTAAGACAGATACTGATGAAGCGGGACACCTGATGTTTCTGGCCTGTCTGATGGACACACAACATCCTAGCCTTGAATTCCTGCTTCCACCTCTCAAGTGCTTGATTTACAGGCATTTGCCCATATACAGCTTGCCTGGCTTTATTACTGGGTAAATATTGGCCTCATAAAATAAATTGAGAAGTATTCTTTCCTAGTCTTTTTCCTAGCAATAAAGAATTGTTATCGGTTATCTTTAAATATTTAGTAGAATTCATTAATGAAGCCATTTGGACCTTTTTCCCCCTTGGAAAAGGGAAGTTTGTTGCTAAGTTTGTTTTGAGACCAGAGTCTCATGTAGCCTTGCCCAAGTCCCACTTACATCTAGCCAAGAATGGTCTTGAACTCTTGATCTTCCTGCCTTTGTACTCTGGAAGTTCTAGTATTACAGGAGTGTACATGAGGACTAAAGTTATGTTTTAAGGTTAAAGTATAGTGCTCAAGAGATCTATAAAATAAAAATGTCTCTTACCCATAAACGCCACTTCCTCAAGGACAGATAACATCCTAGGATGCTGGGGGCTGCTGCTCAGGTAAGATAACAAGCCACATGGTGTTTCTGATTCTGTTGAACAAGCTTGGTTGTCCTAACTGCACAGGATGTGCTTGATCACACATAAGTGAGAGGTATATAGGCAGGAAGGACATCAGGCTGTATGCTTGCTTCCAGTTGGACAAAGGCAAGAAGTACATAACCTTGTGTGTATTTCCTTTATAAGCCTCTGACTAATATATTTTGGTGTCTTTCTCTGGGAATCCTGGGCATGGACCTGGCTGGTGTCCATCATCCTGGCTAGTTTTAGTAAAGCTAGCTTCAAATTGGCTCAAAAATTGTGGTAGTGGTCTTATTCTGCAGCACGAGGTACAACCTTGGCTATCTCTAGAACACAGCTTCTTTGTGCCCTCAGAAAATAATTCCCAGAAGACTTCACTTCAGTGATGCTGGTCTCTTCTCAATCACTGCTAACCAGCATCAGTTGTTCCAGTTGTCTCCTTCCCCCCTTGAAAATAAAGCCAGGTCTACACAATTCAAATTACTCACAGCAACAAAGTCTTCAATATTCTTTCTGGATACCCCATTTAGCCCCACTTAAAGCATTCCAGTGCTTTCCAAATCCAAAGGCCCCAAATCCACATTCTTTCAAACAAAAACATGGTCAGGCCTATCACAACAACACCCCAGTCCCTGGTACCAACTTCTTTCTTTCTTAGGGTTTTACTGCTGTGAACAGACATTATGACCAAGGCAATTCTTATAAGGACAACATTTAATTGGGGCTGGTTTACAGGTTCAGAGGTTCAGTCTATTATCAATGCAGGAACATGGTGGCATCCAGGCAGGCATGGTGCAGGAGAACCTGAGAGTTCATCTGAAGGCTGTTAGCAGAGTACTGGCTTCCAGGCAGCTAGGGTGAGGGTCTTAAGCCCATACCCACAGTGACACACCTACTCCAACAAGGCCACACCTCCTAATAGTGCCACTCCCTGGGCTGAGCAGACCATTCACACTAACATGGCCTCCTGCTGTACACTATGGCTATCCACTTTGTCTCCAGTGGTAGCATGGGCCTCAGATATTGACATGGTCTCCAGCAGCAGCCAGACCACAGACATTCATATGACCCTTGGCTTCAACATGACCTGGGGACAAATCAGAGACTATAAGATACCAACATGGCCTCTGGGGCAGCACAGACCATGGAGGTCTTTTGAGGATGTCCCAATCCAGAAAATGAACCATTCTTCATCTTGGGCATTCCTTTGTTCCTCACAGCCAGGACAATTGTATGGCTGGGTAGCCTATTCAGAGACTGAGTCTGAAAGCTCTAAGCTCCTGTACATCTCTCTGTCCTCCATGTCAATGTTGGCTACCTGAGGCTCTTTGGGCTCAACCTTTGTGCTTGTCACATGCAAAAAACACCACTCACTGCCCTTTGCTCTCCCGTCTCCCAGCAGGGAAAGCAGCTGCAGTGGCTCCATATTGGGGGTCAGCCTGTGCGCCTAGGACTGGTCCTATTCAGTAATGGCACCTGGTTCTATAGGACTGGCTCCTCCACATGCTCCAGCAGCTCGTAGATGGAGTAGATGCTAGGGTAGACCCACTCAAAATGCTGGATCTGGGCCTAGATGGCAACTGAGGTGGTCATGGTGCTGAGATGGTACCTTCCACCAGCCCAGGTTGTGTTTCTTCATTCTTTACTTCTGCTTGTACATTTGAATCTAAATATGGTGGTCTCAGGGCTGAAGAGACTGTTTCATGTTAAGAGTACCTGCTGTTCTTGCAGAAGACTGGGGTTTAATCTTTTTTTTTTTTTGGTTTTTCGAGACAGGGTTTCTCTGTGTAGCCCTGGCTGTCCTGGAACTCACTCTGTAGACCAGGCTGGTCTCGAACTCAGAAATCTGCCTGCCTCTGCCTCCCAAGTGCTGGGATTAAAGGCGTGTGCCACCACCGCCCGGCGAGACCGGGGTTTAGTTCCCACTACCATATAATGGTTCACTGTCTGAACTCTAATTCCAGGGGATATATAATGTCCTCCTCTGTGGGGCCACAAACGGATGATTTGGTCTCCCCGGTAGAGCACTGGGTTTGAGATAGCCAGAGACCCAACAGGTGGACCATTACCTGGTGAGATACCATGTGTCTCCCCCTCCCCCCCCCCCCCGGATTCCAGACCCCCACATGCGGCCTACATCCTCATTAGCCTGCACCTTGCAGACGCATTTGGCTCAGAGTAGCTCCTCCCAGAAAGGTTTGCCGTCACTATCCAGGTAGAGGGTGTGACTAACAGAGATTTACAAATTCATGAGTTATTTGGGGGTGGGGGGCATAGCTAATTAAGTTATTCCTTTTCCCAGCTCCTTTTCCCCCTCCCCTATTTAAGCCAGCTCTCCCCTGGCTAAAATGGAGGGGGGGCACACAGCCAGATCCAACTACCACACCATGAACAATAAACTTATTAGAAATCCATGGACTTCTCGTATCATTGGGGCCTGCTGTCGCCAAACCTTCCAGCCTCTGAAACCTTAGACTGAGGAACCCACCAGCGTGGAAAGCCTCTGGGACTCCACCGTCCCCCTCCACCCCCGCAGGTTTCCACCTCGAGGACTCAGGGCAGGTGCTGCACCCACACTCCTCTGTTTTTTCCCACACTCCTCTGGCTTGTTTGGGCACCAGGCTCACACATGGTGCACAGACATATATTCAGGCAAAATACTCATACACAGTTAAAAATAATAAGTTCTTAAATCAGTCTCAAGCAAATAATAAATACATATTGCCTTTTGTGATTCAGCCTGAAATTACCTTTAAATTGGACTAGTTAGTTCATTTACATTCAATGTTATGAATGCTGCTTTTTTGTTGTTTCTGTTTTGTTTTTGAGGCAGGGTCTCACTAGGTAGACCTCTTTATCCTGAAACCCACCAAGTATACCAGGCTGGCCTGGAACTCACAGAGATTCAGAATACTGAGATGAAAGGCACGTGCTACCAAAACCAGACAGTATGGCTCATGGCTGAGCAAATCTCCAGACCTGACCTTGTGCTTCTTATCCTTAAGCCTCTATCTCCTGAAGGCTAGGATAACAGGTATGTATCATGAAGTTTACAAAGAGCTAGGCATCAAGCCTAGTGCTCTGTGTATGCTAGGCTCGTGCTCTACCACCAGTTATATCTCTTGTTCCTAAGTAGAGATTGGATAAGTAATTCTTGTTTTCTATATGCTGATGCGTGCTTTGACCCCTCTTACTTTTAGCACACACAAAGGTATGTGCTAAATTTCCACAGAAGGAACCTGGGTTGTTCTAAACCAATGCTCGCTAACCCTTCCTTCCTTCCTTCCTTCCTTCCTTCCTTCCTTCCTTCCTTCCTTCCTTCCTCTTTCTTTCCTTCGTTCCTCTTTCTTTTCTTCTTTCTCTCTTTCTTCCTTCTCTCTCCCTCCCTCCTTCCCTCCCTCCCTCCCTCTTTCTTTCTTCCTTTCTTTTCTATGCTCTTTTAATAGTCTTTAAGTTTCTGTATACCTTTATATTCTGTTTTAACATAGAAAAACCTTTCTTGCTGGGATGAGATGGCCCTGTGAAGCTAGCCAGTTTTGAAAAATACCAAAGCATCAGCAAAGTAAAAGACAAAAGCGCACCTCCTCTCTCAGGCACCCGTGGGACAGGAGGCAATATTCCTTTGCTTTGGTCTTCACAGACATAGGCAAAAGGCAACTAAAAATCGACCTTAGTTAAGGCATCCTGCCTTAAATTGTTTACTCTGCCCCATCTTTCCTGTCTTACCAAAATTCTCCTAAAGGTTCTACTGTTGGCTGTCCACTGCTGTCACCTGATCCAAACCTGGCACTGACCATTGGGTAGCAGCCAGTGATCTACTCTCCAGAAGCTGTGAGTGTAGTAAGTACTGCTGTCTGTGCTTCTCTCTCTTCTCTCATAACTCCCAGGCCTGACCATCATGCCAAAGACACATGGCTGAGGAGACGCTCATTAACACACAAAGTGTTAGCTTGATCTCCAATACTGCTTGCATAAATAAATAAATAAATAAATAAATAAAATGAGAGAATGCAGAATGCTGACTGAATGCAAACACAAGTGTTTTCCCTCAGGCTCTCAGAACAGCAGCTCCAGAAAAGTTTAATCTTTGTGCCTAAACATTTGGCTCCTAGCTCCACTTCTTCAGCTGTGTCGTTTTGAACAAATTGCAACCCCCCTGAGTCTCCTTCTCGGAGTCACTCAAAGAGATTAAGTGAGATCATATAAATGATTCTTCTACTGGCTCAGGGCTTCCTCTATGTTAACTTTCTTTCCTAGCTTTCTTGATGCAATTATCAGAGGCTTCAAATTAAAACACTTCTCGTTTTGGCAATTATTGGGAAGGAGAAATGCATAAATAGGACTAGGGATAGAAAGCTAAGGTTATGTGATATTTCAAGAAGAAGAGATTCTGCCTGCATTCATTCCCAAAGCGTTCAGGGTTAACCATTTAAATACTACCCAACAATCTGCTGATACTGAGTGTCTTTGATAATAAATAAATTCTAAAAATAAAATTAACTAAACCATCATTAATTCTAGTGTATGCTCAAAGCCTGAACGGACAAGAGCCATTGGCCTGTGTATTTTCCACTTTTAAGGATCCTTTGAGATGGGCGGGGCAATTGTTATTATCTCCATTTTACAGGGACTGAAAAGTCAGGGATCACGTGGTTTGTGATTACTAACTTGCTGGTGAGGAAGCTGGAACTTAAGTCAGGTCAATTAACTGCAAATTACAGTCTCAGAGCTGTGGAGATCTTAAAATAAAGTATCTTTTGAGTGGATAAAGGTCACTATACACCTAGATAACACTACTGAGAAAATACATGGCTGATTGATTAGTAAAATAAATTTATTATAATGAATACAAATGCATAGATGCAAAAGCTAACATATCAATAGGAAAGAGAATTGTGGATTTAAGGGAAGATTCTAAAATAGGGCTGATGGCACATGCCTGTAATCCCAGCACTGGATGACTGAAGGGAGGAGGATCGGGAGTTAGGCCTGCTTAGACATCTACATAATGAGTTTGTCTTTGACATAGCCTAGACAAAAAAAAAAGAAAGAGAAAAAAGAAAGAAGAGAAAAAGTAAATAAACACAGTAGTAATTGATTGTCTTAATCAGGGTTTTTATTGCTGTGATGAAACACCATGACTAAAGGCAGCTTGGGGAGGAAAGGGTTTATTTGGCTTACACTTCCATGTCCATCACTGAAGGAAGGCAGGACAGAAACTCAACTAGGGCAGAACCTGGAGGCAGGAGCTGATACAGAGGCCATGGAGGGTGCTGCTTACTGACTTGCTCCTCATATTTGTTCAATCTGCTTTTTTAAAAAGATGTATTTATTTATTTACTCTGTAGCTGTCTTTAGACACACCAGAAGAGGGCATCAGATCCCATTACAGATGGTTGTGAGCCACCATGTGGTTTCTAGGGATTGAACTCAGGACTGCTGGAAAAGCAGGTAGTGCTCTTAACCACTGATCCATCTCTCTAGCCCCTCAACTTGCTTTCTTATAGCACCCAAGATCATCAGCCCAGGAATGGCACCACTCACAATGGGCTGGCCTCTTCCCTATCAATCACTAATTAAGAAAATGTCCTATAGACTTGCCTACAGCCTGATGTTATGGAGGCATTTTCTTAATTTAGGTGCATTCATCTCAGATGATTCTAGTTTGTCAAATTGACATTAAACTAACCAGCATATCCAGAATATCTATACTATAGTATTACAGTATATGTGTCTAAACTATCTAATCTCCTTATAAGACTTTGATTGTACATTTAAGGGAAGATTCTAAAATAGGGATGATGGCACATGCCTGTAATCCCAGCACTGGATAACTGAAGGCAGGAGGATCAGGAGTTCAAGGCCTGAGATGCTTAAGCCTGAGAAAGGACCTGTGTCTTCTTTCCTAATCTTATCTACTTATAAATAAATATAGAGGTAAACAAATTAATGTCTTTTCTTTAAAGTGATTCTTTGTTTAATTTCCCTCTTGTTAAAGGCATTTCCCCTTGCTCTAATCCTTGGGAGTCAGTATTTTTGTTTTGTTTTGTTTTGTTTTGTTTTGTTTTGTTTTGTTTTGTTTTGTTTTGTTTTTGAGGCAGGGTCTCAGGGAGCCCAACAGACTTTGGACTCACTATGCAGTTAGAGTGCTAAGAACATAGGTTGGCATTGCCATGTCTGGCTGCCAGTCTCTACATTTTGCAGTACATTTCATTCATTTGTTATAGTGTTCCATATGTTGATAGATGTATAAACTCTGTGAGTACTAAGTTAAGAAAAAAATTCCATAGCTGAGCGGTGGTGGCACAAGCCTTTAATCCCAGCACTTGAGAGACAGAGGCAGACAGATCTCTGTGAGTTCAAGGCCAGCCTGATCTATAGAGCTAGTTCCAGAACAGCCAAGGATACCCAGAAAAACCCTGCCTTTTCAAGAGAAAATCATGTACATAATCCTTATTGATATGGTCATAAACATTTTTTGATAAATAGTTATTAGAAATCATTTTCTGCCCTGTGTGGTAGAACATGCCATTAATCCCAGTGATCAGAAAACAGAAGCAGGTAAATCTCTATGTCTACATAGTGAGTTCCAGGCCAGCCAAAGACATTTTCACAAAACTAGGGAGCTAGAAGGTGATCGCTCTTAATTATCTGTTTCTTAATTATCTGTTTCTTCCTTGTGGATGGCATCAGATTTACTTACTCACTCTTACTATGACAATGTTGGGGAAGGAACCCAGGGCCTTGCATATGCTGAGCAAGCACTCTAACCCTGCATATGCCCCAGCCTCAGTAACAGAAGTTTTGGTGTGCACATGGGAATTCTGTGTCAGCATTCCTCATTCTTTCTGAAATGTTGCTGCCTGGAGGAAAGTTTCAGAATTTGTGCTTTTAGACTGGCCAATGTAGTTTCAATTCCCTTGTGAAGACAGTGGCAATGGCTGTGTTGGAAGTGAAGACAAGTGGGTGTTGTTCCTGTGGTAGCACAGAGAACAGAGAACCAGGCATGAGGGCACCTCTGTACTCACATAGCACCATGGACAGATGTAATCTTTTCTCAATTTTCCTGCTTTATTTCTTGGAACAAGTTCTTTCTTCTTGTCTGCTAATCACAACAAACCTCCAATGACTTCTACAAAAGCAATACTCAGCATGTCACCAGGCTAGGGACAGAGCTGGCAAGGGTGTGAGTGGACAAGTGAGGGAAAGCTGACCAGGTGATAAGGCTCAGACTCATTTTGATGAGACAGAGGAGAAGGAGCATTAAAGATACTGATGCCTAGTATGTGCTAAGCCTGAGGTGGACTTCAGACATTACTGTATTGTTCACACCTTAGAGCAACCACAGGAACTAGGTGTCTTTATTCACACTCACTGTTGAGAAAACAAGGACTACGCAAGCCACCCAGATGTGAGAGAGCTAGCCCAAAGCCCATGATCTCCACAGTACGCTTTGCTAGTGTTTTAAAGACCTGTTGAAAATTTCTAATTTTTAAATACATTGCTCTTGGGTATATTGCAGTGATGAGGCTGTGCTTAGCCTGTATTAGGCCCAGGGACTCTTAGGACATCTGCTAGTCCTAGGCTTGAGGGTAGAGCTCAGAGCTAAAGTGAGCATCCACTATGTATGATGTCCAGACCTGCCAAAATAGAAGTGGGAGAGCTACCTGGGAAGGAAAGGAAGGGAGGATGAGAGGTGGAAGGAAGAAGGAAGGGGAGTGGAGAGGAGAGGAAGGGAGGATGAGAGGTGGAAGGAAGGAGGAAGGGGAGTGGAGAGGAGAGATGGTTCTCTCACTTCTTCCAGTCAGTCAGCGTTTGAAAAATTTGCATTTCATTTTGAAAAGACCTAAGGGTTGGGATGTTCCTTAAGAGGAAGGGGAAGAAAAGAGAAAGAAAAGGGGGCAGGGAAGGAAGGAAGGAAAGAAGGAAGGAAGGATGAAAAGGAGGAAGGAAGGGAGGAAGGGAAGAAGGAAGGGAGGGAGGAAGGAGGGAGGGAGGGAGGGAGGGAGGGAAGGAAGGAAGGAAGGAAGGAAGGAAGGAAGGAAGGAAGGAAGGAAGGAAGGGAGGGAAACAGGCCTTCTGTGTGTGGCATGCCCTATATACTACTTTGTAGCACTTGGAATACAGTTGATTCTTTGGCTCAGTTTACAGTTTAATGGGGAGAAAGTGCCAGATGGCAACAAGATAAGGAGTCTAAGCCAGGATGAAACTGGCACACGATTTTCTTGACAGAGAAAAGTCTTAGTATGGAGGGAAATGTCAGCTTAATTGAACAATGTGTTCAGTGACATAACTGATTTTATTCTGGCAAAGGCTTCTTCTCACATTAACTGATAATACTTTGTTGACTTTCAACTTTTCTGTCAATGCACAAACTTTGGGAAACTCCTAGAGTGGCTTTCAACAACCTCGTCTCAAAGACCTCTACAAAGCAGGCTTCTACAGCAGTGGGCTGTTTTCACTATATAAACATCTTAGAGAGAAAGCCTAAATTCCTATGGAATTGTGTAAAAGGCTGTAAATTAGACTCATTCAGAGGCTGTCAGGGGCTGGGGCTATAGCTCAATTGGTAGAGTGGCTGCCTAGCATGCATGAGTCCTGGGTTCAATCCCCAGAGAAAATAGCATCAAGACGTAGTAGCAAACACCTGTCAACACAGCACCTGCGAGGCTGTGGGAAGAAAATATCAAGAGAAACAGTGTGTGAGAGAGAAACAGTGTGTGTGTGTCGGGGCGGGGAGTATTAGGGGGAGATTCACCTATTTGTTGATCAAGTACTTCCACCACCCTGTCAGAGTAAGTTGCAAGCTAGCTAGGACATGGTTGCACATGAAATACGCCTGCTGCTTCCACCTCTGTCTGCATAGGCCTGGCCAGTTCTGGGCATGTAGGTCATACCAAACAACCACACAAACCTCTCCTTATCAAAAGATCAATTACTCCTCATCTCACATGACAGAGGAATGGATTCTCTTGCCCAGTGGAGGATCTTGTCCACATCTTAAATATCTCAAACAACGGAGAGGCAAATAGCAGTACTTTGCTGTAAAAGTAAATAAATAAATAAATAAATAATCAAGTTTTTTCCAGCCACTTAGTTCCTTTAAATAAGAACCCTGAGACTAGGTATTTATTAATAAATAGGCCCTAAGAGTCAGCCTGCTCCCTGACTTGCTCTTGACTTATTATCCCTGTTAGTCTAACCTGGGTTCAGCTACTTGGCTGGTTTCCTTTCCTTGTCTTCTTATGTCTGTCTCCTCAGCTTTCCTGGGCAAATCTCCCCTTTTATTCTAACCCAAGTTCAGCTACCTGGCTGGTTTACCTCCAACTCCTTAGTGTCCTGGCGAATTTTCCGTGGCTCTGCCTATTTCCCAGAATTCTCTCAATCCATCCTGGATGTCCCACCTCCTATTCCAGCCTCAGCTCATTGACCATAGGCTTTTTTTTTTTCTGACAGGTGATGCTTATAAGAAATTCTCTTTGTACTCTGCCCTCAATGTCTCCAGAACTGACATATGGGGATGCTGTAAACAAAGGAACCTTGTACATAAGCCCACCTCCTGACTGGGATGGGACCTGCATGCTCGTTAACTGGTCATGTCCTTTACTCTGCTTTTAATTCTTCTTAGCACAAGCTAATTCCAGGAGGCACATCTTAGCCACCATGCTCTCTGATTAAAGGGGGATGCCAGATGCTCTGTCGTCAAACTCACAGCTTTGGAAAACTATTCAGAATATCCATGTGTCTTTGACTGTTGGTTTTATGGCTGCAGAGACTGCAAATGATTCTATTAAGTGATTACCCAAGCCCTCAAATTCTTCAGGAAATGACTTAGATAAAGGAGATTCTCTCAAAGCTAGGCTTACATATGTGCTTTGAGAATAGGATCTAGTCTCCACCCAGACAGAGCTGGAGGGCCAGTGTCTGCACCTCACCTTGACGCCTATGAGGAGTACATATGGGCTTTGGCAGTGGAGCTTGTGATGTTTTCTAAGAAATTCCAAAACCCAAAAGCTCATTTAATTTGGTTATCATGCTTTACAAATTAAGCCTCTAAACAATCAACGTATTTTTAAATAAAATGGTGTTAAGAAACGTGTTTGCTGCTGTCTGTGGTGGGCTAGATCTGTCCATCAGCAGAAGGAGTAAGGAGTTGGCTTTAGCCTTCTTTGCTACTTCAGTCCACGCTGCACATGAGTTACTTATTACAGATTTAATGTGACTGACTGCTTTCATCTGCCATTTGTTGATTGAGTGCATGGAATAAAAAAGAGGAGGATATTTTAAAAGTTTTGTTAATAGGGTTAATATTAGAAAACATTTGTAAAATGAATAATTTATGTTTGACAAGGCAGTCACTGTCTCTGGGATTATACTTTTTAAAAACTGAAAATCATTTCTTTTGGGGGAATATAATTTAGAATTAAATTGTCTCTTTACATAGTGTGACAATATAAATATAAAAACAAATATAAAATATACTTACCATATAATACTCAGACAATTTGATGTTAACAAAAATATATATTGTAATGTGTTTAATTACTAGATATGATCCTTTAAGGTAATAGTCCCAATTTTTAAAACTTTACGTTATCAAATGTTTCTAACCAAAATTTATGTTTTACTTGAGACACTTTTTTTTTCATTAACCAAGAGGTATTGCTAGTATCGAAACAAATTTACAAAATTCATCATATGTGAAATATGACAGAAATATCACTTAGGCACTTTGTGTTCAGATCCATTCCTGAATACTAATTTTTAACTGACTTCGTTTAGAAAGCTTCCAGGTGTTTGTTCCTTATGCAGGAGTCTGATGTAACAAACAGCTAATTACAGTTACCTTATTCTTCTACAGAACTCTGGTCATGCTCCAGCCAGTTGTATAATTTCCTTTAACCTTAAGTTATATCGACTCATGTTAATTTTGATGTAAAAGTTTTTCTCATGTAATTTTGTCTCTCAATATTCCCCCACAAAACTGTACAGTTTTTACCTCTTGACTTACATTCTGAACTGTTTGCAGCTGTTAAGTTTTATCATGGCTGCTTGGATGGACCTTCTCTCTAACTGCTGCTCCTTCATCACCCTTTTGTCAGCCTTGAAGACGTTACTAAGAGATCAATGGCCCCAAACCCTAAAAGCAAATCAGGTTCCTCTAAAAGGAGACTAATGGGCCATGGGCCATGCCGCTCATCCCTCTTCGTGCCACTCTGTCATTGTTTGGGGGACTCAGAACTAAACCACCTAGACTGAAGCCTTCTTTACAACAATTAACCTCTTTGTATCACCAGCTCAGATCAGCTTACCATCCTTCAGGACCAGTTGGACTCCTTGACTGCTGCAGTATTCCAAGAATCAAGAAGACTAGCTCTGACTGCTGCTAGGGATAGGATTTGTGCCTCTTTGAGCAACACTGCTCTACACCAACAGATCCTAACCTAGTTTAAAAGGGAGCCTAAACACATAGGGAGGAGACAGAATCCCATCTGATTCCTTCCCACTCTGGCCCCTCCCCTTGACCCTATGACCACCTCATACTTATATTTTCTCCCTGTCTTTTAAACGTTTTACTTATGGAACTTCCTCCTATGCCCAAACAAAATGTTCCACAGGCTCTCATCCTACAACAGGCTCCATTTGTTCCATTTGATCCTGATACGTCTGCAGAAAGACCTTTCAGATGGTGTGGAGAAACTCTGGCTGTAGTGGGCCTTCATCCTGTTCACCCAGGCCAGATGGTTCTGTACATTAGTCTATTTTCTCCTGTTCCTGTCCTTTGATGCTCTGTAGCCTGCTGGTGTTTCTGCTAGCTTGTTTCAGTACAACTGTTCAGGCAATGGGACCTGTCATTATCACCTTACATCAACTCTTTGCCAGCCTACTTGTCCATCCAGCCGCCACTATTCCTCCTCCTGCCACCTTCCCAGAAAAATGTCTCCATTCAAATCTGTAACCAAGCTGGGCGGTGGTGGTGCATGCCTTTAATCCCAGCACTTGGGAGGCAGAGGCAGGCAGATTTCTGAGTTCAAGGCCAGCCTGGTCTACAGAGTGAGTTCCGGGGCAGCTAGGGCTACACAGAGAAACCCTGTCTCGAAAAACCAAAAAACAAAAAAACAAAACAAAAAAAAAACAAAAAAAAAAAACAAAACACAAAAAACCCAACAAAACAAAAACAAAAACCAAAAAAACAAAACAAAAAACAAATCTGTAACCAAATCATCTGCTTTCAACCTAATAACTATTTTTCCAAGTTTCTTCAGAAATATAGTCTCATCCGTTACAGCCAGTCAGGTTAAAACTCTCTCCCTGCTATATAACCAGAGGATGCCGTCTTCAATGAATCCAGAACTACACCCTCTGACTCCGAAGAAAGCAGCTATAAAACTCCTGCCCTGCTTTATATATATATATATCTCCTCTCAGAGTTAGGAATGATAATTTCCTGCTGAAAGACTACACTGCCCAGCTTCTCTAGCAGACTACAGAAGTCATTCTGCCCCTCTATGGGTCACATCCCATCTTCTTCTGTAGGCATTTTAGCAATTCACTCAGGTGACAAAGCTCCCTTGCTGTGAATAAACAGGGTCTGGTCACCAAGCCTCTCTTGTCACCTTCTCTCTCCAGCTGCTTTGCTAACATAAAATAGCTGTGCTCACAAGAACTAAACTGACTAAACAACCCAAACGCTAAACGTATCCTTTCCTACACAATCGAAACTTGAATTTTAAGTCTTTTTTGGGGGTGGGGGGAGGGATCTCCTATAGTTCAGACTGCTGAAGGCAGTTGAACTTCAACTTTTTATTTTCCAACCTCCAATAGAAGGGTTGGAGTCACAGGCATGTGCCATCACATCAAGGTCTTTGTCACTGTGACCTTTGTCACATTATTTACAGATGCAGCATTTCTAAATGTATTAAACAGTGGTCTCATCTCTGGACATGTAGCCTGAGAGCAATTTTACATAATAATAAACTAATGAATAAATTAACTTTTAGTGTGAATTGAATTCAGGGCATGCAGGCATATGATCTACTACTAAGCAACACTACAATTATTTTTGTTTATTTATTTTTGAGAAAGGGGTCTTACTATGTAGCCCTGGCTAACTTGGAACTATCTACGTAGATCAGGCTGGCCTTGAACTCATAGAGATCTACCTGCTTCTGGCTCTTGGCTAATGTAAAGTCATGTACTACTATGGCCAGCGTATGTTATACAAATACTTTTAATAATTTTGTGCCTGGACAAAGTTTTACTATGTGGAATTTTCCACAGAAACCTCCTATCAGAGGTCACACAGTTTTAGGTTTTGAAACATTTCATATTTCCCGGTTAGACTGACCAGTCTATATTACCATCAAAGCATTTGAGAAAATATTATCATTAAAAAGACACTTGAGATTTGCAGGGTTTCCTGGAACTCGTTCCATAAACCTGGTTGGCCTCAAACTCAGAGATCTGCCTGCCTCCTGAGTGCTGGGATTAAAGGTATATCACCTTGCCTGCCTTCTAAAAAGGCAGAATTCTAAAAATGAAAACAACATAAGATTTTCTCAAACTTATTTATTTATGGGAGACATGTCTATCCATTAATTAAATAAATGACCAACTAAACAGCAGATCCCAGCCAAATTCTGTTCAAAATGCTGTTATTTTAGAAAGAATGACATGTTCAAACAGAAGAGAAAAACAGGACAAGGCAAGATAAAGAAACGTCAAGCTGCTTTTGGCCAGAGGGTGCTTCTTGGTTCCAGAAGTCACAACTTACTTGGATGCCACTCTGAATGACAGAAGAAATCTAACCCTAGCATCTACTGGACAGCCCCACACACTCCCCTCCTGTCACTGTGGTATTTCACACGCCTGCAGGCCCAGCACTCACAAGGCTGAGGTATTATGATATGAAGACATGGCTGGCCTACATAGTCTCAGGTCTTGCTGAGATATAGAGTGAGACACTTCCAAGGGAGGCAGAATTCAAAACAAACAAAAAGCAGAAACAAAAACAAATAAAACCTCCAAACAAACAGAAAGGAAATAAAGAAAAACACAACTAGACATAGCTGGCTTCATTAATGTCTTCCACTGTAGTTTTTACTTGTGGGCAGAAAGAGAAAGTAAATTTAGGTTTTATTTTGGAGTTGTTAGCATGTGGGGAGGGGCCTATAATACATTCTTTTGGGAAAGTTTCACAGTAGTGAAATGCCAGCTATAAAGAAATCCGAGTCAAAGTATTACAGATGGCTATAACTCAGTGGTTGAACATTTGTATTGAAAGCATAATGTTGTAGGTGATTCTGTGTTTTATGTAACACTGAAAAAGAAAGGCGAGAAAGCAAGTGAAATAAGAGTGAGAGAGAGTGAATGAAGCGAGAGTGAGAGTGAGTGAAGTCAAAGAGAGCAAGAGTGAGAGAGAGAGAGAGAGACTCTGCCAGCATTGAATTAATACAAGAAATTGTTATTATTATTTGCCTGCTAGAAGTGGAGTTGCACTATATACTATAAGATGCCCCGGAGCTGATCCTCCTGCTTCAGTCTCCCAAGCATGTACTGCTATGCCTACTTTCCAAGATTGTTAGATGGAATATTATGTTTGGAAGGAACATGGTGGGCCTGGTCCAAGTCACTAGTTTTCACCAGTCTGTAATGACACGAGGGAAACAAGGTCTATATTGGTATACACGAGTAATTGCTAAAGATCTTTTCCCATTCTGTAGGCTGCCACTTTGTGTGAGTGATGGTGTCCTTTGCTGTACAGGAGCTTTTCTGCTTCATGAGAGACCTTAACTTTAAAAACAAACAACAACTACAAAAAACAAAACCAAACATCTGGATGGTGGGGGTTAAGGGGAGTAGAGCTGACTTCTTCACTAACTAGAACTACATTTTAATCAGGGGATATCTTATTTTTATTTGGGTAGTCAAAATGTAAACTTTAAATGAAATGATGTTGTTAGGAAATGCTGGGTCTTTTATTGCTGTTATTTTACAGTTGGCAAAGCTTAACACTTGTTGTCTTGTTAGTTCCTAAAATTCTTCTGATATCTGGGCTGATTCACAGATGTGACTGCTGTCATCTAACCTTCTCTACTCATTCAATAAATATCCCGAGGGGTTACTATGTACTGATGTACGAGGCATGGATGAGAGAAAGGCCACTGCGTTCCCTTTCTTGCACACAGTGAAAAAGAGGTATGTTTTGTCAATTGTTTCTAACAAGTCTCCGGGAACCAGGTCTGAAGGAAAGCCTACTTTGCCAGGGACTGGTTTCACATTGAAAGAAATGGGCTACCTTTAAAGATGTTTGGGCATGTGCCAGCTAAGGAGGGGTGAGGGAGATGTAAGCAAGGGAAGCTTATTAATTCAGGGGAATTTAAGTAATTTATTGGTGGTTGAAAAATAATTATTTTTTAAGAGTCAAGACATGGCGGAGACAAACAATGAAAGCAGCTCTGAGCATCTTCAGCTAAGCAAGTGTGCGATGTTTTGTTCATGTGCTGGAGATTGGACCCAGGGCCTTGGACATGTTGTACAAGGGATTCTACACCACCCCTGTCCTGATGTTTGGTTTTGGGTTTGTTGTTGTTGTTTGTTTGTTTTTAAAGTCAGGGTCTCTCAAGACACTGAAAAGCTTCTGTATGGCAAATGACACCATCACTCGAGAAAAGTGGCAGCTTACAGAACAGGAAGAGATCTTTACCAACACACATCTGGTAGAGGATGTGGTGGTTTGAATGAGAATGGCCCCTGTAAGCTCATGTATTTGCACGGTTAGTCCCCCAGCTGGTGAACTATTCAAGATTAGAAATTGTGGCCTTGTTGGAGTAGGTGTGCCCATGTCAGAGAAAGTGTGTCACTGGGAGTGGGCTTTGAGGTTTCAAAAGCCCACACCAGGCCCAGTGTCTCTTTCTTTCTGCCTGCTGCCTACAGATCAGGATGTAGTTCTCAGCAACTTCCCCATAATCATGCTTGCCTATATACTGCCATGCTCCCTGACATGACGATAGTGGACTAACCTTGTAACCAAGCCTCCAATTAAATGCTTTCTATTACAAGAGGTGCCTTGGTCATGGTGTCTACAATAAAACTGTGACTGAGGCAGAGGGTTGATATCTAATATATATAAAGAACTAAAAACAAAACCTGAACACAAGAAAACAAATGACTCAATCAAAAATAGGCCATAGATTAAATAGTTCTCAAAAGAAGAAATATAAATGACTGAGAAACACTTGAATAAATGTCCAACATCTTTAGTCATTAGGGAAACGCAAATTAAGATTACTTTGAAATTTCATCTTATACCAATCAGAATTGCTAATATCAATAAAGCAAATGGCAGCTCATGGCAGCTGGCAAGGTTGTGGGGAAATGAGAACACGTATCCATAGCTGGTAGGATGCAAACTGATACAGACATCATGTGAATCAGTGTGGTGGTTCCTTAGAAAGCTGGGAATTGAGTTCTTAGAAGATGCAGCTATACCACTCTGGAGCATCTAACCAAAGGACTCTACATCTCACTACAAAGATGCTTACTCAACTGACCAAGCCAGCTCAGTCAGTCAACCCAGTCTCAAGGGAGGGATTGAGGATTGAAAAGAAAATGACAATTAGACAACACTGTAGCATGACTCCAGCCAGTGCTAAGGCTGAAGTGGATTTATTTTCCTTCAGACTGCTTTTATATCATTCTAAGTACATGCAGAGAATAAGGTCAGTTTTAGGTCAAGGAACAAACAAGGCAATAAACAAAAACAGTCATTTGAAAAAGGTCATTTGAAAATTCATATGGAAAACTACTAGTATAGAAGTTTCCTAAATATATACATATATGAAAGGAATCTAAGTGGAGTGACTAAATAATAGTGGAGAAATGCACCCAGTAGACATCGTATGCCACCAAATAAAACCTCTAGTGCCAGGAATGGGTTATATCTTGTTGAGTCATTGGCAATGGAGGTCCCATGAACCCACCCCACCCCCAAATAAAACCCTCAGGCTATTGCCAAGGCTATTGTTCGCTCTCTACAACTTGATGGTAAGGCTTTACAGCTGAAAAGAAAGCTTACCTATGTCATCAAACACAGAGAAGTCAAGCTGGTGCCTAACTAGTAGCTTTACCTCTACTGACTACCATTACTGTTGCTGGAAGACACTCTGCATGCTTTTGGAGAAAAGGTAATTATCAATATCATCCAGCTGCAAACTGAAACATATACCAGTGACCTGCCTGCAAGCCAAACTGATGTACTAGTGGCACAAATGTTATGGAAATAACCAACCACTTTTTGATTTGATTTAATGTCTACTCTATGAGAGGGAACCCATACCTGACACTGCCAAAGTGGCCAAGAGCCTGAGATTAGAAGATCATGGGCTTAGGGGAAAACTGGAACTGCTAAAGGAACAGCAATAAAATCACCCCCAATGACATAATTTCATACCTGTAGGTCAGTGTACCACTCAGCCACATCAGAGAAGCTCCTTCTTAAAGCAAGTAAGGATTTGTCAGGGGCAACCCTGATTATACACTGAAGGCCTAAAATCAGCCATAGGCCTAAAGTCAGCAATAGGCCTGACATACATGCCTGCTAAACATAAAATCTTGGGTCTCTGTGGAAAAACATTGAAATAGACGACTAGAAGCTATTGTAAACAAGCAGCTTTGGTGGAAAATTGCCAGCCTGACCTTGTAGATAGGTAGCCTTGGTGGATTGAACCAACCTAGATAAGGACAAGTGAATCATAGGCGAAATCATAGTGATCTGTCCCCTGAACCTTCACCCAGCTGACACTCTGTTCTGGAAGATATCTGTACTCCCCCTGAACGCCTACACTCCTGCGTCATCCCCTTACCCACATCCTGTCTTTTTGTGTATATAACCCGTGTGAAAAAAGTAAAATCATCGGTTTGATCAGCCTATAGACAAGCCACTCGTTCTTCGTGTTCGCCTGTTTCCCCCCATCTTCTCTATCAGGTGACCTCCTCAGACCCGTTTGATGCCCTGATGGACAGGACAGGGATTAACAAAGAGATTCACAACTGGACAATGTATGGCGAATGAGAGATGACTTTAGAGCATTCAGTCCTAGATGGGATGTCTCCATCCCCTCAAGGGTCAGGGATCTGTGTGGAAGGGGAAGCAAATGCTAAGAGCCAGAGATGATAGCTGAGTAAAAGGAAAAACATCTTCCAGACACAGCAGGATTGTTTCACATATGAGAAGTCATAGACTGTGGCAGTATACACAGGGCCTGCACTGTTTAAGCCTGCTACAGTCATAAGAGTGAAAGGGAGAAGCAGACATGGGGGTCCTACTACTAACCAAGAAGCTATCTGAAATTGATGTCCACTGGCAAGGAGAAAATCAAGTTGCTTCCATGGATTCTGAGTGTATCAACTCCAGGGTATCCCCTGTGCCTAAAATTGGTTAGCTAGCACAAAACTCACTCAGTGGTATTTTTGTGGACTTCTGCTTGTTTGTTTCATTTTGCTTTGCTTTGGCAATAGTCTTTTGCTTTTATTTATTTATTTATTTATTTATTTATTTTGGTTTTTCGAGACAGGGTTTCTCTGTGTAGTTCTGGCTGTCCTGGAACTCACTCTGTAGACCAGGCTGGCCTCGAACTCAGAAATCCGCCTGCCTCTGCCTCCCAAGTGCTGGGATTAAAGGCGTGTGCCACCACCGCCCAGTTTTGCTTATTTGTTTTGATTTTCATTTTTGTGGGTTTTTTTTTAAGACAGAAGAAAATAGAACATAAAGTTGGGTGGTTAGGGAGGCTAGAGGATATGGAAGGAATTCAGAGATGGAAAAATCATGATCAAAATATGTAGCATACATTTTTTCCAATAAAATAATAAAGTCAGATTCTCAATAGGCCTGACTGGCTTGGAACTCACTATGTAGACCAGGCTAGCCTCTAACTCACAGATACAATTGTCTCTGCCTCCTGAGTGCTGGGATTAAGGGTAATACAGGGTCTCATGTAGCTCTGTTGGCCTCAAACTCCCTATCTATGGGTTACTTTGAACTTCTGATCCTCTTCACTTCCTATGTGTTACAATTACCAGCAGGTGCTGCCACTGCTTCCTCCTCCTCCTCCTCCTCCTCTTCTTCTTCTTCCTCCTCCTTCTCCTCCTTTCTTCTTTATCTTTTTTTTTTCGGGTTTTTTTTTTTGTTTGTTTTTGTTTTTCGAGACAGGGTTTCTCTGTGTAGCCCTGGCTGTCCTGGAACTCACTCTGTAGACCAGGCTGGCCTCAAACTCAGAAATCTGCCTGCCTCTGCCTCCCAAGTGCTGGGATTAAAGGCGTGCGCCACCACCGCCTGGCTCTTCTTTTTTCAAACAGTGTCTCTCTCTGTAGCCCTGGTTGTCCTGGAACTCTGTAGGCAAGACTGGCCTGAAACTGATCCGCCTACCTCTGCCTCCTGAGTGCTGGGGTAAAAGGCAAGTACTACCACCAGCTTTCCAGGCATGTGTTTCTATACCTAGTTTCTGTGGTGCTAAGCTTTGTGTGTGTTAGATGAGCATCTAGGAACTGAGTTACATCCCTAGCCCCTTGTTTTTGTCTTTTAAATTATACTAAGAAAAATAAAATCTATCTTCAGATTATCTTTTGATGGGGGAGGAAGGAAGGTTGGTGAACTGTACTGAAGATGAAACCAAGGACTTCCTAACTGTTAGATGAATACTCTCTATCACTGACTTACATGTCTGGCCTCACCTTAACTATTTCTGAGGATACACTTGTGTAGTGGTAAATACAGTCACACAAAAAGGACTGGAGACACTGCAGACATCTGAGATGTGTGGAGTTACTGAAGAATTTCGGGTGGGACTAAGGGTTACGAAGTTCACCTTAGAGGGCAGGGGTAGGAGGACACAGGAGCTGAAAGCTAGAAGGGATTTTAAGGTTTAAAGGCTTGGAGCGTGGAGGCTGAGCTGTGGCTGAGGAGGCTGTGCTGGGATTGAATGACTACCAAGCAGAGCCTGAGGGCAAAGTAAAGCCCCGAGGGTGCAGCATCCAATGTGACCGCCAGGCATGACTAGTCACAGATTGAGGAGTTCAAGTGCTTTGAACATGACTGATCGGAACAAAGACGGTTTCATTAACAGAAAAGTTTCATGCTGGATAAAAAGTCCAGTCAATGAGCACCTTGACTGATGTTATGATTAGTGGGGCTTCGAGTCCCATTGACTTCTGCCAATGTCTTCTGAGAAGTTGAATGGGACACATTATGAAGTTCAGCATCTTTCAGGAGGGTGACCCGATGGAGGAGCTGGGATGGTGTGAGAGATCCATTTATAGAAGAGGGGCGGTGAGCTGTAGAGAAAGGCACCTATTGACGGAAAGGGAACTTCAGTTACACTGAACTCATAAACATCCTTAAAGATAGAGGCAGGAGGCAGAGATGACAGAAGAGAGCTTCACATTCCAGCTAGAAGCCAGAAGAATGTGACTAGACTTCTAGCTTCTTAGGAACCTGAGGTGGGAGGATCCTCCAAGATGGGGACCTGGGAGAAGCCTAAGCTACACAGAGAGAAACTCCATCTTAAAATAGCAACAATAACAACAGTCGTAACCAAATTTTACTCCTAGTTACTACTTGGGGTGTTTCCATTATACCGCATGCACGCATGCATATTTATTTCTTTATGGTGATAGGGAATGAACCAAGTACTGTCCCGCGCAGGAAAGACGCGGCACACTCAGGATCCTTCTGCAGTATAAGCTTTAATGCATCTTGAGAGGGAGAGCATAAGCTTCACAAACGAGGAGGGACCCCAAGGGCCTAAAACCCTTCCCTTATATAGAGAGCTAAGCTCGCCTGGGACGTGGCAGTCTCTGATGGGCTCCTGTTGCCTCAGGCCACATGACGTGTTCCAACTGTCAGATTAATCAAGGCGGGAAAACCTTCCAGCGCATGCGCACAGACTTGTTAATGGCAATGATGTGATAAGGATAGCTTCCCACAAAGTACCTTGTATGAACACATATACACTGTTACAGAGCAACAACTCCAGTCCTAGGTCTTCAGAGATAGGTCTCACTGTGTAGCCCAGGCTGCTCTCAAACAAAGAATCTTGTCTTGGCCTTCTAAATGCTAGACTACAGGGGTGTGCCATCACCCCTAGATCCATGAGTTCCTTTCAAGTGTATGGTGTGCCCTCACCTAAACAACTTTTGCTGGTCTTGTGTTTTGCCTTAGACAGCTGGGTTCATATTATCTATATAAGACACTTTTGTCATTTCAAAAATATAGGGTAACATGACAGAAGCCCTCTTCTCAATTCAGAGTCAATTTTTTTTTCTTCAGAGAAAGCTTCCAGTTTGTTTCTGAATCATGATTAATCTTTATAT
This sequence comes from Grammomys surdaster, assembly GCF_004785775.1. Taxonomy (NCBI): domain Eukaryota; kingdom Metazoa; phylum Chordata; class Mammalia; order Rodentia; family Muridae; genus Grammomys; species Grammomys surdaster. The sequence goes on from NW_021620662.1 coordinate 434,717, forward strand.
TTGAAGGGGACAAAAGGATTTAACAACTTCTTGAGAGCCTGGTGAATAGGGAGTTGATTCTGGTTTGGTCACCATTTTTTTGGTTTTGGCCTTGGTCAGAGAGGAAGTTAGAGAAGAGAACTCAATACACTGCAGGCTGAATACCAAGCCTCACAGGTCATTCTACCCTTGAGGTAGCTGGTGACATCTCACCAGACTGTGCTTTGCTAAACTGCTATTGGTAAACTGGATGTGGCCGAGCATGTCAGCAATCCCAGCACCCAGGAGGCTGAGGATTGAGGGCGTGAACTTGAGGTCAGCTCAAACAACACAGGTGGACTCTAGTTTTGAAAAAAACAAACATAAAAATGGGAAAGCCAGAGGTGAGGGCTTGGGGGTGTGGAAGGATGGGGGTAGAGATAGAGAAATGGCTCAGTGGTTAAGAGTGGTGACTGCTTTTCTAGAGGACCCAGGTTCAATTCCCAGGACCCACATGATAGCTCACAACTGTCTGTAACTCCAGTTCCAGGGGATCTGGGACTTTCACATAGACATATGTGCAGGCAAAACATATAAAATAAAATAAACACATCATTCTTAAAAGTGGGGAAGGGGTGGTTTGCATTACAAAAACTGCTGGGCAGATAGGTACAACAATTGATCCTGACTGAGCCTTTTGGAGTGCGGGAGATGGAATCCACCAATCCACTAAAAAAACAAACATTCCTCCTATCCCAGAAAAAAACCCAACCCAAACAAACAAAAAACCAGGGCTGTGGAGACAGCTCAGCTGGTAAGGGCACCTGCAGAGGCCTGTTGGATGGTGAGGATGCAAGGCACATCGTATGGAAGCCTCGCCCTGAGCCTTACACCCACATGTGGAAGAAGAGAACCAACTCTTGAGAATTGTTCTCTGACCTCCACACAGAAGTCTGTGAGGCACGTGTATGACCACACACATAGTCATACAAAATAAAAGTATGACTACAAATGTGTAATGTACTTATACATATACCCCCTTTGCCCTCCTACCCAGTCTGTCTTGAGGTATTTCAGACCAGTCTGGAATTCACCGTATACTCCAGGCTCTCCTCCAACTTGCTATCCTCCTGCCTCCAGAGCTCTGGGATTGCAGGCATGTGTTATCACATATGGCTTAGCCTCTCTTTTCATGAATGTTCACAACACAACCATACCTAAGCGTAATCATCAGCACGTGAATAGCGTGCCCAAAGTTATGCTTATTGAATTATACTAACGTTATGAAATAGATCACATGATTTTACACAGGAGGGAACTGATGGCTAAAGAGGTCAGAAGGCTAAGTACTGTTCATATCACCACTAGAACACGGATTTGCTATCTCTGATTCAAAGCCCTTGGTCTAGGGAAGAAACATACTCTCAAAATTAGAGTCTGAGAGAGTTCAGCGGGCATCTCATTGTACGGAAGCGTCCCACCCTCAGGGCAACGGAAACCACAGGAAACCTGATGTGATGAGCATCTCAGACAAGCTCCGGGCACACAGCGGTCTCCTAGCCAGCCAGCGGTCCGCTGCGCGACCTCCCGACACACGAGGGCGCTGTCGCAGCACAGTGGGAACCAGCTGCTGGGTAGTGTCGCGAGATTACTAAAGCCGGAAGGGCGAAAGAGCAAGGGTCACGTAGACAGCACTCCCCGCCCGGTTCGCGTTAAGTTCTCGCGCGAGTTGTACTTCCGCCCTTTTGGCTCTCCGATCGGCACCATGGCGGTCGGCAAGAACAAGCGCCTGACGAAAGGTGGCAAGAAGGGAGCTAAGAAGAAAGTGTAAGTGACGGATTTTGCGGATCCCCGGTCTTTGGGGCCCGCAGGAGTTGGCGGGCAGGTCCTGGTCTGCAGTGTGGGGCGGATGGTGAGGATGCGGGGTGGATTGCGCGGCAGCGCTGCCGGCGGGTGCGCGCCGGACGGTCGCCTCTCCGCGACCGGGCCGGGTGTCGCGCACCGCGTGGGAGCCCGTCCTCCGTCTCCAGCAGTTGCTCGCGTGTTGCGACCTGTGGCTCGTGGGTTGCGGCACTTTTAACACCCCTTCTACGTCAGGACGCTCGGCAGTCACTCTGGCTGTCCATTTGGGACCCCACGTCACTTCTGTGCTCTGGGGCCTCGTGGAACTTGGAAACTCATGACACTTGCTTAGCAGCAGTTCGTGCTGTTCCGGACTGGTTAATTTCACAAGTCCTTTAGGTTCCGGGGCAGCCTGTGTAGCTTAGTGGGGAAGGCATGGCTAAGAAGAGTTTAAAAGTTGTCAGGAGTGTTCTTAGGATTTACAAAGCAACTTGAGGTTATTTTTCTCCAATCCAGGGTTGATCCATTTTCTAAGAAGGACTGGTACGATGTGAAAGCTCCAGCAATGTTCAATATTAGGAACATCGGAAAAACACTAGTCACAAGGACTCAAGGGACCAGTGAGTACCAAAGACTTATTTTGCTTTGTTCCTTGGCTGTTGCATGCGTATTTTAACAGGCGTCTTGGTCAACAATTTGTCCAATGATTGGGCACTTGATAGAAATGTCAGCCCAGTGGTTGCAGGTCTGGCATTTGGAGTGTTTGTTTTTAAGTGCATATGTGGCAACGAGGACAGTTTATACAACAGTCCACGAAAAACATCTAGGTATTGCCAGTAAGTCACTGGAGGTGGATTTGGTAACAAGTTAAAACAGGATCTGTGATTCTTTTGTAGAAATTGCATCTGATGGCCTCAAGGGTCGTGTGTTTGAGGTGAGCCTTGCCGATCTACAGAATGATGAAGTTGCATTTAGAAAATTCAAGCTAATTACTGAGGACGTTCAGGGCAAAAACTGTCTGACTAACTTCCATGGCATGGATCTTACCCGGGACAAAATGTGCTCCATGGTCAAAAAGTGGCAGGTGAGACAAAAAACTGTCTTAAGTGTGCTGTGGTGTGGGTGTGCATGTCTTGGGTGTGTTGGTAGGAAGGATCAAAACATGGAGAGTTTCATTTCCAACTAGGGATGGTTTTCTTGGTATGAAGCACTAGCCTGGCGTTGAATCCCGTTTTACATCAGTGAGTATCACTGTTACTCTTGAGACCCAGGCTCTCCTCATGCTAGGCAGTCGGTCCCAACACACAGCCGCATCCTTCACATTAGGTGGGGTGGGCACCTTTGCAGTTCTGAGTATGTTTTAGGGTTACCTTCTAAATTTAGAGTTCATAGTGAAAAGGTGAGCTAGCTGACGTGATTGTCTGACAGTGAGTGTGACTTGGTCCCCATTTGTTTTGTCCTTTAAAGTAACAAGCTGTCATAGCAGTTTGATTTCTTCATTTGAATAGTCAAAATCAGTTCATGGAGTTGTGAAGATGAAATAACATGTAGGGAAATGGACTTAGCACACTGACAACAAAGATGGCAGTCATCCATGTTTAAGGAAAAAGCTGTTGAGGTGTATCCGGCCGGGTAAGAGGAATAGCATATTGTATATGGGAATGAGTGATGACAAGATGTTTCGGTCCCAAATGAAGCCTACTGATTACCGTTACATGTATTGCTGACATTCCCTAATGTACTTTATATCATTTTGGAAATGATAAGCTATTTAATAAATATTGATACGTACTCCTTTGCAGTGAAGTGAATGTTAAGATTTTATGTTTTCAGGCAGTTCTGACTGCTATATGGGCTGGTCTCAAACTCAAAGATCCATCTGCCTCTTGAGTGATAGGATTGAAGGCATGTGCCACTGCTCATGGCAAATACTGGGTATATTTTGAAACTCTTATAGTTTGTAAAATTCAAAGAAATCAGATCACTTTGTCACTAAATGTGATCCTTTAAAAGATGGTAGTATGGTCTAATTACAGATTTTATTTACATCTTTGCATTTACATACTTAAGTTCTTTGCATAACTTTAGTTTGGAATAAAAGGCATTGAGAAATATTTTTATAGCAGAGCTAATCCACTGCCCTCTTATTTCAAGAAAGGATCTCCAGGGCTGGAGAGATGACTCTTCCAGAGGTCCTGAGTTCAATTCCCAGCAACCACATAGTGGCTCACAACCATCTGTAATGGGATCTGGCGCCCTCTTCTGGTGTGTCTGAAGACAGCTACGGTGTACTCACATACATAAATCTTTAAAAAAAGAAAGGATCTTCAACCTGTTGTGATCTGGTGCTTGCTATGTAGACCAAGCTGGCCTTAAACTTACAATCTGCCTTTGTACACTGAGTGCAGAGATTGCAGACATGTGTCATGTGTGGCTTATTTTGTTTTTGGTTTTCTGGTATCTTGAGACAGGGTCTCACTGTGAATCCTTGGAACATCTATGTAGACCATGTTGCCTCATTCTTAAAGAGATCCGGCATTTTCTGCCTCCTGCTACTGGATTTAATAAACCACCACACAACCTGTTTTTCCTTTTTAAAAAATAAAAACATACAGTTTCATTCTGTCTATACCATCTTAGAATTCAACTTTCAAAGCTCCTGTGTTTGGGGAGGGGTGTTGATACAAATGTAAGGATGTGAGTCCGGTTGATGACCGGTTTAGAGAGAGGGTAACAATGATTTTGGGGTATCATTTTAATTTCACTTTAAGGAAGTTGTGTAAACTATATACTTTATGTCACATGGGTTTGAAATCCCAAGCTTTTAGCACTAAAAGATTGATTTAGGCCATTAAAAACAAAAGGAGGGGGGAATCTCTGAGTTCAAGGCTAACCAGGGCTGTGTTGTGAGAACTGTCTCAGAAAACAGCAAGCCCCAAAACTGTTACAAGCTGACTATATCCTTTTCTTACTAGACTATGATTGAAGCTCACGTTGATGTCAAGACGACCGATGGGTATTTGCTCCGACTTTTCTGTGTTGGCTTCACTAAAAAACGCAACAACCAGATAAGAAAGACATCCTATGCACAGCACCAGCAAGTCCGCCAGATCCGCAAGAAGATGATGGAGATCATGACCCGAGAAGTGCAGACTAATGACTTGAAGGAAGTCGTTAATAAACTGTAAGTGGGTTTCCTTCTCTCCTGTTAAAGCATTCTGAATGCCTGTTGAATCATCTGCTGTTACTGAAGACTAGATGGAGTTGGACCCCAACTTAAATCACTGTTTGGTTGAAGTTATCTTACAGTGGATAGTGAGACTTACACTTGACTTAAATACACAGTGAATAACAGCTTTACATAATAATGCATGGGAATACGTGATGAGAAAGTGTTTCTGTTCCAGTTGATGACCACTGATAACTCATTTTTCTGATGTTCCCATGTAGAATACAATACAGGTGGCTAAGAGGGTGTTATGCAAAAAACCATAAGGAAGACTTAAATGTTAATTTTGTTGCTAAGTGTTACAATTTAGATACTTTTTAAGATTGTTTTTTGCCATTTAAAGAAAATTGCTTCTTGTATGAGAAAGTAGACTTTGGTGGTTTTTTTGTTGCTTGATTGTTTTTTTAAAAGTTTACTGTTCTTGCAGGATTCCAGACAGCATTGGGAAAGACATAGAAAAGGCTTGCCAGTCCATTTATCCTCTTCATGATGTCTTTGTTAGAAAAGTAAAAATGTTGAAGAAACCCAAGTTTGAATGTAAGTGAGAAACCCAGTTCCTCTGCAAAAACAAGTGCCTCTTAACCACTGAGCTGGCCTCTATATGTAGGTTTTTAGGGCAAAGTAACGGTCTGTTTTCTTCTGTCTGTAGTATGGGAACCAATTTTTTAAGGTATGATACTTGTTTATAACAAGACTTTTTCTTTTCCTTTTAGTGGGAAAGCTCATGGAGCTCCATGGTGAAGGCGGTAGTTCTGGCAAAACAACTGGAGATGAGACAGGTGCTAAGGTTGAGCGAGCCGATGGATATGAACCACCAGTCCAAGAATCTGTTTAAAATCCAGATTTTTAATAGTGACAAATAAAAAGTCCTATTTGTGATTGTTTGCTTCTGGGCATTGTTTTTAAAATACGAGAGCGGGGCTGGTGAGATGGCTCAGTGGTTAAAAGCACTGACTGCTCTTCCAGAGGTCATGAGTTCAAATCCCAGCAACCACATGGTGGCTCACAACCATCTGCAATGATATCTGATGCCCTCTTGTGGGGTGTCTGAAGACAGCTACAGTGTACTTTACATATAATAAATAAATAAATAAATAAATAAATAGTTAAAATACGAGAGCTTGGTGAATCAGGTATTGTTTAGTGGGTTTTATCCATTAAGTTAGAAGCCAGATTAGTAATGGGACAGGGTGTGGCCCTGTCTGGCCTCCAACAGGAGATTTGGAAACTTCTGATTTAGAAGCGTGTAGTATAACATCCTGTAAGTAGAAACCAGCATACTCCAAGGTTGGCTTTTTTCCCCTCCCTTTAAATAAACCAAACCTACTGCTCAGTAACAAAGTTATAAAGTAGCAGGAAAGAATTTTATGGTTGGGGGGTCACCACCACGTGAACTGTATTACAGGATCACAGCATTAGGATGGCTGAGAACCATTGAATTAGAGACTGCAGTTGGTGAGCCAAAAGACTGAATACTGGAGATGATTTGTTAAGGTTTTATGATGCCCAGGGATCATCCAGATCTCAGGCCTTATACATGCTAGGTAAGTGCTCTGCCACTGAGCCCTTTATAGTGTGCCATACTTCATTTTTTCTGCATGCCACTCCAGAAATTTGTCATTGTTCATATTAATGGAGATCCGTAGATTTCTCAATAGATAGCTCAGTTTCTTAATTTTCATTAAGCAATTCCCTCCCCCAGTTTTAGCCTATATTTTTACAGGGTAAAGTTTTAATGGGTTTCTGTCCTCTAGGCCAATAGTTTCATTTACCTGTATTAACAAAACAAGTGGACATGGTAGCAAGCAAATACTATCACAACTACTTTTCTAGCCGTAAAGTATTGGTTGATATATATATCTCCATATATCTCCGGCAGGCCTGTTGGTGTCTTGGTAATGAAGCAAGTAGTGCTGCTAATAGCTGTTTGTGAGCTTGAGTCACAAGTCACTTCTGGGGTGTGGTCAAGTCAGCTGGTCTACAGTTGGTTTGTTACCAGAACTGAATTTGCATGAAAGTTGGTCTTCTTACTTACTACCTTGTAGAATAGGGATTACTTAATCTACTCTATCTTTGAATAGGGACTTAGGGTAGCAGTATGCAAAGGGCTTATTGGGGAAGTCTCAAAGGGCTTATTTTTAATAAGTGATTGAGCCAGGAGCTCAAGATGGCATAGATGCAAGAACACTTGCTGCTCTTGGCAGAGGACCTAGGTTTAGTTCTTAGTACCCACATGGTGGCTCACACCCTTCCAAAATTCAAGTTCCAGGGATCCTACATCTTTTTAAGCACCAGACATGCATGTGTTACACGTAAAGTGGCTGGCTTATTTCATGTATTTAGTTAAAATTTAAGCCTACCTGTAGGCCACCTTGAAAATCTGTTACAAGAAGTGCTTCCAAAGGTCTTTGAAATGATTTTACCTTAGCCTATCATAGAAAAGCAAAATTTTGTAATAAAGACAAAACTCAAACCTTCAGTGTGGACTGAGCAGCCCTAACTGTAGACTAACTTGAAAAGGAAGTAAGTCCTAGGGCAACTATTCTCATAAAGGATGGGCCATTGTAACTCAGAATAATGTGGGAAACTCTGCAATGCTGTCAACACTGTTAGGCCTTTTGATCTTCATTTGGCTGCAGTGAAGTATTTAGTGACCAATACTAGTCTAGGTTGATGACTGCAGTTACTTGGTTAAGTTCCAGGGACTTACTGATAATTGGAGGTTTACTTCTTAAGACACAGGTGAATGCTTTCAATCCCACTCTTCTTGGGAGGCAGGCACCTGGTACCTTCTTTTTGCATCCTGGCTGTCATGTAAGCAACATCTGCCCCCATAACTTGGTATGTTATACTTTGGTCACCCAGGCAAAGGCACTGCTTCTAAAGCAACCTTTATCACCATGACAGAAAGCTAACCAAGTGATACATGCTGAAATACTTTTTAAAGTGTGTGTGAATATTTTGCCTACTAGTTATTTGTGTACATGCATACCTGGTCCCCGTACTTTGTATCTGCTGAACCAGTTAACAGATAATTGTGGACCACCATGTGCGTGCTATCAATTGATCCCAGGTCCTCTGGAAGAGTAGTCAGTAACTCAACCACTGAGCTATCTCTATCCCACAAATAGTTACTCTTTTGTTTTTTTTTGTTTTTGTTTTTTGAGACAGGGTTCCTCTGTGTAGCCCTGGCTGTCCTGAAACTCACTCTAAAGCCCCCAATTAAATGCTCCCTTTTATAAGTTGTCTTGGTCATGGTGTCCCTTCACAGCAACAGAATAGTACGTGAAATTTGGTACCAATTTTGTTCATTGTATTAAAAACCTAATAGATTGGGTAAACAAACTGTTATATTTATATGTTTAAACAGTAAAAGAATTGTTTCAGCAAAAGAAGGCAGAAAGTACTATGTGCTTTTGTGAATGTAGAAGTTAAATCTGCTAGTGGCTGTGGTGGGAGACTTGAAAGGGGCGTAGTGATTGACTGGAAGTATGAAGGGACTTCATATATTGACTGTATGGTGTCAATTCATAGATTTGCTATCCATGTGTTTTATGTATATTATGACTCTTAGCTTAAAAATGGGCACAACCAGCCAGGTTATTGATAACACCAGTTTCTTGGCTTCCATGGTATTCAAGATTGGGCACTTCTAGGAGTCATGAGGCTGGATCTGCTCATGCTCCAGCATTTCAGAGGTCAGAATCAGCATCATCAGTGGTCTGACAACAGTGATTCTTATATGCAGGGCTCTGCTCTGCACTGTGATGAGTAGTCCGGAATCTCTTCCCTGAAGTACTGTTTCCATAAATTTCCTTACCGGGTTCTCAAATCTATATTCCATCCCCTAGGACATGATCTACCCCATCTAGTAGGAACAAGCAGTGACAGGCTAGACAACTTGAGATTCACATTTGTAGAGGATCAACACTTTATCTTGTGTTTGTTTGGCTTAAATTTTTGAGACACAGTCTCACTACATAGCTCTGGTTTTCCTGGAAGTCACTGGAAACAAAAACTCACTATGTAGACCAGATTGTCTTGAACTCACAGAGATCTATCTGCCTCCCAAGAGCTGGGATAAAGGAATGTGCCACCCAGCTTTCCAGTTTTTCTTTTTGTTGGTTTGTTTTGAGATAGGGTCTAATTATGTAGCTCAGGCTAGCCTGGAACTCACTATATTAGGCTAACCTCAGATTCCTGTCTTGTCATGTGGTTGGGCCCTTGTCTCCTGAGAACTGGGATTTCAGAGTCTTTCTGACCAGCCCGTCCATTCTGCATACAACCTTTTCACCACTCTTAAGTATTTAAAACTCCTGTCGACATTTTCATACATCCACAGAGAAAGCAGTGTACTGTCTTTGTGATACTGAACTGGAGGGTTAAGTGCAATGAATCCTTTGAGAAATTATAACTCTGGTCTTTAGCTGTGCCTGGAAAACAATGTGGTAGGCTGCAGTAATTGAGTCAGGATTCTTAATAAAAATACTTCTCATGATCGGAAGAAGAAATTTTTTTTTTTTATCAGTCTCATATTGCTTTATTTGGGTATTTTTTTTTTTTTAAGAAATTATTTTGATTTGTTTTTGAGGTGATTTCCTGTAGGCTTGGAATTACGTATCAAAGGAGAGCCCTGAACTCCAGATCATCTCTGCCTCTACCAAGTGCTAAATTTTTTTTTCCCTTCGAGACAAGGTTTCTCTGTGTAGCCCTGGCTGTCCTGGAACTCACTCTGTAGACCAGGCTGGCCTCAAACTCAGAAATCCACCTGTCTCTGCCTCCCAAGTGCTGGGATTAAAGGCGTGTGCCACCACCGCCTGGCTAAGTACTAGGATTATACGATAGGGTTATAATTATTAGGAGGTTTCATTATGTTCAAATTTGCTTCAGTTCAAGTTTAACCTACTTGTGCTGAAGTGACCTTGACACCCTACCTCCACAAGCAGCTGAGGACAGCTCTGCCCCATCAGCTGTAACTTGTTCTCTTTTCTCTCCCCCCCACCCCGCTTCCAATGTGTGTAACAGCCCAGGCTGTCCTGAAACTCCCTTTGTGAATCAGGCTAGCCTCTAACTCACAGAGATCCACCTGCTCTGCCTCCCAAGTGCTGGGATTAGAGGCATTGTACCTACCATGCCTGGGCTTTTTTTTTTTTTTTTTTTTTTCTTAAAAAAATGTGTAAAGAAGGAATACAGGATAATCAGGATAATTTAGATTGTTGGTCAATGTGGGACACGACTAACCCAGCCCTTTAGAAGCTCAAGCAGGATGAGTCTGGGATACATAGACCCTGTTACAACAGCAAAAAGATTGTTGGTTAATTTTTGAAAAGCAGACAACCAATATTTCAGATTTCTGAATTTGAATCATTAGTTCTGAAAAGAATGTCAGTGACTCCTTACCTAACTTTCAGAAGATAAAGATAAATAAGATATGTAATTGTTTAAGATCATCTAGAATTGTTCTTTTATCTGACATGGAGGTTTGAGACCTCCTTGTCACATAGCCTTAAAACATTACAGACCTGAACTTACAGGCAGTCACCAAGGAAAAAAAACTCCATTAGTGGATGAGCTCACAGTCTGAATTTCTGGACCCCCACTGGGGGCTGCATATCAGATACTCAAATTACAATTCATATCAGCAGCAAAATTAGTTATGAGGTAGCAATAATGGTTGGAGGTCACTACAACAACAGGGACTGTATCAAAGGGTCACAGCATTAGGAAGGTTGGGAACCATTGTCCTACTGTCTCATGTAGCCCAGCCTAGCTTTGAAAAATCCACTAAGTAGGCAAGTGACCTTGAATTCCTGATCTGTCTCTGCCTTCCAAATGCTAGGATTATGTACAGACCGTCAACCTGACTAGTATGTCTCTATTTAAAAGAACATTTCAGAGGCTGGAGAAATGTCTCAGTGGTTAAGAGCATATGTTCTTGCAGAGGACCTGAGTTCAATTCCTAGCATCTATCTGGTGGCTCATAACCAAGTGTAACTCCACATCAGAGGAGCCAACACTTTCTGACTTACATGGTACATATATTTTCATGTACATAAAATATTCCAAACATTCATGCACATAAAATATTTTTTTAAAAATTCAGAGTGTTAATTTGTTCAGAGTTTAATTTGCTATCAGTGCCTACCCTTCCTTGTTCCCTTGGTTTGCAAGAAGACTGGAATCAGTCTCCCTAGTACTGGGATTACAGGAATACCTGTGGGACTCTTCCTAATGAGTTGTGTGAACCTTTGTAACTTACAGGCTAAGAAAATAGCAAAACATTTAAAGATTTATCTTATTTTTATTCATATCTTTGTGAGTGTGAGTGAAAGCCATATGTATGCAGGTGCCTTTGGAGTCTGGAAAAGGGAGTCAGTCATCTGGAGCTGCTGCTGGCAACTGTGAGCTGCCTGCCATGGGTGTTGGGAACTGAACTCTGGGTCCCCTGTCTCTCCAGCCACATAAGCAATTTTAACAATTGAAGAAAAACATTTCAGCATAATAAATGGGAAAGACACTGGATTGGTCATCAGCAGAGCTAGGCTATGTTTAGGGCTCTGCAGTGACTTTACAAGTCCTGTAACCTTGAGCTCTGGAGCCCCATACTTGTGGTAGAAAAAGAAAAGCTTGTAATGAAAGGAGAGGCCCCTAGATGGTGGCAGTGTTCTGAGGGAGGCTATGGTTCTGGTCCACACAGTGAAGTACAAAGTAAGGCAGAAAATGATTTCCCACTAGTTCTGGAAAAGAAAACTTAGCTTATGAATTCTTTCAATGACATTCAAATTGGCATTGAATCATGACTCTTACAGCCTATGTGCATCTGGCATTAATTAAAAGGAAACATTAATGTTTGCACGAAAGTTAAAGTAATCTAACTCGATCCATGTATTCATTGCTGTATTTTCAGGCTTATGCACCTAAATTTAAGAAACTGAATACAAACAGTGATTTTTTAAGGATACTGACTTACAGTCCTATAATTATCTTTTTAAAATACCAGTTCTAATGATATATTTTGATATATTAATATTCTGTCTTCTAAATACTACAGACTGGTTTCCAAGAGTAATAAAAGAGTTACGTTCTTCCTACAGCAATGTACACCAGGGCAACTAAGGAAACCTTATCCTTTAGGATTCAAGGGATACTATATTAAAAATGGCTTCTGCAGTTTAAACCTAAAAACAAACCAAAACCTGAGTATTTTAGGAGGTTTGCATGATGTATGGTTTGGGTATGAAGGTGTCCCCAAAGACTCATGTGCGCTAGGCTCTCCCTCTATCTAGAGGCATTACTGAGGTGGGATCAGGTCATGGACAGATGAACTAACCCTGGTTGGGTGGAATCCACGATGGCTGAGCTGATGGCTGAGTGGGATGAGGGGACCGAGGCAGGCTAATGGAGGCATTCCTCTGAGGAGTCTATCTTGTGCCTGGCTCTTTTTCTCTCTCTTCCTGTTCCCTACTTTCTCTTCCTTTTCGGCCTCTTCTCTCTTTCACAGATTCTATTGTTGAAAAACTCCCCACCATGATGTTCTGGCTTGCATCAGGCCAAGGTGATAGAGGCAGATGACTTTGAATTGAAAACTCGGTAATCAGGCCCAAACAACTGTTTCCCCCTTAAGCTGTTTATAAGTAAGTACTCTGTCACAGCTGTGAAAGGCCGACTGACAAAGATGAACAGTATCGAGCTCTCAGCTGAAAATTTTGGAAATAAAACAATAACCCATTTCCATTTATCTCAAAATTTTTCATATATAATTATTTTTCTTTGAACATTTTTGAGTTTTGTTTTGACCTCAATCAATATATATAATAAGAAAGTATCCATGGAAACCCCACAGCTGCATTTTGCTTTCTATTAAAGAGAAATAGCAAGCAAAATAGAGCATGGTAGAGTGAGATGGAAAAAAAATAAGAATTTGTTTCAATATATATTTGTATCAACAAAGATCAAAGGTATTGAGTAGACTCAATGGCCTGTGAAGGCCATCCATCTGTCTGTCCACCAAACCCGCCTAGCAAAGAGCCACTCCCCCCCAACCTGTGCAAAGGACTGCAGATACAGGGGTAAGACAGGTAGCACCTACATTCTGAAAAATCCAGTGTAGTCTGAGATACAGATTGAAAAGCTGAGTTCAGTTTATTATGGTGTCAAGTAGATACACAGCTATTGCACTTACCCTGCTTACAGAGAGCCAACGTTTAGAGGGATTTTCCCTTCAATAGAGATAGGTTGTTCAGAATCTTCACAATTAAATGTTAAAATATCACAGGCAAAGACACACCATACCCCTCTACACACCCCTGCCCGCTTCTTGCTCTTGTATGGATTGCTGCCAATGAAATTTGAGTTTGAAAAACACTTTAAGTCTTCCCATTCTCATAAAACTAATATGAGTGAAAACCTACAATTTTCCTTAAATACTCTTAACCAAAAACAAGTAGTAGAAACCCCAGATCCTAAAAGCCAAAATCAAATGCAATCATATGCCAGGGATAGGAAATTTAGTAGAAAACAAAGTAAATATTTCCTTATAGAAGCAACATGTTCAGGAAACCACTGGCCGCCCAGGTTTTGAATAATGGGAAAAACAATGAAGTGGTCCAGCATATGGAACTCTTCTTGAAAACAGAAGACAGGAACCCTGTGGAGAGCGTTTCACATCTCCAATGAAATGTTAACCCATTGATCAATTAGATTGTCTTCAAAGCATTTGGCTTTAGTTTGTAAACTGTATTTGATTCAATCTCACAAGAACCACTTTTGAAACTCAGAACGTGTGACCCTGGATGACAGGAAAGTGGTCTTGTATTTACTCCAATAACTGCAAAGATGCGTTGGGGATGGGACGGGGTACTGCACCAGCCTTCAGGCCTCTTAAGTTATTTTAACTTCTGATTATATTGAGAAGCAATGAGCTATGGGGGCTTGGTATTGTTTTTCATCTTACCATCTTCTCTGTAATCTAAGATACTACCCAAGATTCATAATGTAATACTATAACAAGACACAGCTTTTATGTATTACTGGGGTAATGCAAAGAAAATGAGTTTTCCTTTGGGTACCAGTAATTGTCAAAGGAATGATTGCAGATTCAGAAAATGTGCTTTATAATAACCCTGTTAACATAAAGTATAAAGTATACATACACTGAGGAGGAGGTAAGTGTGGCATGTCTGTGGAGGAGTTAGTTGTATTAGCAAGGCATCTCAGGGATGGTTTTGGTTCTTTTGACCCCTTCAAGTCCCTGGAGAAATGGAGAACGCTGGGAAACACAGGAGCACTTGGGGAAACATGAGCTTATTTCCCTGCCTGCCTGTAAATGTTCCACTAGTTACCAAACTATCTGTCCTGCAGCGAGAATTTGCCCTGGAACTAAGACTAATGTGCTCAAGCTGTGAGAATTAATTTGAATATCAAAAACGAAATTCAGATTACCATCCATGTCCTGATAGTTACAGCATGTAGAATGTCAAACGTCCTCTTTTTAAACTAAAGTAGAAAATGAAGAAGCATGGTTAATTCAGTGTGTTGATGGAACAGGTGTATGAGCACAGTTCCTGCCTGTTAGCCGACCCATGCTGCCTGCAGTAGATGCTTTCCCAGGGGACGTGCATCGCCTGCCATCCCCGCTAACGCCTCCCTGCCAGCTTCCTCACTCTATGTACACGTACGGTTTCTACATACACCTTTCCACTATGAATGAAGCTAAGCTATAAAGCCTACAAGTTTCCTGACCTCAGAAATTCTAGTGTACCACGTACATCTTAGATACTTCTCTTTCTGTTAAAAAAAAAAATAGTGCAAATATCTGATAGTCAAAGTGAATGTTCAAGTGAGTTCTCGTGCCAAGGAGCAGCCAGGCTTCACCTCAGCTGACTTGCAGAAACTGAACGTAGTTCTTGGGAAATATTCCAGCTCTTCCCATTAGTTCTCCGCGCATCCAGTCATCATCTACGGGCTCCAGCTCTGCTATTACATCTCCAGCCTGGAGGAAGACAGGAGTTAGAAATAATTATTGGCTTCTGCAGGGTATAAGCACAGAGCGTAGCCTACCTGGAGCGGCATGAATAATCTTCTCTTTATATAACTCATTTATCTTGATTTGCAGAGAGGATTAAATGATAAACCGCACAGATGATATATACCTAATGACATTTGCTTGTAGGCCTCTTTTCTCAAAGTAAACTCAGTCCCCCGCCACTGTCAGCCTTGCTGCATGCTGCTAGGCTTCCCACTTAGGTCTTATGCTCCCACAAGCACAATTCCTCATCTAAAGCACTCTTTCACCAATAACAGTATCAGCTATATATACACAAATGCACACAGTTTCATCTAAGAAGTGTTTACAGACTACCTACTATGTGGCCGATACTGTCCTGGGTAATACAGCTATAATGTAGTAAATAATGGACCCGCTCTAGGCTGGGAAGACAAGCCAACAGAGAGGGATGGAGAGTGTGGCTTTACTACTCATGAGGCCGGACTAAGAGTGACACACTGACAGTCATGCTTACATAAAAGTTACAGGTGAAAGAGTGAGCCTGCTCCTGCGTACTCTGACCTAGTCTGTACCTCACAAAAATGAAATAACTACGTTTCTATAGATGAGCACCATTATTATCCTCATGTGAAGGAGAGACCGTTTCTTTCTTTCTTTTTTTTTTTGCATGGTGTGCATACGTGTGGGCTCGTGTGTGCATAAGTGCGTAGGCACGTGTCTGTGTGTACACATGGAAGCCAGAGGTCGATGTCAAGTGGCTTCTCAATCGTTGTACATCTTATACTACTGAGTTAAGCTCTCTTACTTGAACCCAGGGCTCACTAACTCAGCTAGTATAGCTAGCCAGCTTGCTCTGGAGATCCGTCTCCGTCTCCAGCAGATTGCCATGGCCTCCTGGCATTTACATATATAATGGCCATCTGAATCCCAGAACTCGCACATGCAGTAAATGCTTTACCCACTGAGCTATCTCCCCAGTTCTTTTTTTTTTTTTTTTTTTTTGGTTTTTCGAGACAGGGTTTCTCTGTGTAGCCCTGGCTGTCCTGGAACTCACTCTGTAGACCAGGCTAGCCTTGAACTCTCGAACTCAGAAATCCGCCTGCCTCTGCCTCCCAAGTGCTGAGATTAAAGGCGTGCGCCACCACCGCCCGGCATCTCCCCAGTTCTAAATTTCCTTGTTTTATAGATAAAGAATATGAAGCTCATTCATTATATATGTCTTAGTTAAGGCTTCTATTGCTGCAACAAAACACCATGGACAAAAAGCAAGGTGGGGAGGAAAAGGTTTATTTGGCTTACACTTCCAGATCACAATTCATCATTGGAAGAATCCAAGCAGGGAATTCAACCTGGAAGCAGGAGCTGATGCAGAGGCCATGGAGGGGTGTTGCTTACTGGCTTGCTCCCTTTGCTTATTACAGAACCCAGGACCATGAGCCCAGGAGTGGCACCACCCACAATGGGCTGGGCCCTCCCCCATTAATTACTGATTAAGGAAATCCCCTACAGGCAGATCTTATGGAGGCATTTTCTCAGTTGAGGTCTCCTGATTTCAGATGACTCTAGCTTGTGTCACATTGACATAAGACTAGCTAGCATGCTAGGTGGTGGTGGCACATGCCTTTAATCTCAGTATTCAAGAGGCAGAAGCAGGCAGATCTTTGAGTTCAAGGCTAGCCTGTTATACAGAGTGAGTTCTAGGACAGCCAGAGCTGTCTTGAATACAACAACTACCACAAACAAAACAAAAACAAAGACTAGCCAGCATAACAGAACTTATCAGGATTGCACACATAATTAGTGTAGAGCCAGAATTCAAATTTTAGAGTGTTCTAAGGTCCACATTCCTAATTAAGAGGCTATGAGGAGGCCTCCATAGTTCACAGTGTAACGTTACTATAAAACTGCTTTGTAACAGTTTGAGCATACTGTACTCAGATTCTTCACATAACCGTGTTTCTCTCTATCATGGGCTTATTCTATCCCCCCCCATCTCCCACCCCCTACCCAGCATCAACATCAGCTTTACCTCCAGTCCCATCCGAAGTGCTTTGCCTAGACACAGAATACAATATTGGTTCACCCTCATCTAAGTCACAGAGGTAGTGTGTGTTACACATGTGCAAACTATGATTCCTTTCTCAGATGAGGATCAGATTTTGTTCTTGATGGTGTCTAATAATTTTTTAAAAGCCTGGATTTAAAGTTCTGCAAAGGTCTAAGATGACCCTGGCTACTTTAAAAATAAAGTATATTTACCAGGATAAATGGATTTCTTTGTAGCACTACTACATAGCTCTCTGCAAAATTGTTTGATTAAAGTCTTTCCCTTATGGAGACTAGAATGAAAACATGGTAACTATCAGATGTCATTTATGTATACTTTGCTTAAATCTGTAAAATTTTGGCTATTCAAAATGTTACAAGTAAGTTATTTCTGCCCAAAACTATAATATAATGAGTAGTTGAAGCTATGTTTCTAAGCACTGTCAGTTTTGTGAGTGCTAGGACTATGTAAGATAGCTATCTACTAACATACTGTGCACATTTATATTCAAATATTATTTAATAAATATTAATGACCAATAGAAAAGCAGTAGAGTCCCTTAACAAAAAAACTCAACCATTTGACTTATGAGCCACTCATTCCTGAAAACAACCTGTTCTCTGTGGGGTATGCTGTGAATTCTGTGAATTGACACTAATCAAAGCTAAAATACGTAGCACGCACTATCTGATTTCTCCATTACTTGCAGATGTTAGTAGCAGGCTGTGAGGGCTGTGGAGAACATTCTTAATGAAAACTCCCACATCAAGATCTGCTATTGTAAAGCCAAGACACAGGGAATTCTTTGAAGACTGGGGTTACTACGCTAAGGTTTTTCCCTCAGTCCTTTAGTGACAGTTGACGATGTAAGCTATTCAGTTTATTTAGGTCTTCCTCCCCAGCTGCCCTCCACCCCCTTTTTCTATTTGATATGGGCTCACTAGAGGCTCAAGCTGGCCTTCAATATATGATCCTCCTGTCCTCCTGCCTCTGCCTCCCTCGAGCTGGAATCATAGGACTGCGTTACCATGCCCCAGCTCTGTCCGCTCTCTTCTGTTACAGTTAGGGTCTGAGAACTCTTCATTCTTAGGTAAAGATCAATGTTCATTCATGTACATTGCAAAATAGGTAGTGTTAGCGAGTACAAAAAGATATGTATTCTGACCTTGAAAGAGAGTTCATCTTCGTTTTCCCCAAGAAAATCATACAAGGCTTTAACCTTCCTCCCCTTCAGTACTGTGGAAGCCACACCTTTTGCCTCAGCTGCAAAGACACAAGAATCTCAAATATGCAGGAAGACAATCACACAAAACACAAACACCTTAAGAATCTGTCTTGTCTTTCTCTAAATATTTTCAAGTAGTTCTGAGTTTACTTAACTTGAAAAAGATAAAGGATGTTCACCTAGGAGGAAAGACATTGTACAGAGTCTACTTGTTAGTCAGAGCTAGCTGCTATGTAATCCCAGCGTCATCTTCTCCCCTCCCCGTAGCTTGGACGTAGTAGTATAGGAGTGACTTTATTAATCATCTCTTCCAGATGCAGGTAAGAAACTTAAGTCAAGCATGGTCAGAGGTAAGGGACGATAAAATGTAAAAGCCTCGGGCCCGCGAAGTAGGTCACACTGGTAGCTGTCCTACCTGGGCAGGGCTGCACAAACACTGCTGGGAAGATGCCCTCCCTGTCATGCAGTCGGCCCCGGTACCAGTCAGAGTCTAGACGCTCAAGGATCAGGATCCGATCTCCGCGTTTGAAGGGTAAGTCCTCGCTGGTCTCTGCTGTGAAACTGTGAAGAGCTTTGCACCATTCTCCAGGAGGGCTGCTCTCCTGTTTCAAAAGCAGGAGTCTGGTAAGGACTTCAGGGTTTATCCTAAATAGCGTTTCTCATGGCTTCAAATGTGGTGAGGAATAAAAGCTAATGGGCCGAGGGGGCGGGCAGGATGGCTCAGTGGTTAAGAGCATATGCTGCTCCTCCAGAAGACCAGAGTTCAGATCCCAAGGACCCACGTCAGGCAGCTCACAACCACCTATAACTCCAACTCAAGGGTATCTAACACCCTCTTCTGGCCTGGGAGGGCATTCACATGCATATGTAAACATACACACATAAGTAAATAGATACATATAAAAAAAATCGAAGCGGTTTTTAAGAGTTCAAAACCAGAAGTTTTGTTCAAATTACTTAATATTTTATGTTACTATTACGTTTCAGAAGTAAGTGTCCAATAACTTTTTTCTTACAGTGACAAGTGTGATAGAGTTTAGGGTTTTGCTAGTTTTAAGGGACATGTAATGTTTAAGCAGAAGCTTTCTTCCTGTGATCTATATTCTAATATGATAGGCTACTGCTAACTCTCCCTTAGGAATGTTTTCTGTGGGGGCTGGACACACACACACACACACACACACACACACACACACGGGGGAGGGGGAGGGGAGAGAGAGAGAGAGAGAGAGAGAGAGAGAGAGAGAGAGAGAGA
>NW_021620662.1:454378-454600 GCF_004785775.1 Grammomys surdaster
AGAGAGAGAGAGAGAGAGAGAGAGAGAGAGAGAGAGAACGAACACATGGGGCTGGAGAGATGGCTCAGTAGTTAAGAACACTGGCTGCTCTTCTGGAAGACCTGGATTTGATTCTGAGTTTGATTCCCAGCACCACCCACACAGTGACTCAAGAGTCCCCTGTACACCGATTCCAGGGGATCTAATGCCCTCTTCTGGCTTCCTGTGGCCCTGCATGTTCAT
>NW_021620662.1:454610-536659 GCF_004785775.1 Grammomys surdaster
GGGATCTAATGCCCTCTTCTGGCTTCCTGTGGCACTGCATGTTCATGATGAACAGAGTACCTTCAACAAAACACCCATATATATTAAAAAAAAAAAAAAAGCAAACGAAAAAAGTTAAAGAATAATACATATCCACCAGTCATAGTGCATGCCTTTAAATCCCGGTCTTTATGAGGCAGCGGCAGGCCAGTCTACCTAGAGTTCGAAGCCTTCCTGTCTACAGAGCAAGACCATGTCTTTAACTCCCTCCAATGCATGGAAGAAGGTTCTGCCTTGTCTAGGGGCAGCTCTTTCAAGATGGATGGCTCAGAATCTCTAGTAGGCAAAGGCTTTGCAGCCATGCAGGCAAGGGATCCAGAGTTGGCTCTGCCGTCCCCTGGCTATGTGTGACACTCGGCTTCTCGGGATGCGGTTTAAGGGTTGCCGTGAGAGTCAAATGATGGGACCTAGAGAACACGTTCCACAGCCCTGGCTCCTCCCTTCTCAGGAACTGCTGGACTAAAAACAAAAACAAAAAGCAAGAAAAGAAGAACCCCTTACCTGCTAGGTTTAGTGGCTCACACCTGCAATCTAAGCACTTACGAAGCTGAGGCAGGGGGATGGTCATATATTTGAGGTCAGCCAAGCAACCAGGCACAGTAGTGCATCCTTATAATGTCAGCACTTGGGAGTTAGAGGCAGGATGATAAGGAGTTCAAGGCTACACAAGCCTCTAACTTAACAGCCCTCTCCACAAAGGACAGTAATGAAAACAGGAATGGAGACTACTTGGAGGAAGAAGAGGAAGGGGGAGCAAAAGGCCTGGCGTCTGTTTCTCCATCTTCTATCAGGGTCTGCATGTCTTCCTGTGAGTCTGACGGGCAGTATTATAGCCACCCTCTAATGCAAACATTTGCTACATAACACGAAAAGTGATTTCGCACGGTCTCCTCTTTGTAATTACAGCGTCCATTCTCCCAGGTTTAAACGTGGATGTCACAACAGTTATCCACTCAAGCAGCCTACCTGAGGATTTGACCCAGGGTCCTCGTTTTTGGTTTTTGGTGGCACCTTTGTACCTACATTGAAAAAAAAAAAAAGCGTCAGATGAAAAAAAACACATAGCCACATAGTATTAGAGGAAAAGTTGTTAGGCAGGGGTGACAGCGGAGACTGGGACTCCAGACCAGTCTCTTTAAGTGTTAGCCTCCTGGAGACTACTTATTTAACTATAAACCAGGACTCAAAATTAATTGTATAATGCACTGCTTACAAGTTTCTGTCATTTCTCATACGTAGCCACTGCTAATTACCTAAGCAATAGATTAAACCAGCGTCCCACACATATCACCATTCAAAGTAAGTTTTTTCTTACTGTGACAAATGTGGTAATATGGAGCATTAGACGTCTTCAGCGCCGTTATATGACTGGTTCGTTTGAGTTAGGCAACGACACAATAAATACCCACATCCCCCAGACTCACTTAAGAGATTTGCACCAGACGTGGGCTGATCCTCAATGAGCTCCACAAAGTTAAGGGGGAAGATCCCAGTTCGGTCTCGAATCTCTCCTCTACCCCATTCCTCATTCACGTACTCTGTAAGAATAATTACTTCTCCCTCTGAGAAACTTAACTCATCCTTCTGGTCTCCGATATACTCAAACCGAGCGACACATTGTGGGCCTCTGGACAAAGAACAGCACAGTTACAGGTTAAACAAGAGCATGTGTGAGAAATAAAAGCTGTAGTTGGCTTTCCTGTCAGTTCTATCGTTAAGCAGCACTTCATAACACAGAAGAAAGTCCTCTCTAGTAGTAACTTTAAGAAAAATGCTTCAACTTTCATTCAGTCTTTCAATAAATATCCTGTTTACTATGGATCAAGGTATATTTTTTTCCTATGGAAAACAAAATAAAAAACAACTCCCATGAAGAAGAATACGTTGCACATCTAAATGACCAGCGTTATTTCTAGATGGTGAAGCTCATCACTCAGAAAGGCTAACGAGGCCAGAGACTCCAGCAGCATTCCGGATCGGCAGCCGACTGGTTAGTCTACACTGCAATCTGCCTCTGATCAGTTTTTATGTAAATACGGAATCTCCCCAGGCTCCAGTTGTCTGTGTCCTAGTGCCAAAGCAATCCACGGCCCCTCGAAAGCCTTTCAACCACAGACATGCTGGGATTAGGGTTCTTCCCCTGAGAATCTCAGGGCGTAGCATCAAATGTCTTGCTTAAGAATGAGGACAGTGCACAAGGGGCATCTCCCAGGCAGGGGGATGCTCGCTATGAATGGAAACCACCAGTGAGCCTGATGAGTTAGAAGATCAAAGGGAACAGAACACTGGCATGCCAAAATACACACTCCATGGGCTATGCTGCTCTGTAAGGACGGTGTCACCTGTAAGAAGGTGCAGTCCTGAGACTTGGAGCAACCCTTCAGTGAGCTGCAATTTTGACTGAAAATAAGATTACAAGCAGAGATAAAACTTGGTCTGTGGGTCTGATTCAACTCCAAGCCTTTGATTTGAGACCTAGAAAGGAAGTTTCAACAGCAGAGAGGACAACTGCCTGTAAAGGAAAGGTTGGCCCTTGCTGCAATCAGATTCTGATTTAAGTCGAGTCAACAGATCAATGGCCATTCAAGCCCATTGAAATTGAACAAGCCCAAGTGGTATCTGTGCTCAGGGTAGATTGGAACCTGAGGTATGAGCCAGTGACTTGATGCAGTCTGTGGCACTGAAAGTTTTCTTATTTGTGATAACCTTTGCATTTATTTTCTCCAGTCCCCTGGGAACATCTCCTTATGTCTGACCTATTCACAGACAGGTTTACAGTCTTCACCAGGTAGTGAATTGTACTAATTTGCTCATTTAACTAGAATATAAAGCTGCATTGTGGCAGGGCTTTAAATCACCCAAGAGTTACAATGAGGCATAAAAGGCACATCAATCCCTGGAAAGGTCTCAGGAACGCAGGGACACACAGGGAGATCCTGCAGTTTAACTCTTCCCTCACCATTGCCTAGTCCTTAACAACACAACAAGACAAAATGTCTACTAAGCTGCATTTCGTGTTTCCATGGCTGTGATCAGAACTCAGAGCTGTCCATTCAGCCACTGAGCTGGGCCCTGGCCTCTTCTGGCTCTTTTTGTAGGATTAATATTTCTCTAAGATAGACATATTTTCCATGAGAAAAACACTTGAAGTTCCTAAAAAAGCTGCTAATAAACACCAGAAAGTTGCACTAAAATCCCCCTGATACCAAAGCTGTCTGCGTGCAGGTCAGGGCGAGTCTAACCACAGTGATTTGCTGCTGCTCCCAAGTCTGCACAGAAGGCTGCTTAAGCTGGCTTCTACCAGCCTACAGCATTTTCTTTTCAAAATGTTTTTGCAAATAAAGTTTCCTCAGATTTAAGGACATTGAGAATCTGTCCTTATTTATTCATCTATAAGTGTGTTTTACCTTAAGTATGTATGTGTGTGTATGTATATATGCATACACACACGCGTGCACCATACTTATGTATGCCTTGGTACCTACAGAGCTCAGAAGAAAGCATTGAATCCCCAGGAACTGGAGTCACAGATGGTTGCGACATATAGGTTCTAGAATCAAACCCAGGTCCTCTGCATGAACAGCAAGTTGCTCTTAACTGCTGAGCCTTTTTTTTTTTTTTTTTTGGAATTAAAAAAAAAAAGTTATGCATGCACATACCTTCAGAAGCCAGCAGAGGGAACCAGATCCCCTGGAATTGGAGTTAGTGGGTTTAAATTACCTAACGTGGGTTCTTGGAATTGAACCTGGGTCCTCTGCAGGAGCAGGACACATCCTAATCACTGAGCCATGTCTCCAGACTCTCATTACCACATTTTAAGCAAATAAAGTTTCCTCAGAATAAAGGACATTGAGAGTCTGCCTATAATGCGATGGCAATGATTAAGCTTAGAAATTCCTCATTGCTAAACTTCTTTAAAAAAATTATACTTTAATCCCAGCACTTGGGAGGCAGAGGCAGGCGGATTTCTGAGTTCAAGAGTTCGAGGCTAGCCTGGTCTACAGAGTGAGTTCCAGGACAGCCAGAACTACACAGAGAAACCCTGTCTCGAAAAACCAAAAAAAAAAAAAAAAAAAAAAAAAAAAAAAAATTATACAAAAGAACACAGACAAAACTTACTTAGCACAGTGAGATGAAAATGATTCTCTTTTCCCACTTCTTCCTTCTGGAATATCAACCTAGCAAAGACAAAATTATGGTAACACTTGCTTTTTCTCATAATTTGGTTAAGATAAATTTAACATCAAGTACTTAGGAGATGCGTGACTAAAACTGAACAGTGAAGTTGGCCACTGACTGTACTGGAGCCACAGTTGCTAAACACTAAAATAACGTAAATGGGGTTTTGGAAATAATATACACATTCAGCAGGATGTGGTTATATACTCCTGTAACATCAGCACACAGGAGGCTGAGGCAGGAGGATCATGAAAAAGAGGCTAGCCAGGGTTACAGCATGAGGCCCTGTCTAAAAGGTGTGGAGGGAGAATACTCTTGATGTAGTCCTCCTTGAGCAACCGATTAACTCTTGCCATATGTGCTGCCATGAACACATAATACCACTCTCTCCCTGAGAGTTCTCTACACTTCATCCGGGGAGTGTGACATCAGACAGTATCAGGCTGTTGCCTTGTTCAAACAGAGGGCAGGATTCTGCAGCACTTCCCTGGTCCCCAAATGAAGTGTTTGATCAGACTGGTGGATTCTCTCCAGATATTGAAGGGCAACTTTGCCCCTTCATATAAACAGGGCGAGAAGAAAGTAGTTTGTGCTAAATGAGTGTCTACTAAGTGCTTAGCATCTGGTTGCTTAGCAGAAGGTAAACAGGGGAGTGTGGCTGGGATAAAATTCTCGGCCATAACCATGCAGTTGGAAAGTACTTAAGGCTGTGGGGTCTGTATTGGATCAGTGCCCTTTTTGATAAATTCTATAAGTTTGATGTTTTAAGACAATTTTTTAAACTTGTGGGCTTAGGAATAACATTTATACCAATAACATGGCCCGCTGGGTGTGACTGATTTCAGTGTGGTAACTATGCTTTTCAGAGCACCGTTGCACTGAGCAGAAGAGAAATGGGGAGGATTGCTCAGACTTACATTACTCTTAATATTAATTTAGAGACTGTGGCTGGAGGCCTGCAAAGAAGCAGGCCACATCTGCGCTGGGCAATGTTTAAGACTTACATTTTATAATCCGAGAGGCTCAGACTCTCTCTACTTGGAAAATACAAATTTTCTGTAATATCTAGATTTTAAAGTTTCTGATGTAATGGAAAATTATTGTTTTTCCCCTCCAAAATAAGCAGTAAACATTCAAGTTAGCTTTATTGTTAGTATCCATAGGTTATATCAGGGACTGAGTTTTATTTTTCCTATTAATACATGTGTTCAAAGACCAGTCTTGTTTTGTCCCTGTGTTTCACAGCTACCCAGGCCTAGCAGGAAAGCCTCATACTGGAGTGTGTTCATAAGTTAAGCTATTAGGGGCTATAAAATTTTGATGCTTCAATATAATTTTCTCTAGTCTGACTTGAAAATAATATGTGAAAAACAATGGACCACTACCATTGCCTAGGTATTCTCAAACTGATGTGGTATCACACCCCCAAAGAGCATCCCTTCAGAACTGTCTGGTAGCACTAACTCATGTTCACTAAATGTCTCCAAGCACTAATATATATCCTTATGTGCTTAAGAACCCTCCAAGGATGAACGATTTACCAACTACTACTGTGTCACTGGAGGCTGGGCCTGGCAATGTGTACTCAACTGAAGATAGTGATTTCCCCACGCCTAAACTCTGTCAACAGCCAACTGGTCAGGAGTAACAGGTGTCGCTGCTGAGTCCTTATTCCTTCCATAACTGAATTCTGACAGAGCTAGCCTGTGTGAGAAAATATTCATTTAAAAAAATGTCTGAGTGTCAAATGATCCAGAGAAGACAGAAACGACAAACACAGGACTGTAGGCTTCTAGTTTCTCTTTCCCATCTGTGAGCCTCACCGAAGCACCGAATGTGTGGCCAAATAAAATAAACAAACCCCACTCACAATGACTTTGACGTAATTGGCAGGAAACACGCCAGTCTGGTTCCTACATTTCCCTCTGTACCACTCTGCATCTATTTTCTCGATAAGATAAACAATCTCTCCAGATGTGAGGCTCAGATCATCAGCTTGCTCTGTAACACAGAATCAGTGACACACGATGAATTACCCCAGCTGCACATGTGACTAAAGCAGAGAACAAAGTATCATTTAGATCTGTCCACAGAGGCAGGGAGTGTATTCTGCCAATTCTGACACAGACTGGATTATACTGATCATATTAATTTTTTTCATGCAATTATATTTTTAAATTGTGCTATTAGAGGTTCTATTTTCTAAGATCAGATTAGATATATCTACTAAGGGAAACCGTTTTTAAAACCACCATCGTCCTGGTCAGTGATTCCTACTGTGCCAGTGTAAGTCTTGCTGAAAAACACACTCGGCATAGACAGATCTTTATAGACTTGGCGTAATACACTTACCACTATTCCCAGTCACCCGTAAAAGCCATTCCAACTTCAAATATTAACTAAGGGAGTACTACAGCTCTTTAGGAAGAAAATTTATCTACACCGAAATAAAAATCAATCTGCCAAGTATATATAAATAAGTTGTAAATAGTTTTTAAAAAAATATTTGTAGCTCTGGCTATAAAGGATAACTTAAAATGATTACAAAAATCCAATACTTCAATCTCATAGGCAGGTGGTGGGTGACACACATATTAAAAAACAGTTTAAACACCCACTTTACTTTTTAAATTAGAATTAACTTCATCACAATGCTAAGCACCCAAATGTTCTATTCTGAGGCCCTAAAGAATATTATTTTGAGCTAAAACTTCATCACAGAGTTAAAGTTTGTAAATGGTAAGCAGTTGCTATTTTTCATTTGTATGAGGGACCTCCCAATCCTTTCAAAGGATAGGTTTTCAGCTAAGCCTTCTGGCATGATTGGGTGCGTGGCCTCTTCCTGAAGACAGAGTTGATGGGTATAAGACGGTACCTGCAGGCCAGCACTCTATGGGCACCGGCAATGAGGATGAAAGGCTTTGAGAGGGCATCCCAGGGCTCCATCAATTTATTATTTATGGCCTTACCTGCTGGGAAATCGTGAAGAGCCACAGCGTGGGGAGTACCACTGTCTACAGGCTTCTGAGTATGGCCTGAATCCTTGGGGGAAAAACAGGGCTGTGAGTGGACTGTGAAGTGGAGTGTGCAGGATAGACACCAGTTTCATTATTCTCTGCAAGATCATCGTTTTTTTCTCATTACAGTCCTCCCAAAAGAACTGCACCATCAGTACTAGACGCAGACCACACAGGTGAAGTAGATAAAGGAATCATCACCTCAAAAAAGATGTGTCCTTGTCAGGGTGGGCACAGAAATGTCAATTGCATATCAGTAAGCATTCCTGTTCAAAGATTCACTTACTTTATGCATATGGGTATTTTGCCTGCATGTATGTCTGTACACCATACAAGTGCCTGGTGCCAACAGAGACCAGAGGAAAGCACCAGATTCCCTGGAACTGCAGTTGCTCAGAACTGGACCTGTGTCCTCTGCAAAAGCAGCCCCAAGTCTTTGACCCCTGCGTCATCTTTCCAGCCTTGCTAAGGTTTTTGATTTTAAAGGAGGAAACTAACCCCAAACAGAACTGTTTAACTTTAAAAAAATGTCAAAGGAAATAAAAACAAAACACAACACTTATCCTACCGTAAAGTTGTGGGATTCAGCCACCTTGTCTTTCACTGAATGGCACTTTCCCACTTCTACTGATCAATTAAACCTTAAGGACAGAGCTTTCACAGCTGAGTCCATTCTGATGGAAGAGAATGAAGTTCTGTATTTATGTTCTTGCTTTTTGCAATGAAAGGAGCTATTGAGTTCCCATAAAAGTATAATTCACAGATGGAAAACCAGTTCATTTATTACCACTTAACTGAATTCATTCTCTAGGCTGAAAGCAATGCTATCTCTCAGGCTTGGCCTTTCTATTTAATCTGAATGGCTCATTCAACAGCAATTCTAAGTAAATTAGCAAAGACACTAGGTAAACAATGGCCTGGCTTAGCTGGAGGAGAGGGGGAGGTCCTAGATGATACTTACTGACAAGCAGTTGCTCCTCTCTCTGGCTTTACTTTGTTTCTTCTTGTTCTTCCCCTTCCCACCCCTTCTCCTGCTGCTGCTGCTGTTATGTAGACCAGGCTGGTCTTAAACTCCTAAGAGGTCCTTCTGCCTCTGCTGGGATTAAAAGCCTGCACCCACAGCACCTTGGTTATTTCTTGAGACAAAGTCTTGCTATATCTCCAGGTTGGCCTGGAACTCACTATATAGACTAGCATGGTTTCAAATTCATGATGCTCCTGCCTCAACATCCTGAGTGCTAGGATTATGAGCGTGTGTCACCACACCTGGGTTCTTCGTCTCTTCTATGAAGAAACAGGCTTATCGATGACATCATCATCATCATCATCATCATCAAATCCAGTTACAGGGTATCGATTACTTTCTTTGGTGGTCTGCAGATTAAGGCCAGGGCTTTGCTCATGGGCAAGGAAGACTCCATCCTTGACCCTTGGGAATGTTACTTAAAAACTTCAACACTAGCAAACTTATAAATGAATGAAGATAGACTTTCGTGTGCTTTCTTTTTCCATTTTTCAATGACTCTTGACCTCGTAGGGATACTGCAGTGCACTGGCTTGATCACAGAGTACTGTGAGGAATGGCCCATTCTTCCCAACCTGCACCTCTGTCAGATCTTTCCCGAACGCTCCTGCTCTTTTAACCAAAATGCACCACAGGGACAAACTCTCTATTTAATACAGGTAAGCAGAATTGTAACTCAGGTCGAGGCAGTAATGGCTGAGGCAGCTTTTCACATCAGCTCCTGCTTACTGCCTTTGTCTAAATAATGAGCAACGCGGGAGTTGTGCTAATTGTGAGCTATTCTAAGTCTCTGGTGGCTTTAAGAATACCAATTTATGTAATTAAGTGTGTGTGTGTGATTTTTATTTGCTCCTGATTTAAATCTTCAGAAGAAAAGAATGGCTGTTCAATTAACAATACTAGGTTGGATGACTAGTGACTTGGAAAAAGTCAAGACAGATCTACCTTAAACCTAACATGAACGTGAGTCTCCACGTGAACCAAAGACCTGAGTGTACTCAAGGGTGAGAAAGTTGGGAAGATAATTTGAGCCTCCAAGTCCTTTCTCAAGCCTTCAGTGATGAGCAAGGAGACTCATCAGGGGGAACAGCCTAGACAGGGTTGTCTACTAGGGAGCCGTACAACCTAGACTCTACTACCAGGGTGTACATCTTGTAGGTAAACCTAAGACAGTTCAAAGGTCTTCATTGCGAGAGAAATGATATCATAGCAGTAATAGCTAATCCCATTGCTCATTATTGTGCTCCAGTCACTGTGACAAATACCTTCTATGCATTAACAGTAGCTCACTTGTTAACTGTCTGAGATACAATTCATGCAAAATAAAATGTATCCATTTAGAATCTATGTGGTTAAAGAACAACTGAAGTATCATTGAAGTCTATGTTTACAGAGTTTTTATGATTCCTCCTGCTTCCCCACAGAACAGAACCCATGTGAGGGCTAAAGTTATGTCTTAAGTTTAAATTACTGTGCTTAAGAGATCTATAAAACAAGAATGCCTCTAACCTGCCAAGAACAGATAACATCCCTGAATGCTGGGGCATTGTTCATGTAAGATAACAAGCCACTCGTTTTCACTTCTGTAATCAAGCCTGGTTGCCCCAACTGCGCAGGATGTGCTTGATCACACAGGCAGGAGGTATGTAGGCAGGAAGGACATCAGGATGTATGCTTATCCCACAACTGGACGAAGGCAAGAAGTACATAGCCTTGTGGATTTTCCCTTTATAAGCTTATAATTTTTTTTTTTTTTTTTTGGTTTTCCGAGACAGGGTTTCTCTGTGTAGCCCTGGCTGTCCTGGAACTCACTCTGTAGACCAGGCTGGCCTCGAACTCAGAAATCCATCTACCTCTGCCTCCCAAGTGCTGGGATTAAAGGTGTGCGCCACCACTGCCCAGCTAACTAATATATTTTGGTACCATTCTCTGGGAACCCCGAGTGTAGGCCTGGCTGGTGTCTACTGTCCTGGCCAGTTTTATATAAACCTTGCTTCAAGTTGGCTCAAAAATTGTGGTAATGGTCTTATTCTTTCCCAGTGGGGCTAATGCCTACTGTCTGGGAGCTATTCCTCATTCACCCTCCTCTCAGCCCTAAGAAAATACCAAACTACTTTCTGTCCACATAGATTCACCTTTTCTGAGTTTCTATGCAAAATGTTAATTCTAAAAAGAACTCTAGGAATGTTACCATACTTCTCGCATTAAAAAGCAAAACAAACAAACAAAAAACCAACAACAAAAACTTTTAGGGCACCCTGTGGCCACCAGGTAGAAGAGAAACTGAAGCCGCACACTTGGTGATGCTCCTTCATTTTCTCTCCAATCAGTCAGTCCTTTGGATTCAACCAGAATCGATACATTTAATATCTTTTGTTTGCCAATTTAGGGGAAGGTGTGACACAGTTTTGGATCTTCTTCTTCCAGGCTTTTGGTGGGCTTGGTATGTGTACCAGACAAGTGCCAGGCCAGTGAGTGACTCGTTTCATTTTCTAAAAACTGTAACAATCCCTACAATCCCCAGAGCCTAAAGGACGGTTCACTTCATTATCACCAACAGAGACAATGCACTGGCCCCAGAGGTCAACTCTGCAAATCCACAGCTCAAAAGGCAGTGTTCAAAGTGGGAAAACTTTGGACTGTTACAACTTAAATTTTAAGCTTTAAAAACATATGTAAGAGGATAGTTTTTTTGGCAGTGTAAGTCCTGCTGTTACCAACGGCATGCTCTAAGAGAGGAAGCTGGACCCAATCCTAAAATCGGATAAGAGAAGTTTCCTATGTGAACTAGTTAGATTTTTCACGTGTCAGCTGCACTAGCTAAAGACATATCTTCTCCCTAAAATGATAATTTTTAGAAAAACTTCAAAGAGTAAACTGCCTTTCAGGAAGAAGGAATTACACTGGATTATGAAAACTAGGATGAAGAACAAACTAAAAAGCTCTTGAGTTGAATGATTGGTGGGCATTGTTATCTTGAGTGACAAATCATGAACACTTAACTGGGTAAGTTAAACTCTCCCAAAAACACAGCTAGTGCTGGGGGTGTTGCTCAGAAGTCGGACAGATGCCTAGCTTCTCTGACACCCTGAGCTCAGTCTTCTGCAATGCTAAACTGTAAATGTAACTTTTATTCTCCTGTGGTAATTGTTGTCTCTGAGGCTTACTGCCTCAGCCTGCTGATCTAGGCCTAGTCCTGGAAGCTTCTAGCCTCTTATCTAGGCCTAGAATGTTTTCAGCCTCGGAGACTTACTGCTGAATAAACTCACCCTTTCTAGTTCTTTCTGAACTGTGGCTGGCTGGTTCAACTCAGCTGTTCTGACTCAAAACTCCTCTCTAAGCTGACTGATTCAATTCGGCTTCTCACCTGGCCTCTGACTAAATAGCTCTGGATGGTTTCAAACTAACTCTGGCAATCTGTTCTAATATTCTAGCTCCTTCTCATTCTCTGGCTTGTTCTGTCTTCACCTGTGTCTAGTTTGTTCTCTCTCTGTAACCTGTCTCTGTAAAACTCTCCCAGTAAAACTGCCTCCTCTTTTCTCTCCCTCTCTGCACTGCTCTCTTAAGTAGCCTCTCTTTTCCTCTCTTCTTGTGAGAGTTGGGCGGATTCCATTCTGTCAAATCTTTCTCTGATTTGTCACTTTGTCTGCTACTCAATTAGACATCACAATCAAACATGGGTGCTTCCTTCTACAAACTAACTTTACCTTCATTATTTGGGATTAAAGATCTATACTAAGGGTGTGTCTATATTCCAGCCAGAGGGATTAAAGGTGTGGCCTAAGGGCCGAACCACAGCATAACCAGAACTAGAAACAGCCCCCCACCCCCCAGTAAATGACACAATCCACAATCTCAGGTTTACAGTGTGACCTAGTCACGACAGTACAACACTAAACAAACTGTCTTCAGGAATCATTGAGTCTTACATCAGGCTCCAAAAACTGTTGTCAGGCCTAAATTGTGACTTGAGACACTGGGTTATATTTCATTATTTAATGAACTTATTAAAGCAGATAGGTTTCCATGAAGCTCCCTTTCCCTCCCCAGATTTTTGAGACATAGTTTCTCTGTATAGCCCTGGCTATCCTGGACCTCATTATGTAGACCAGGCTGGCCTTCAAGTCAGAGAGATCTGCCTGCCTCTGCCTCCAGAGTGCTGGGATTATAGGTGTGTAGCACAATACAGGGCTCAGCTTGCATTTTAAAGCAGTCTTTTATATCAGATTTAGCATTCACAGAATTCCTTTTAAAATACTGGATTCATTCTGCTAGAAAAACAACCTCTGGTACTCAATAAACAGGTTCACATTATTTAAAAGAGTAAGTAGCTTTCTCAGTTGAGTGTCCTAGCTCCCACAAGCCATCTCGACTTGAAGAAAGCAGAACACCCAGTAGTCTCTATGCCAACACGATTAGAATCATTTATTCCAAAATTGGAGCAAACTGCTGCTATTTCCACCCTGGTTAAAGCAATGTTGCTGATAAAAGAAACTCAGAGAACGGAGAATATAATTAATAGCTCTATGACGGGGTCGCCACGCAGGGCACGAAGCCTCACAATAGTCATTCCTTACGTTAGGTCTGCTTCTTGGGCGCTCGTCCAGGGGAGTGACAATCTTCATCTGGGATGGGTGGACCCTGCCAGTGCCTTCTCCCCGTTGGCATTCCAAGTAATTATTTTCTGCCTGTTTCAGGATCACAAGTACATCCCCACGCTGTAAAGCACAACAGCACTCTCTGAAGCAATTATTATTTAATAAAACATTATTACTTTCCCACATTTTAATCTTTGGAGCCTAAAGCATTTAATAATGTGTAATAGCAGGAACAGAGGGCAGCATTTTAGTTTTTTTTTTTTAATCAGTCAGTAAAGAAAAGAGCTTGACTTTACCTTACAAGAGAGTTCCGTGGGGTTTTGGGAGACAATGTCTTCATTGGCAATTCCATGAGGCACAGACAGCTTAAATGTAAATGGGAAGAGAATTATTCATAATCCCAAACCGTCACCTGCTGCTGATCACTTTGGCATGTGTGCTCAAGTACGGCTTCCTCAGAAGGTGCGCTCTCAGGCAGGCCTCAAGCCCCAGGATCCAGTGAGCCACCATTTCTCCTGGGCACTGAAGCTCTCAGGAGGTGGAGCTGAGCCCACAGGATCGCAAGGGGTGAGCATGACCTCACATTCTCTGGGAGCGCTCTCTGTAGGGCTTTACTGATGGCTTCCATATGCCTCGTAGTCTCCCTGGCAGCCAGTGTCTGTCTGCTTGAAGCCCAGCGACTTCCTGTTCCCTCAACGGTCTGACCTTATGATGGTTTTTAGCCCCAGGGGTAAAAGGTTCTATTTCTGCCTTGGTAGATTTTGGCAGGTGAGTACTTGTCTGAAGTTCTATGGAATACACACTTAAAGCATGGAGAACCCAAGAGCAAAGACACAGAGCACAAGGAGGTGGCCTTATAAATCTGGGTTGAGCAGTGTTGTCACTCCTCCCACATCTCCACAGCACCCCGGGCTTCTAGGGCGCATAGATTCCTAGTAGTAATTTAGCGGTGGTGTAGCCATGGGAGTAGGAAGTGGATTTAAGGATGTATTTTATAATGAGACATATCACTCTAAACAGACCATCATTTTTAATCATTGATTTCTTTGAATTCCTTAAATAGTTTGACATTTCACAGAACCCCAAGTGGAACCTGGTCCCCCTTGAATGAACAGTTTTGGCCTAGGATGGCCAAAGCAAACAGAGAACACACCACTAATTAACCCTGTATTCATGGTATGGTAAAATGTTGCAGAGTGTGGGCTCAGTGCCAGATTGTTCAGTGTTAATGTCCTGGTTTTACTGCTAACTGGCTTATATCTCTAACGTGTCTCATTCTCCGTATTTGTATAATGGGGATAATAAAAGTATCCAATCTACAAGGCTAGTTTTGAAAGATGCCTAGCTAATAATTAGTTCTTGATACACACCAATTACTATGTTACTTTATTTATTACGAAGTCTATCCCAAAGACTATGCCTTGGGTTTGGCTAGTTAAAGTTTCATTAGTTTATACTTCATCTTGGGGCGGGGGGGGGCGGGGGCGGGCGGAGGGGGGGTATGGGAGAGAGAATGAGATACAGAGAGGCAATGAGTTTCATTAATTTAAATGACTATGAATATATTATCTGTTTTTATCTGTCTACTCTCTTCTCAAAACCAGAATTAGCTTAAAGTAAAAAAACACTTTCTGGCTTAACGGAAGTGTAGAACAGGATTAAATCACTAACTACTGTTAAACACAGCACTGGCATACAATTATTTAAAAAATAGAAAAAGTTCTCCATGCCCACTTATAAGTTAATTTTCATAAATAATCTCTGTCTGTCATTTGTGGGAAACACAGGCAAAAGTCATTTGGAGAAAAACATCTAAAGAGACCAAAATTAACAGTCAACTATCTCAATTACTGATAAGAACTTTTAACTAGTAGCTATTAAATGGGGCATGATAATTATGCTTACAAAATGAAAAAAAGAAAAAAACCTGTAAGACAGTCCACTGACCTTAGTAAAAGCTTAACTTCTACTTCATTTAAATGCTACTCACTTAGTGGGCAAAGCAGCTGTAAAGCACAAACCGCACCAGGAGATGAGCCATGGCATTTGTCACCCACTCCAGGGTAGATGCTACTGTGTCAGTGAGGTAGCATTCCTATCTGCCTGCTTCCCCTTCCTGGGTGTTCCTAATACTCTGCCTTGAAAACCCAGGGATTTTTGTTGTTGTTTTGTTTTTTAAAGATGTATTTGTTTGATGTGTATGAGTGTTTTGTGCGCATGTATGTGAGCGTGTCATGTGTTATGGATGGTTGTGAACTGCTATGTGGCTGCTAGAAATCAAACCAGGGTCCTCTGAATCTGCAAGAACAAGTGCTTTAAACTGCTGAGCCATCTCTCCAGCTCTGGAAAACTGAGGCTTGTGGCAGCCTACTTCTCTAAAGCCTTCTGTGCCAGGGTCCAACCCCACGATTGCTTTTATCACCTTTTAAAAAGAACTACAGGTCTTTCTTATCCTAGCACAAAACCCTTAAGCACCAATATTTTTAAAGTCCAGGCTTACCATGTACTTCCTGTAGAGAGGGTGTCCTGGTTTGGGACGAGGGGGTAGCACCGGATCTTGGTTTTTAAACACTTGACTCTTGGCTTTTGAGAGTCCAGATGTCAAGTGACTTTGTTTTTTCTGAAGATCCATGTCAGAGGAGGATCGATTAAAAGGCAGATTTTTATTTGATGATTTGGTTGCAGAAAGTTTAGGGGGTGGTGGTCTCTCAGGGGCCCCTTTGTGGGGAGGCCTCCAAACTGGAATGACTTTTCCATGTACAGGTCTGAAAGGCAAGGGGAAGCCATGAGTCAGCGTGCACACACACACACACACACACACACACACACAGCTTGGCACAGGCATGAAGAGCTAGTGGGATATAGTTTACTGAAACCTGCAAGGTGTGCTATTTTTGAGCAAATGACTGTTGCATTAAACATTGTATCAGAGGAAATGGTACGATGCTCCGGCTTCCTCTTAGCTTGCACTGGAGATTCATTAGCTCAAGACAAACAGGCATTTACTGTCATGAATGCTCTAATGCCCCAACTGCTCCTAAACCCACTAACTATTGCAGGAAGCTAAGTACTATCTCCCATAGTCTAAGACAAAAGCTTAGACAGGAGATGATATCAGGTGTATGTGCTTCAGTTGTTTGTATAATTAGAAAAGGAACATCAAAATCCCCTAATGGTCACATTATGTGTTACTATTAAAACTCTTAATTTAGATTAGCATAAAGTCCTAAAAATGCAATAGAACAGTTACTGGTTTGAAAACCTTTTTCCTAATCTCTAAATGGAAATAAACTTCAACATGGCAATGCCTTCTGAAAGTGTGACAGCCTTTGTTCAAATACCTCTAGAGCCCTGGGGATAGGCCAGCTCTGAGTTCTCTTCAGAGATGCTGAGAAACAGGCCTGTCTTTCCTAATAGAAGGGTGTTTATGAGCAAGACTCCACAAGAGGAACTGTTTTAGTTTGGAAAGCTGTTGTATTTATTTGGAAAAAGTATCAAAGACTCACTCATGTTTGTGCTCTGTAGGTTTTTGGATCTTGTTAAAAGAAGGAAAGATCAGAGAGTCCCATAACCTGCTGTCACAAGCAGACTTTGGGCTGGCAGCCTCTCTCCAAGGCAAGATCTAAGGCTCACAGTCCTGCATACAGAAGATAGTGGACAAGAGCCAGTTCTCCACAGCATCCCTCCAGCTTCCCACATCATACCCACCTTGGTGGCAACCTGGGGAGTCCTTGTACCAAGCCTCCCGATTCACTGGCTTGCTCCAGTTCCTACAAATGTCATAGAAGGCCTTTTAGTCAAGACTAACCCAAAACAAGAGTTTGTAAGAGGAAGTGGGGTCAGCTTTTTGGATGATTCTTTAAGTAGAAACTCTGAAGTTAGGGAGATCAGCTGAGAAGGACTTTCAGTACTATACATATACATATACATATACATATACATATACATATACATATACATATACATATACATATACATATACGCCCTTGCTGGCTTGGAACTATGTAGACCAGGCTGGCATTGAACTCACAGAGATTCACTTGCTTCTGTGTCTAGGGTGTTGGGATTATAGGCATGGTCTATTGTGTTCAGTCATAAAGCAATATTTTAAAAAAGGCTTTTTTTATGTGTGACTATTTTGCCTACATGTATGTCTGTGCCAACATGTATGCCTGGTACACTCAGAAGACAGAAGAGGGGGTTGGGTGCCCTAGATGGTGATTTTCTTCTTTCTTGCCAGTTTATTTGTTTCAATTTTAATATATGACACTTCTTCATCTCAATTATGGGAGAAAACAAACAGTCATGAGTTTTTAAACCACAGACAGTGCAGTGAACGACTGTTTTGCTTCGAACAGATCTCATCTCCTTGCTGGATAGCTTCAAAACAAGCAGTGGGTTCTGAACTAGAGAAGCTGAAGATATTAAAAAGAACTTGAAAGGAAGACATGTGAGGACAGACAAAAGGGAAGGAGAGATGGGATTTCTCCAGACTGCAGACGGCTGCATGGGTGGCCATGGCCTTTGTGGGAGTGTGTGCTCGGGAAGCGTGAGTGCACAGGGCAGGTTGAGCAGGGCTCTGCAGCCGGAAGGATGGACAAGAGGATTTGGAGGGGGGAGGGGTCGATGGAGAGATTTCTTGGGGGTGGGGGTGGGGCTCAGCTGGTCTGTTTCATAGGTTTTCCTAGGCCAAGGACTGGGAAATCATTCCTCTGTTGAGTGAGAAACAGAAAGATCTCTAAGACCAAGCAGGCCTCTTTTGGGAAAGTCCTAACTAAATTGTTCTTTTCTTCTCTTTTTCTCAATTGAAATCTTCAAAGTATTTACTCCCAAGACCAACTTTCCCTTTTCCAGTCATTAAGACCCCAGCACACACCCAGGAAATACTGCCTCTAAGACTTTAAAGGGAGAACTTTTCTAGCCCTCTAAAATTACTCTGCATGGACAGTTACTTAGTTATTGCTTAGGAATCTTTGAGCAAATCCAAACTGTTTCATCCTCATAACAAATGAGTTAAAACCTCTTTTCACAGTTTTTAAATTCATGCTATTTATAACATTTCCTTAAATACCAAAGTGATTAATCGCCAATAACTATGATAATTTAAACATGTTTCGATGTCTTAAAAACCTCATTTTTTAAAAAACAAATTAAGCTTGCCCTTAAAACTTGGTTTCACTAATGAGTTCAGTTAATGTAGTGAAGCAAGCCGCCAGCTCATAAACCCTGCAATATTCCAGAATATAACCCATGCCTTATAAACACTCGGCTGCCTGTAATTCTTCCTGACAATATTGCTCTGATAAAATGCATGTCTTTCCTTGGCCACCTTTAAAATTAAAGCAAACAAACTTTGGCAGGCAAGAAGAACTTTTTTATTGATTTTCCTCAAAATTAGTTGTGGGTTATGCCTTAATAATTAAGGGAAATTTCAGTGGGAATATTAATGTGTAACTTTGATTTGGAAGGGCGTATATCTTATGGTGTACAACACATATTAGCTGCGGCTTTCTGGGCAGAGGCTTGCCTTCTCTCTTTGTTTTCAACAAGGTTTTACCACAACTGAACTATATCCATGTAGGTTTGTCGGATATTTAAAATACCTTTCTGATCTCTCACTTGACAAACTTTTAGGTTGGAACAAGAAAGGCACATCCTGGAAGACACCGCCATACGTGACACCTCCAATGGTGACAAAGTGGCCTCTATTGCTGCAGTTGTCTTAGTGTTTGCTCAGTTTGGTTTGTCAGGTTCTGCCAACAGTCCTTGGAGATTACTGACTAGAGTTTCTCCTTCTCTAGCATTCTACACACACCGTGAAGCCTTTCTGAATCTTAGTTTTTCCTAGTTCTGAGATCCTGGAATTCTGGTGTCTGAGATGCCGGCCAAGCTCCTGGCAGAGGTCTTTTTCTGATCATAGCATTTCTATTTGCACCATCTGCATCAGAATCATACTTTAATTTTGGAAAAATTCCTCCTCCTCCCATTTCTTTTTGAGAGGGGACCTTGAGGTATAGCATGGATAAGAGTGGAACTCATGGTCCCCCTGTCTCCATTTCTCCAAGTACTAGGGTGTCAGGTGGATGTCACCATACCCAGGGTGTGTATCATGGGTAAGCCCCTCACTTAAGTAATGGAAGTGAGGTTTGACAACTGTACCCTCCCGGACTGATGAAAAGTTCCTTGGCACTCTGGGCAGTAGAAACAGCAAGTGAGCTTTGTCCAGTGAAAAAGACAGTTGGGAAAGCCTGTCCGTCCTCCGTCTGTAACACTGACAATTTCTACAGGGCTTCCTTCTCACCTCTAGACCTCATGGCCTCTAGTCTAAATAAATTCAGTAATTCAATTCTCATAACAAAATTTTTAGGCATATGTTTGATGTTAGTCTCTAGAAATCACACACAAACCATAGAGCTTATAATCTGATTCCTCGTGCCCTTTCCTTCAGACTCATTGTGTCTATTATGGTCTGCATGTATGAGCATACAGGAGGCCCTGACTCCCTGTGATGGGTACAGGGCGGGATTTCCTCCTGCTCACGTGAGGGAGGACGGGATGTAGCTATGGACTCTGGAGTTCTCTGGGTAGCTTAGTCTATCCAAACCTGTTTTCTTTTAAATGTAGGTGTCACTCGTGGACTACGTGACACTGCAGGTGACAATCCCGGTGTTCCCATAGTGTGGTCAACCACAGATCCTGGCACAGCTCTCACTAGAGAGTGTGCGCCTGCCCAGCACAGCTCCCTTCAGGAGCCTTAGAGAGTGGACGCCTGAGACCTTTGTGGATCTCAACAACCACATTCCTCCGTACGAGTCTGGGATCACAGTATGGCAGGGGCCCTACAATCTGCTTTTGGGCTTTCTCTGCCCAGTTATAATAAAAATTTATTATCAAGTACTTTGAAGATACAAATGATCACTAAATTTTAATTCATTCTACAGAAGAATCTCATTAACTTGGTATTGGCTAATTTAATTTAATGTCTTTTTCAAAGAAATGTCTCTTCACAAGATGATCAGATGGGTTTGCCGTTATGATGAGCACAGTTAATGCACAGGGTAAGACTATTATAAAAATTGAACTGAATTGGTTTAAAGACTTTAGGAATTGATTTCTCTTGAAACAAGCCATAAAGATCGCCCAACAGAATGGAATTTTTAAAAATGCACATGGGAATAATATTAAGGTTGAAATATAAAATTCATATATAAAAGGTCCTAGGTACGCTAGCAAATGCATAGGAAAGTATTTTATTTCAATTAAAAGTTTTTCTTAAGTTTCAAAATAAAAAATTCTTATTTTAAATTATTTTTTAAATAAAAATAGATTTGAATGTTTTAAACAAAATCTGACAAATTGACTAATCCATTTCTCCAAATACTAAAGTTTGGGGGAAGTTATAATAACTTCCTCATTATTATTATGGTATCATATAAAAGACAATGCCATTATATTGGTACAGGAGAAATTATTTTATAATGAAGTACAATGACTGAATCTAATCCTTCTATAGGGACTAGTAAGACAGTGAATATAACATTAAGTAAGCACATGAGGTTTAACAGTTGGGTTCTAATAAGATATCTAGCCAATGGTAAGATAATTTAAACAGCAACCAAACACTCAGAACTCTGTCTTAGGCCTAACAACCGCACAGTATCACTTACTGGGTTTCTAGTTCTGTCAGAGTTACCGAGTCTTCCAGACACTGCACCGTAAGTATTTCCAACTGGCTTTTCAGCAGGGAGAGGAGGTGGGCTTTGTGATTCCTCGTGTAAACCTAAGGGAAAGACAGAAGACAGAAGTCACCAGCAATGGCTGGTCTAGGATTCCATACAACGAACTGAATGTTTGGGCTCCCT
The DNA here is from genome assembly GCF_004785775.1 of Grammomys surdaster. Taxonomy (NCBI): domain Eukaryota; kingdom Metazoa; phylum Chordata; class Mammalia; order Rodentia; family Muridae; genus Grammomys; species Grammomys surdaster. Next base: position 475,330 of record NW_021620662.1, read on the forward strand.
AAAAAAATGGCAGGCAGAAGAGATCCTCACCTGGAACCAGACAGTTCAGTAACGAGAAATAGCCCTCAGCAGACCCTTGAAAAGTGAGCAAATACCATGCTACATGCTATAATAGTGGGATAGCATCTGCTAAGAATGATGAGTCAGGCATTAACTTGGACACGCCAAACAAAATCACCATCCCTGTGTCAGATCTGTCTGGTCTACTTGTCGCTGGCACTACGATGTGGCAATTTCGGTTTAAATCTTACTTAAAGTAAAATAAAGTCAAAATGTTTGTTCTTTAATTGTGCTAGCCACGTTTCAAGCAGCCAGTTGCCACTGGGGGATAGAGGCTACTACAGTGGCCAGCACATATAAACTACTGCCAGAGAATATCACACTAGACAATATGCTACCTACGCTAGAGACACTGGAATTAAGGAAGCTCTAAGCGACCTGTTTCATTTATTAATGTCAGTAATTGTCAGGTTTGTTTGTTTGAACCAAAAGCCTGTGTTCATTCTAGAAAGACATGGGCCTTAATAGGTGGAGCACCCAATCCTCCCCCACTCACAAATAATTAAATGTTTCTGATAATTTAGGTTAATGGCTATAATTAGCCTCAATTACTGAAATAATATTTTTATATCCAAACCACACACGTAGCTCAGTAATATTCCCAACTTACTTTAAAGAAAGAAAATAGAGATGATTAGATTTAATTATTGCCAGATAATTAAAATCCATGTGCATGAATACTTCTTGAGGGGAAGACTGTGACATATTGCAGGAGTCTAAAGCCTCCTTTTACACTCTCTGGTGTATGGGAATTCTCATTCGTTCAGATGAATACTTGCAATTTCTAGCTCCAGTGAAAAACTTCTAACATGAAGAAGATCTGTCAGGTTCCTGTTTTACAGACAGGAAAACATTCTCAAAAGGAGAAAAATGTCCCGAGCTCGCTACTAGGAAAACAATGATTTAAGTGCTTGTCATGAAAGGCAGGACACACAGAATCACTAATCACTCAAGTCAGTCAGTCACCTTCCTGAAACACCCTCCCACTGTGACAGGATCTCAGCCTCACAAGGAGACAATTATGTTATTTAAGAGTCCACTGGAGCAAGAAGTCAGCTGGACCCTTACCTGCAGAAAGGGCACAGGGAGAAACTGTTATGGGTATGAAGGGCTTCAGAGACATAGTTCCCATTTTAATACAGACAGTGAAGGGTCTGGCAAGGGCCTGAAGGAATGCAGGGGACCAGCTATGTGTGTAACCTGGGGAGGATGTCTTAGGTTCCAGGGGAAGGAGCTGCAGGTTCAAAGACTCTAAAGGACCTTGCACACAAGCTGTTCTTTTCTTCCCTGTCCATTCCAGATTCTTTAGACATCAAAAATCATGTTCTCTTTCCTCTGCTGCATTTATGCATTGTTTAAAAACTCTACCAATGGGGGCTAGAGGAAGGCTCAGGGACTAGCACTGGCTCCTCTTCCAGAGGGCCCAGGTTCACAGCACTCACATGGAGGCTCAGAACCATCTCTCACTTCAACTCCAATTTATGTGAAATCTTGGTCTTTTTCCTCGAGCACTGCATGCACATGATACAGAGACACACATGCTGGCAAAACCCACATTAAAAAAATGATTTACAAATTGTACTAACAGAACTATGGAGAACTGACTTACGCTGGCCCCAATGACTCTTGGAAGGCTATCTTGGCATGCCAGTTCTCACGCCCACCAGGACAGATTCACCTTTAAACAGTTCCTGGGGTACTGCTTGGAGATTAATTTAAGATGGTTCCTTAGCTTATCTATTCACAATTTCAGAGTTAATAACCCAATTTAGGAAAAGTAAGCGGTAGGCCTGACACTGCCCACACTAGGAAGGCCTGCTCACAAGTTCTGTTGTTAACTAGCACTCAGAACTTGTACTGTAAGACGGGACCAACTATCATTTACTTGATTGACTGATTTTTTATTTTTATTTTATTTTTATTTTTATTTTGAGACAGGGTTTCTCTGTATAACTGCCCTGGCTGTTCTGGAACTCAAGTCTGCTTACCAGGCTGGCCCTGAACTCAAAGAGATCCACCTGCCTCTGCCTCCTGAGTGCTAGGATTAAAAGCATGTACCTGGTACCTGATTAGTTGGTACCAACTAACCATCTTTAGAACTAACAAATCAGAAGATTCTGTCTCAGCTCAACAGTTACTTTCCTTCCAGGCATCTGGAATGTTAGAATCTGTCTGAGTTTTTATGGTGGCTATGAATCTAGTTCTCAGGAACAGCAGCAGGCAAAGCATCTCTAGATTTCTGTTTAACATTTTGTGTGTTGTCCTAACTCACTACAGGGAGACAGGAAGTCTGCCCTGTGTGGTGTGACCTCACTAGAGGATTCCTGGAAGCTTATTTCTGGTTTCTATCATATTATACCCCATTTGCCTTTCCCCTTGGTGGATTCTGTGTCATTTACTCTTACAGTAAAAAATTGTAACCATGACTACTGAGTCCTGAGAGGAGTCCTAATGATTCATCCACTTGGCGGTGGTCTTGGGAACACTGGCATTAGAGTAAATTTAAGAACAGAAGTTGTGAACTAAGGGTATAACTCATGTAAACCATGAGAGAGGACTGGATTCCAGCCTTCGAAAGAACCCACATCAGGTTTCTATAGTAGTGATCTTTGTATTTTACTATGCCTGTAAAATCCAGAATATGGCTACAAGATAACAGTAAACAGATGAGCGACCCCATGAGCTATAATGTTACTCCTTTCTCTACTATATCACATCGACAAAAGCCATCATGTCACCATTTTCCAAATCAACACTACCATATAAGCTTCAAAGAAGCAAGACTTGCCAGAAATCGAGGTGTTGGCTTGTCTCCTCATTTTTCACAGCAACTCTGTTCAATCTCAGCTACTGGCTGAGCGTTATCAATTAATAACAAAACCATTAAGAAACTAAAACCAATATGATGCTTCTTGGAGGTGTCTTAGAGAAAAGCCAGTCCCCTAAGGTCAAGTGTATGCTCCTGTGCACTCCTGGGGCCCTCCAGCCTGTGTTAGGAGGAATCAGCAGGATTCCTGAGGAATCAGTCAGACAAAAGCAAAGGCATCTCTGGGCCAAGCAATAGCTCTGCAGGCATTAATGAAACCAGAGGCCCCTGGAAAGCTGAGTGATGATTCCCAGCAATGCCAGGAACTGCTCCAGAACTCACAGATTTTCTTTTCTTTCTTAAGTGTCTCTTGTAGCTTAGGCTGGACTTAAAACTCACTGTGTAGCCAGGGATGACCTTGAATTCCTGATCCTCTAGCCATAACTTTCTGAGTGCTAGAATTACAGGTGTCCTCCATCTCTCCCTGTTTTATACACTTCCTGGAATTGAACCCAGGACTTCCAGCATGCTAGGCAATTAGTCTACCAACAGAGTCACATCCCCAGCCCTAGCTATCAAAAATTTTAAGTACAATTAAAGCTGATATAAAATTTCATTTACTGTATGTTTAAAAGAATCAATTAAGTGTGCACACAAAAATCTAGGGTTATAAAAATTTTAAGATGGTATTTTGCAATTTAGTCATTCTAAGAAGAATAATTGTTAGATATTTCTAAGGCTTTGAACAATTCACACATATGAAGGCTGAGCTGACTGGAACAGTACACCCCTGATACACATATATAACTTCATTTGCTATTCGCTTCACCTCTTTCCTACCATCTTTACCAGAGGCACTGATACAGGATACTATGATTGTTCCCAGATTCACAGTCTCTTACTCTCTTTGTCTAAAATCAACCTTAAAGAAAGACAGAACACACATTCTTGGTGATAATTCTCCAAAGAATTGGGAAAGAACACCTTGCTCCAGGATGTCCATGACCGTGAATAACAAACAGCAGGTTATGTGTAATTTCCAAAGCAGACATTGATAAGTTAATTCAGATTTCTCCTAGACTCTTGAAGGAGTAAATTAGGAACACAGAAGAGCTTACATTTTCCTGGTTTGGCTGGGATTCTTATTACAGTAGGCTTCCTGGTGGGCACCGGCTGCCCTGCTCTTTCTTTTGTTGCTTCTGGTTTTGTGGGGAGCTGAAAGGGATCTAATGAAAAACATAGTTTATTTTGCATGTTTTAGTTAACACAGATTCAAACAAAAAAGCCTCATTCATAATTTAAGAGTCATATTTCTCATGCCCCAGGGAAAACTATTCATGGATAAACAAAATCTCAGTTTGCAGAGACAAAAACAAAGTTGGAGCTCATAAAAGGAAATAATTTAGTACCCCGTAAATAATTCATATGGCTTTCTTCCTCTCTGATGAGAGAGATCCAGGACAATCCTGAATTATGTAGAAGCTAGCTTTCAGGGGAGTGTAATCATTTCATAAATGTCTGCCTGCGAGTGAGGGGCAACTGCAACAAGCAATCTTTCCAAACAGCAACGCCCCAGGCCCCCAGGAGGGCTCTGCATGTCCCTGTGCAAGGCTACCATATACGCCCACTGGCTCACCAGCAGCCTCCTCCTCCCCTCACATGACCGGACACTGAGAAGGGCCCAGCCGTCTCAGAGTCAGTTTAGTGACGCCACACTTCCATAATGTGGAAGTAAAAAGGGTTTTATTCCAAGAATAAAACATCTCCCTTCAAATAGCTAACTCTGGGGCAAAGATATACGACTTAGCATTTCTCCATCTTCATTAATTTATTTTAAGTAAATCAGATATGCCTAGGGTAAGCATTTTAAATCAGAACAACTGTAAACCCATTTTTTTTTAAACAGAAAGAAATGAACTTTAATGTAAATGCTCTTTTCATTAGTTTAGAAATATGTCTATAAAAATGTTTGCATGTAGGCCTGGAGAGACGGCTTAGCACTTAAGAGTACTTGTTGCTCTTGCAGAGAATCTGGTTTCCAGCACCCACATCGGGCCTGTAACTGCAATCCAGGAGATCCATTGTCTTTCTTGGCCTCCACTGATTCCAGGCACATATGTGATACATAAATACACATGGAAGCACTCCCTGCCCATATAAATAACATTTAAAAAATGTTTGTAAGCATGGAATATGCTTGTGCGTGCCTTCCTATGTGTGTGCTGGTTCACATCAAGTGCACACTACATGTTACACAGGTCAGAAGAGGATGCCTGGTAACCTGCTGTATCACTCTTACCCCTTGGAGGCAGGCTATCTTATCAAATCTCCAGCTGGCTGCTTTTTTTGGCTAGGCTGATTGGCCAGTGAGCTCCAGTGATCTATCTTTACCCCACTTTAAGCTGGGATTGCAGATGCACAGGCGCATACTTGGACTCTCTGTGGAGCTGGGGATCCAAATCCAGACCCTCCTGTTTGTGCAGCAGGCAGGCACTCACACCCACGGAAGCACCTCCCCAGCTCCTATAGATTTCTTTTTAAACAATGAGAACCCAAAGCTTGGGAAAGAGGTCAGTTGGTAAAAGGCTTGTCATGCAAACATGGGGACTTGGTTTAATCCCTAGAATCCAAGCAAAAAGCTTTGTGCACTGAGGAAGCAGTGACTAGAGGGTCCTTGGGGTTGGCTGGCAAGCCAATACAGCAGGAAGGGGGAGCGCTGGCTTCCCTGTTTAAGGACAAAAGGGGGAGAGCAGCAGAGGAAGACACTTGAGATCAGTCTCTGGACTCTGCATGCACACAAGTGTGTGCACCACACAGACACAGACAGACAGTCACCCTCTCTTCCCACAAAAATGATAATAAGAAGAAGAAGAAGAAGAGGAGGAGAAAGAGGAGGAGAAGGAGGAGGAGGAGATGGGAGACCTGAAAATCAACGGAATAGTAAAAAGAAAACGGTATGCTCTACAGCATCTCCCTGTCTGTTCATCTCTCCTTCTCTGCCTCTGTGCTGCTCCTCCCTTGGCCTGCTGGAACCTGGGACTGTCAGCCTCCCTTCTCCTCTACATGCTGCAGAAGCCTGGTCTTCCTTCTAACCACCCTTAACCCTCATCAACCCCTCAGTGGTTACATCCCATTTGCCAGTATCTCTCTCAGGGATCTGTTTCTGCTGGAGAAGGACTAGTTAAAATAATCAAGGCTAATCAAGTTCAGTGTAGTCAACCTATCATGTGATATTTCTGCTGTAATTGCTGTTTCTGGCATCCCTAATATGTTTGTTACTGGTATAGTTTTTTGGCCAACCATGTTTGCTGGGTGAGTTTGGAGGGAGAAGAAAATGTTGAGCCTGAAATTGAATTCTGCGCCACTAATGATACCTATACATTCTCACATCCAGTCGGCGTGTGCAGGGCGATGGCTCGGGTGGGTTGTGTGTGGAGAAAGGCTTGTCAAAAGGTATTGAGGAGGCTGGCACAGGAACATCCAAATCCAGCTTACAGGGGAGGCCAGCCGCAGGAAACCCTGCCCCTAACCCTGCACTCTCTAGAAGGCATAACTCAGCAATCCTGTCAGAGGGTCAGCCACTTTGGTTTAAGGATTAAACACAAGAAGAGATGCTACAGTTTATATGCAAAGTGCTCTCAGTGTCCCAGATGCACACTCCTACCCTCTTTCTTCCTCTTAGTTTTCCTGTCACTAGCTCCTTTTAAATAACTGACTCGGTCACATGTAATTGTTCTGCTATGCATGCCCCGGTGAAAAAGCGTGACATCGTTGCAGATCGGCAGGCCCATGTGCTGATGGGCCCCAGCTGTGCTCACTGAGTCACGAGGCTATCTGCATGTTGTGTTGGGCCGAGATCCATGTGACACCAAAAGAGGACAAACAGCACCATTCCAAATCGCTGAGAAGCAAGGGGGATCAAAGGCTTGGTCTTTATCTCAATGATGACCTGTGCAGGACAGTCACGTCCCCTCTAATGAGTCACACCCTCAACCGCTGAAGTCGACTTTTTTCCCTGAGTGTGGGCAACATACAAAGCAAGCATGGCGCCTCCCTTTGTGTCTGTGGACTGCAGGCACGGCCCAGAAGCCACAGCACTGACTTATGTTTAAAGGGCTAAAGTTCGTGACCTTTGGTCCTGGGCATTATTATTATTTTTGGTTTTTCAAGACAGGGTTTCTCTGTGTAGCCCTGGCTATCCTGGAACTCACTCTGTAGACCAGGCTATCCTCGAGCTCAGAAATCCGTCTGCCTCTGCCTCCCAAGTGCTGGGACTGAAGGCGTGCGCCACCACTGCCTGGCTCCTAAGCTTTATTTTTAGAAAATTACTCTAGGAACAAAAAACACTAGAAGTAAATATTTCTGGGAGTATACGTTATAGGATCTCTTTCTTCCTTTCTTCCTTCCTTCTTTCTTTCCTTCCTTCCTTCCTTCCTTCCTTCCTTCCTTCCTTCCTTCCTATTCCTTTCTTTTATTTTTTAGAAACAAAAGCAAAATACAGGGGCAACAACAGGTGAAATCTTTGAGTATTCAACTCCAAAATACTTTCATTTTATTATTGAAAAAACAAAACAAAACTGGGCAGTGGTGGCACATGCCTTTAATCCCAACACTTAGGAGGCAGAGGCAGGCAAATATCTGAGTTCAAATCTAGCCAGGGATACATAGAAAAACCTTGTTTTGTAAAACCAAAACTAAAACCAAAAAAAAAAAAAAAAAAAAGAGAGAGAGAGAGAGAAGAAAAAATAGATAAAAATAGATGGCAAATATATATATTTTAAAAAATACACTGTAAGAAAGAACCTTCCCCCCTGCCCCAAGTATGTTTTTTTCAATGGTTTCAAAAATGACTATAGTTTTAAAGGTAGGGATATTAGATACAAAGAAACAATAGATTGGACTATTAATCTGAAGAGATGTTGTCAATAAATCTCATTGCTTTTCCAAGGCAACAATAATAAGCTATAAAAATAAAAACGGCTTTAGTGACCTTGGGGAATGCAGATACATACGTGTTACTCATACATGCAATAAGCAAACAGAATCTTAAAAAAGAAAGAAGAAAAATGATTGGGATGGACGTGGGGTCTCATGATCCCAGGAGCTGTGAAGTAAAGGCAGGGGGATGGCAAGTTTGATGGCAAACTGAGCTACATGGTGATAAAATCCTGACTGGAAGAAAAAAGAAAAAGAAAGAAAGGAGAAACAAGTAAAGAAGATGATTTTGTTAAAGGTAGCACTTACACAATTTAACTGACTCAACACAAAATGAAAATCAGGCCTCCTTCCATCCATCTTCTCAGAGTCCTTCTAGATATATCATTTAAGACTTAACACAATCAGTAACTAAAATACCAGGAACACCATTCTTCATCTTTGTGATTTATTTTGAGACAGGGTCTATGTACTCTGGGCAGTGATACATAGTTTGATATACAGTGATACATCTTATGTATCAAGCTCACTAAGTAGCTGAGGATAACCTTGAGCTTCTGAGCCTCCTGGTCCTCACTGAGTGCTGGAATTACAGGCATGTACCACATCAGGTTTACACAGAATTGTAGGTTAAACTCGGAGCTTCATGTATCCTAGATAAACACTCTGCCAACTAAGATACATCCCTAATCCCTGAACCTTGCACTTTAAAAAAATGAATAAAATATATGGAGGCTAGGAAACAATAGGTTTGTTTGGTGTCTCGGTACTACATGATACTCTACTGTACTGCATCACACCATAGTTCATTCAAGCAGCCCACTGAAACTTATTTCCAATATTCTTTGTAGGTGTACATAATCTGCATAGACTGCAGAGGAGAACGACTGCCATAGGTTCATGTTTGAATATTTGATCCTCAGCTGGTGCAACTGTTTGGGAAGGATTAGGGGGTGTGGCCTTGTTGAAGAAGGCGTGTCACTTGGGGCAGGCTTTAAGGTTTCAAAAGAGTCATTCCTAGTATGTGTGTCTCTCTCTGCCTCCTACTTTCAGATTAAGATGTGAGCTCTCAGCTACAGTTCCAGCACCAAGCCTGGCTGCCTGGCTGCCTGGCTGCCTTCCTGTCTGCCACCATGATCATCATGGATGCTAACCCTCCAAAACCATAAGACCCAAATAAATTCCTTCTTCTATAAGTTGCCTTGATCATAGTGTTTTGTCACAGCAACAGAACGATAACTAAGACATATGTGCATTATCTCCAATGTTCTTTAGAACATTAATCTAGAGCCCAGGAGTGGTCTTGACATGTTGAAAGATGTACCTCTAACTGTTCATAGAAGAATTAGTGGACACCCTTTGAAAGGAGATTAAAAGATGCACAGGCTGCATCAGGTTCTCAGAATCTTGTGGTCTATAGGTGGTTAATAACCTCCTGGAGATAATTCTATCAGAGACTGCTCATGCATCACAAGAGAAACACTCTGTCCAAATCTAGGGAAGTCAATGGCATTTTCCTATATTCTCATTTGCCGTGTTCACTCTGTCTTCTTTCTGGTTTCCCATTTCAACACCAATTACTCTACACATGTCGCCAAACAAGCAGGCTTCTTTATACCTAGGCATGGTCTTCATTACTGGGCTGATAAAAACACTGGTGATTTCTTCCGTCCATTAGCTGTCTGTAATAATACGCTTGTCACTGTAATTAGTTTCTCCATCTCTAGCTTGCTTTTCTGTCATTTCTCTCTCCAGAGTTCTGTTAATAGCAGAGATTGGTCACTAAACTATTAATCCGGTCTGTATAATGGAGCTGACAGTAGAAGCATTCTGCTTTTTCTTTTTTTTTTTTTGACAACTAGGTATGATTTGTAAGGGTTAGAAGTGGAATTGCTAATACTTCTTGGCTTTATTACATTAACCTGGAAGGCATTCTACCTATGAAATGAATCCAATATTAAATTGTCTGTTTTATGAGTTTTCCTTTAATAATTCTCCTAATCTTTACAATGTTTCCACAGTGTCAGTATTTTCTGATCTCTATTTCCTGAGATTAATACGGCAACTTCATTTTATGAATGCTTTATTAGTTCCTCATTATTTTTGAGGGAAGACAAAGAGGCCCAAAGACAGACTTCTGAGTTTTCTTCTGCATTCCTCTCTCTAGTTCTGGCTGATGCCTGGACTATTTAGGCAAGGGTTCACAGAGACCATTTATTTACTTATAATGACAATGCCACCGAAATACCAGGAAACCCTCACAGAATCCTCAGTCAAAAAACAAACAAAAAATTTATCAGTACTGAGGGCTGAGGTGATTCTGAAGGTCTCTGGAGGGTAACAAGCATATGGAGTCACTGGGCCGGTGTCAGTGTGCACTCTGGGAAAATCCCTAGAGCAGCTGTGGCTCAGGAGATGATGAACGGCTTGAAAGAGCTTAGAAGGAAGTGGCAGTAATCCAGAACAAAGACTGAAACTGGGCAGTATATAGGAATGGGAGGAGTGAGGCGGTTCTGAGGATGGGTCACAGTAAAGCAAGCAATGGTGATTTAACGGATGTGAAGTTATCACTACTTCCCAGGCTGCAATGGTGGCAGCACACTCCTAGGCGATCACAGCAGCCCCGGTACTCTCCCCTACCAGGGGTACTACTATGGTGCTTTATATGAGAAAAGAAAGGTACTGTCCAGCTGAGGGAAGTGCTAAAAGGCACACAGCAATTGTGAGAGACGGCTCTACCCTCAATCCAAATAGCTTGATACTCTGCGGTACAGTGAGAAGACTCAGGGATAGCCTCTCTGTCTCTCTAGGGAAGACTGTGTGAGGCTGTCACCAAGTGAGGTGAAATATAGGAGGGGCAGGTTTACAAATAGATAAGCACGGGGCTCCCTGTGACTCCACAGTCAAGAGCAATGGTTAAAGTCAGGCATACAAATGATACATCTTGCCAAGAGAGAACCCTGATGATTAAATGCTGGGTGATGAAGAGGTAGAAATCAAGATGCAGAAAAGGCTGGGTGTGAGCATGGTACTGCAGCCATGCTGTGTGTGAGGCCAAGTGTGAGGCTGAGGCATGACACTGTAGCCACGCCAAATGCTTTCTGTACAGCTTCCTGTCTGAAGATCTCTGTCATGATCTGCTTTATAATATAGAAGGAATGTTCAGCATTTTTAACCAAGTTTCTGTCCCCACAGAACCTAGCAGGTTCTAAAAAGACAACCTCTGGTTTATATTGTTTTCCTATCCTGCCCTTCTCTGGCACTTGAAACATCAAAAGGTTTAGATTAAAAGACATTAGCAACACACTAAAATAGTCTATAAGGTTTTGTTAATTTAGGGAGTCCTGAAAGTGCTGGGTAGCAAACATAATGTGAAAAACAGGACTTAGAATAAAAAGATTGTACCTGGGGGCTGGGAATGTAGATTAGTTGGTAGCATGATGAATGAAGCCTTGGGCTTGACCCCCAAGGATACCAAATCAAAGTGAACACGCACACAGACTCACATACACAGACACACACACACTCTCTCAAACACAAACACACACACTCAAACACATGCTCACACATACACACATATTCACAAACACCCCCCCATACACACACACTCTCACACACATAAACACATGCTTACACATACAAACACACATACTCACAAAATACACACACATATACATTCTCACACACACACTTACACACAGACACACACAGATACACACACATACTCACACAAACACACACACACACACACACACACACACACACACACACACACAATTACTTGAGAGCCTTGGCTGGGGAAACAGTTTTATGACATGAGGCACTGATAGTCTTTCAGTCTGTTTACTTCATCTGCAATGTGAGGCCATTGATGCCACACAGAGGGCTGTCTTAAGTCAAATTAGTTTGAGTTGAAATAAAAATAGCACCTGTCACAGTGTACAGACCATCAGCAGAAGCTCAATATAGCCTAGTGCTCTCCTTCTGCCTTTTATGGATAAGAGATGTATCTTTTTGCTTTATATGCTATAGCCAGTTATAATGTTGTGTGCATAATAAACATTTAACAAATATGTCTGTTACCAAGTTTGAGACACATGGTATTCAGATTTTTCTTTTTGTTTCTTTTTGACAAGTCTCAGATGTAGCCCAGGTTGTCCTTAAACTTGGGATTTTCCAAACTCAGCCTCGAGTGCAGAGCTATCCTGTTTAGCCACACTTGGTCTTTGAAACTGTGTGTATTCTACAGTATTCTAAGGTATGCTTAATATTTATAACAGTTAAAATCTGGAAAATACTATCAAGTTTATATGCCCACAAATTTCATCCAAATAAGTAAACAACAGTAAAAGGAATTTTTCCATAGAGACACAGATCAGCTTGGTCTGACAAATTAAAGATAAACTTTATGTCACAGACAGATAAGCTTTGCTATCTGAACAGTGTGAAGAAAACATTCTCCCTGCCTTTGGGTATTTTAATTATCTTGATCTTGGCAGTACCCTTACAATTTTTGAGTTTTAGTTACAGAAATTTGCATTGCCAAGATATTCTGGGAGGATTATGGGAAAGAATCTTCTAGTCTGTGTGTCCTGGCTCTGGGTATCACTTTTCCAGGATCTCTCCTTGGGCTCCTGGCTCTCAGCTAGGACCCCTGTGGGGTCAGCAAATGATTCTCCATTTGTGAAGCTTCCATTTCATCCTCCTAAAGCTGTGTTTCCAGATCCTTTCAAGTGAGGCCTGAACTTCAACCTGCTAATTCAGGAAGCCAGCAAAAAACTGGTCCCCGGTCTGCTTATGTCTGCCTGCTGTAATAAAATCAATGTGTTCTAGTATCTCTTCCATGGGTCTCCACTGTCCACTCAGTGTGGTTCCTTTCCTGTCTCTGTGACCATGTCTCTTACTTCCTTTCCTGTCTCTATGAGCATGTCTCTTACTTCCTTTCCTATCTCTGTGACCATGTCTCTTACTTCCTTCCCTGTCTCTGTGACCATGTCTCTTATTTTTTGTTTATACCATCTTGAAACATGTGCACATACCTCTATACATATATATATGTACTGAACACCAAAACAGTGAGTGAAACTAAAGACACCACTGTGAGCTCAGGTTTTCCACTTCAAATTTTTACTCACCTAGAACTGTCTCAGAACTGATGGGTTCTTCAGCTGAGCTCCCCGAGGTGGGCAATACGTCATCGTCAAAGCTGATGAGGTCGATGTCCCCTAGGGCTTTGCTCTGTGGAGCTGGAACTGGGGGACTGGATGGCAGCCCTTCTCCAAGTGACCTGAACGCTTTGGCTTGTGATGCTACTGAGAGTCGGGGAGGAACAGAAACCAGTTTTGGTGGAACCGAAGGATACGGTGGGGCATCTGGGGAGGCTGATTTCTTCGGCAGCAAAGGCCGGGGAGCAGGAGTTGGGATTTTCTTCCCCACATCAGGGCTCTCGGCCATGGGTCTTCCTCCAGAAGTCTCATGGTTCATGCTTCGTGTAAGGCCAGGAATTGGTTTCTTTGGCAATTCAGGTTTGGTTACTGGGATAATTCCAGCTTCTTGTGGTGATGAGTATGGGGTGAGCCCTTCTCTGGCAGTCACCTTGAGCCTGTTTTCGGCCCACGAGTCCCATTCTCCAGAAGCTCTGTTAGCAGCTGGCTTGGGCGCCACCAAGGGTTTCCCTGAGGAAACAGCAGGCTTCGGGGGAACCGTGCGAGGAATAATCTCAGGTTTCTTGGGCAATCCTGGGATTTCTGTGTTTGTTTGACCCTCAAATGCTTTGATCCTGGAAACAATGGTATTTTGGCTTTGTTCTGTGTTCATAATGTTCATCACTGCCTGACTATCTAAATTACAGGTGCTGTCCAGCAGACACTGGGGTGGCCAGTCTTCTCTGGGGGTCACTGGGCTTTTTGGGATGTTTTTTTCTTTACTGTTAGCATCCCTAGTTACTGGTCTGAGGTTGCTTTTTGATCTTGGTCTTGGCACTGGACATCTCGTAGCACTGGGGTTTTCAGGACAGTTTTGCTCTTCACAAATATCAAAGACTATTAAAGGTGCCACACCTGAGGGAGGATTACCAGCTGAGGCTGCCGGTGATGGCTGGAGAGGCTGGAGAGGCTTGAGAGGTGCCTGTAGTGCTGACAGGAGCAAAGGAACAGGGCAAAGTTACGGTGTTATCATTTGAAAAGCAAAAACTTAATAGGAGCTATACAAATTTAAAAATATACAGATAGGCTACCAAGAGATATGGTTTCCACTAGGAACTGTTCAAAGTCAGCTTAAATGATGGTTCAACTTGCATTTGTTTTTATAATGTAGTCATCGTATATTTTAAAATACCATTAGACTCCTGGCTCTCATTAGACATCACACAAACCTGGTTGTCAAAACTCAACAACTTTAATGTTTACTTTCCAAGGCAAGTCGCTCTCATCTCTGTTGCCTGAATAATGAAATACTCTAAAGAAGCCCAGAGAACAGTCACCCTTGGCATCTTACCAAGATGACCTTACTAAACACCTTTATTTATTGAGAGATGCTTATTTCCTATAGCTATTATTATTGAGAAAATCCTTCTCAATGGAAACAAAGGGGACCTGCGCTAATGCACACTGTGAGTTAAACAGAGGGTGTCTGTGTTTTTGTGAGCTGGATGAGAGACTGGGTTACAGCCCTCAAGAAAGATCTATTAGAGCAATCACGGCGCATCCAAATTAAGAAAGCACACAGTGATCAGATCACAAGGCCTAGGAAGCAAGATTCAATAAATTATGCACGACTTGCAAGTTATTTTAAAGGCAGGAGGCCTGGCTGATCACGGCCCTAGAACTAGGTCAGAATCAGGGAAGACAGACTACATGCATTACTTGGAGGTGGATCGCTGTCTATTTCTTCTGGAAAGTCGGTCTGCGTTGCAGAAGTAATAGTGCTTCTTGGAGTGGCAGCAGCATTATTGTTATTTGTGGAGTTCACCTGGACTTGGTTGATTTCTTTTATCACTTGTTCATAGGAGGGCGGGAGCTGGAAAGCAAAGAATGAAAATTTCCTATGTCTATGGGCAATAACGCCTACAGCCTCACTGTGAAAATCTTTGAATGTAATTTGAAAGAAAGAAAATGGAAAGAGATGACGTGGTGTTTACGCACCTCAGCAGGAACCAAGTCTTGGGGCCTCCAAGGGCCTGCTACAGGCGTGGAGGGAAATCCCAGTCCTGGTGGTGGAGCACCTGGAAACCACGAGGCCGGCCTCAGTGGCTCTGCTGCCACGATGGTGATCTCTGGGCGCCTGGAAGATGGAGCCTCAGTAAGGTTCTCAGGTAGGACACAAGTTAGCATCATGTTTAGAGACTCACGGGGGGGGGGGGGGGGGGGGGGGGGTTAAACCACTTTTTAAAGAAGCATCAAAGCATTAAAGGTCTCAGAATGGCCTTTGTGGTCCTGGTGGCTGCATAGAATCGCCAGGAAGGCCATCATCCTCCATGAACCTTGAATGCTGGAGAATTAGGCCCCTGGGCGCTTAACTCTGCTGTGGTTGACAGGACAGGGCTAATTAAGGCCTCTCAGCTTTATTCCATAGCTCCGCTGTTGGCTAGCAGATAGCACAAATATGTGGCTTAAAGTAGAAAAACACAGTGGCCAGTGGACTTGTTTGGTTTTCTGTGATGAGGAAGTATACACAGAATGGAAGTTATCATGTGACGAATAACACTGTTCTCACTCCATCTCTGCCCCCAACTTGAAGGTACCCTTTTTTCGTTTGTTTGTTTTTATTTTTATTTTTTTTCCAGACACGGTTTCTCTGTGTAGCCCTGGCTGTCCTGGAACTCACTCGGTAGATCAGGCTGGCCTCGAACTCAGAAATCCACCTGCCTCTGCCTCTCAAGTGCTGGGGAAGCTACCTTTAAAATGCTTTAAATTTATTCATTCACTTTGAGAATTTGGTGTGTGTGTAAACATACTCTAGTCAGTTTTGTATTTTGTACATGACTTGATTCATCTGGAAAACTTGCATCATAGTGACTCAGAAAAACCTTCTTTTCTTACTCATTTTTGTTTGTTTTTGTTTGTTTGTTCAAGACAGGGTCTCACTACATAGCTCCAGCTGCCCTGGAACTCACTAGTAGAGCAGGCTGGCCTCGAACTCACAGAGATCCACCTGCCTCTGCCTCCAGAGTGTTGGGATTAAAGAGCAGCACCACTACATCTGGATTCTGAGTCTACATTTTTATGTTTAATTTTCAACTTGCTCTTCTAGCAAACTCCACCTATGTAAGTTAGTAAGCTGGGTAAGTTAGTCAGCTTTTCTGAACTTCGGTTTCGTGTCTAACAAACATGGATAATGATATTTGTTTTGTCTTCTCTAGTACTCTATGAAAATAGAAAATTGTGTACATATACACATCCTCCTGCTAGCCTATGAAATATGGTAAACTTATCACTAATTAAGTTTGAACTGTATTCCCTAAAACCCCCACTGACTGCCTTTTGTAACTTAGTAAGAGTTGGCAGTTAATGCTAAGCACCTAGAAATATACATTAAGCCTTATGACAAGCTGTGAGGTGGGTGTGACCAGCACCATTTTACAGAGAGGGATACGGAAGCTAAGGAGGGGTGGTGGCTTGTCCAAGGGCATATGGTAGGAAAATGCAGAAGTCAGGATTTGAACATCATTCTGTCTCAGCCTAAGTTCTTTTTCTTCTGGGATAAGTGTCTCACACCTGCAATCCCAGCACTCAGAAAGCTGAAGCAGGAGGACTGAAACAAAAGCTTCATAATGAGCTCCAGGCTAGCCTGGGCTACTGAGTGAGACTGTCGCGTCTCTCCAGTGCCCCAAATAGTCCCTGTTCTTCATTATTCTTTTCTTTTTTAAAAAAATAATTTATTTGTATTTGTGTACACTGGTGTTTTGACTGCATGTATGTCTGCGTTAGGGTGTTGGATCCTCTGGAACAGGAGTTACAGACAGTTGTGAGCTGCCACATGGGTGCTGGGAATTGAACCCAGTTCCTCAGGAAGAGTAAACACTGGGCCATCTCTCCAGCCCCTCCCCATTATCCTTTACTGTACTTTAGAAAAGCTTAAAGCAGGGATGACGACATAAAGCTGTATCCATTCCTTTATCCACCTGTCCACCCTATTTGTCTATCTACCTTTGTTCATTCATCCTCCTATCTTTCTATCTATCCATCTATCCATCTATCTATCTATCCATCCATCCTTTTACTTTCTTCTTTTTCACCATTTTGTCTTTCTTTCTCTAATATATATGCAACACACAATACATATATATGTATATATGTAATAAATACATTATATTAGTTTTTTGAGACAGGATTTCTCTGCCTGTCCTGGAACTTGTTCTATAGACCAGGTTGGCCTTGAACTCATAGAGATTCACCTGGCTCTGCCTCCCAAGAGCTGGGCTTAAAGGTGTGCGCCCCACCGCCTGGCTTTATCACTCTCTTTCTAATTAACCGTCTACCGTGTACTCATCCACATACCCATTCAGCCTGCCTCTTCTCTCATTCTTTACTATTAGCATATGCCCCGCCCCCATCCATATATCTGGGCAACAGTTGTTAAGCACTTATAAGGAAAATATTCTCTATACATCATTATAATAAAGTTTTACATACAATAGTTGTTTAATAATTACTTTAAAATTGAATTCAGCAAATACAAAAGAATCTTTTAAGGCCTGTGTCATTTCTATCAAGCAAAGCCTTCATTTCCAAAACTTATATATGAATTCAGAGATGTGTTGATGAGGCAGAACTCAGCACAGCACTGCTTATGAAGGTAAAATAATCTGCCGATTGATGATACTTCATACTGTCAGATTATACTCTCTATTATAAATATAACCATACCTCCTATCCCGATGAAGTTCACTTTGAATACAGGTCCGAGAAGCTATGGGAAAAAATAAACTAGTGTAGCACCATATAAGTAGATTCAATAAAGATTAAGTTTCTATACAGTATATAATTAGAAAGAAGTTAATTTATACAGGACACATATAGACGACATTACTTTTAATACTGCTAAAAAAACAAATCAGAGTGATCTTTAAATATGGCACAGTTAATTATAATCATGTATTTGAATGCAGAAGAGAATAATAGATTTCGAATAGTGTCTAAAATATTGTTTATATTTCTGAGAATCACAGCGTTAAGACTGAACAAAGGAAAGAGTTATTCGATAGAAACCGCAGGGTAGGGGCATTGAGATTACATCATAAAGTAACAATGGGAGGAAAAAATAAATTTCATCTACAGGACTAGCCTAACACAACGGTTTTATTACTATTGTAAAAAGTGGAGACGTAATGAAACTTTACCTACTTTTAAAATTTTTCTGACCTTTCCAGTAATTTTATTAAATAATAATAACAATATAAATAAATATAATCAAAACTCTTTCATGATCACATTTATAATACACAGTTTTTTGTGTGTGGAATAATCAAGAATTTCCCCTAAGTCTCAAACTCAAAAATCTCCATGGCAGCTAGGTGTGGTGTTGCACGTCTTTAATCCCAGTGCTAAGGCAGGGGTAGGTAGCTCTCTGTGAGCCCCGTGCTAGCCTGGTCTATATAGTAAGTTCCAGGTTGGCCAGGACTACATTATGAGTCTACTCACCTGACTCAAATTTAAGCTCTATGGCTTACATTTTTCCTGAGTTATATTTATAAGGCAAATCAATTCAACAGGAAAATCATGTCACCTTTGGAAATTCTTTTTTAACATAATGGAATATTACCTCTATTTTTAAAGATCCCTTTGGCAGGTGGAATCTTTAAGTACTCTACTGTAAAGACTTGTGTACAAGGGCATTTGTTTGAGAGACAGACTACTTGGGAGGTAGCTTTCAGTACCTCTCCACTACACTTTCCAAGTGCTTCTGATTTGGAAAGATTGGAAACATGCATCTCCATTATATCTTCCAACTTTCCTCTGAGCATGGCTGCCAGAGCTGAGACCAGTAAAGGCAGGAATGAAATCTGGGATACTCTCAGAGCTGGGGCAGCTGAACCAATGTTGGGCTGCAAAGGCTGAACCCCCAGTATTGGAAACCCAAACCCATGTCTGGATCTCGACTTGGACTATGCTCATAGAGTCATCGGGCTCCAATGACATGAGAGTCAAAGCTGAGCGACATGAAAGAATGTTGTCTACTGGAACGGGAGAGGTCAGAGCTCTGAGAAATGTCTGATTGGTGAGAAGGTTTCACTGCGTCAGAATCACCCACGCTTGCTGCAGTCATATGCCCACCATCACCACTAAAGCTGGAATCAGCAGATACAGCACTTCCCCAAGACTCCAGTCTTCCTGCATGAACATACCTCTTCCGCGGGGCATTGTGCTGTACACTAGTCATGAATGCTAAGGGAGAAAAAGAAGGGGTTACAGAAGAGGAGAGGGAGGGAAAGGGGTGAGCCAGTTGCCTATGCTCTACAAGGAATTCAGCAACAAGACCACCTACCGTGTTGCTTTGACCCTAAGAGAGTCTATTCTCAAGGAGCACATTCTAAAGATCCCCTTGTGGGCAAAATCTCCAGGTTCCCCCCATTCTGCACACTTAAATGGAAAAGAAAGTTGATGGGCCACCATTTCAGATGGTAAGAACAAAGTTGAGATGTCAATTTGTAATGTTACCACCAACACAGAACCTTTTAAGGTTTGGTAGGATCATAAGCCTGGACAGACCATCTTTGATCCTCCTCAGACCGTAGGGAGAGACGTAGAGGTGTGAGTAACCCATGGTCACACAGGTGTGAGAGGTGTGAGCAACCCATGGTCACACAGGTGTGACGGCCCACAAGGCTGGGAGCAGCTTGCTGCTCCACATACTTTAGCTCCTTGTAGAACTGGGTGAGTTGGTTATTAGTTCTCATTCTAAATAATTTCAAATAATCTCTTAGATAACTAGAGGAAACAAATATGTTGAAAGATTATATATTATAAATGTCCTTACTATAGAGCCACCCTATTGGTAAAAGTCACAATAATAAAACCTCAACAGCTACGGTTTTTGGACAGGGAGTGAGCAGGTGCAAGTGATATGACATCAAGGGCATCCAGAACAGCAAACTCGTGCCTTCAAGTCTGGAAGCCTCATCCACATCGCAGCTCTACCTTGTGAACCAAACCTCCCTGGTTTCAGCTTCCCTTCAGCTGTAAATCAGGGTCAGCTCACAATCTGCCGACAGTGCTACTCTCTAATGCGACACAGCTCCCAGCTCCTGGTATGGAAGCAGAGTTGGAGAAATCTGAATTCTAGGAATATGTTTGTCTAAAAGTTAATGAAAAGGCCAAGGGTTATGGCACACGCCTATAATCCCAGCACTTGGGAGGCAGGAGAATCACTATAAGTTCAAGGCCAGCCTGGTATACATTGTTCCAGCCTAGCCTGAGCTATGTAACAAAAACCTGGTCTAAACCCAGTCTTTAAAAAACCCAAAGTAAACAAATAAACAACAAAAAGGTCAGATATATCCAATTAGCACTTGTAAAAAACATTAAAAAATATTTAGGAGTCAAAGAACGAATGCACAAAACTCCACGATAGACTGGAACTAGAATCATTATTAAGGAATTAAAAAAGCAACTGGCTGTGTAATGTTACATTAAGAAAGAACGAAGGCTGTCTTCTTGCCAGGTTTAGATGACTGATTCTGGACTAGTAAATAGGACATCTTAATTGGCTGCTATGATAAAAAAAAATTTACAACTTTTTCCTTTAAAAAATTGTTTGTTGCTTTATTTAAATTAGGGGCTAGGGAGATGACTCAATGGCTAAGAGCAATGGTTGCTCTTCCATAGGACCCAGGTTGGATACCCAGCACCTACCATGGTACCCAGCACCTACCATGGTGGCTCACAGCCATCAGTAACTACGTGTACGGATGTTTTGCCTCCATGTATGTCTGTGTATTCTATGAGTGCCAGGTGCCCACAGAGGCCAGAAGACACTGGATCACTTAGGCATGGACTCACAAATGCTTGTGAGTTGCCATGTGAATGCTGGGAATCAGACTCAGGGTTTCCGGAAGAGCATCCAGCTTTTAACTGCTGAACCATCTTGCCAGCCCTACAAATGTTCTTAAAGAATAGGCAAGAGGGAGAATGGGCGGGGTTATTTATCCCTCACTTTATGTTTATACGCATGAGGACAGTGTATTCATCTGTCATCTATCCTTGTTTAGCATCAGAGCAAATGCAGACACGTGTAGTTTCTTACCATGTGAGTGACAGATAGGAATTAAAAGGAATTGGTCATTAGAACCCCAAACCCCTTTGCTTCATCTCCTCCTCCTCCTCCCTCCCTCTGCCGGGGCCGTTGTGGCAGCTCCTCTCTTGCGTCCCAGGCTGCTCTGCCAGATCACTGCTTCCCCTCCAGCCATCCTCATCCTCGCCAGAATCGACAACCAGGTTCTCTCTGCTAGATTTTTCTGACTGACTTTCCTGTCTCGAACACAAGCCCCTCCTTCGTTTATTTTTACTCCCAAACTTGGTTCTATTCAATGTTGAACTGTTCTATGGTGGCTGCTGTCTCCACTGACTTCACAGGTATGGCACCCACAGGCCTGGTCTTCGCCCCTTTTCCTCAGCCTCGAGGCCTCGCATCCTTTTACAGCCCCACAGGCAGCCGTCTCCTGGTTTTTCCACAACTCCGGCCATGCTTTTTGAGTTTGTCCCGCCCCTTTATCCTCAACTGCCTTCTCTTTACCTTGCACGGTCTAAGCAAACTCCATCCTGGGGAACCTAGGGAGTCAGGGACAAAGCACAACTCCTATCAGAGTCCCCACATCCCAGGAAGGAGGGAAGACACCAGCTCTCTCTTCAGCAGGCGAGGTTTTACAAAGATGACCACATATCTCTTCCATTACTGGCCCTTAAAGGGAAGAGCTGTAAGAGTCACCATAGGTCTCTGTCTCTTGTATCTTTTTCCTCCCAATACGAGTGCTGAGAACCCCCATTCCTCTCAGCTCTTAACCACTGACCTTCTCTCTGCCAAGACATCAGATTTTTATAAACTGCCATCATATTGACTTTTCCTTGTGATTGTTCAAAGTCATGTTCTTTATGACGTGTGGATGCTTTAAATTCGTAATAAATATTAAAAGCTATATTCCTAAACACAGGCTATGTTACTTTTTAGTGTGGTAATCTCCACTCCAGTTTTAGAGTAAAGCATCTAAAACCCTGTCTTTACTTTTTCTGTAACAGGGAATTCATGTTCTGTTTAAATAAAGGACCTTTTCGGAGCCTTTATTTACAAAAAATTAAAATTCTATACCAACAGCAAATTATAAAATACCAGCCAAGAGGTAAAGACACAAAATATAAATGTTAAGTTTGGAGAGAATTCGACTATGGCCCTTTTATTTCTATATGTAGAAATATGAGCCTATCTTTATAGGCATTTATATAGACCCCCCCTCTCTCCCCCCCACCCCTTCTTTCTCTCTCCTTCTCCTTCTTCTTCTTCCTCCTCTTCCTCCTCCTCCTTCTTCTAATCTATCTGCTGAGTTTTTTGAGGCAGGGTTTCTCTGGCTGTCCTAGAACTCACTCTGTAGACCAGGCTGGCCTTGAACTCAGAGAACTGCCTATCTTTGCCTCTCAAGTGCTGAGATTAAAGGTGTGCACCACCACCACCAGGCTGTGTTTATATAGCTTTTGAAAATTTCATAAAGAGACTAAATTAACCAAAAAAGATAGGAATTGATATTTTTTATTTTTTGTTTTATGTGTATCAGTGTTTTACTTGCATGCCTATGTACCACATGTATGCAGTGCCTGTGGAGGCCAGAAGAGGGCGCTGGATCCCCTGGAACTGGTGTTACAGATGGTTGTGAGCTGCCATGTGGGTGCTGAGAATTGAACCCAGGGTTTCTGGAAGAATAGCCAGTGATATTAGCCACTGAGCCATTTCTCTAGACCAGGGTTTAATATTTTTTAAACTCAGCAGATAGATACTTCTTACTTTAGAAAAAATATTATACAAAATTCTACCTGCTTGTTGATACTGGATTGCCAGATTAAGGTTTCTGGTTTTGTTTTTTAAGACAGGGTTTCATAGAGCCCAGGCTGGCCTCAAATTCCTTATGTAGCCAAGGATAACTGTGAACTCTGGATTCCCCCTTTCCACCTCCCAAGTGCTAGGATTATAGGCATGTCCACCATGCCCAGCTCCAGATTTGTTTTAGGTTGCTTGACTGTATGAGGGAAAAGTATAATTCTGAGATACTGGCTTTTCAAGCAATGCTAGTGAAAAACCTGCTGTCAAAAATACATTATTAACTCTTAGGAGAAGCTATACTTGTCGGGTCCTTGATAGATTCATCATATACAATCACTTGCTGGGAATCTCAACCATCATTTATAATGACTACAGAGGAAAATACAGGGCAGAAGAAAACAAACTTACATCTCTTGATTACAGCTCTAATGGATGACAGGGGTCCTTGGCTAGAAAAAGAGAGAGAGAAAATGTATTACACATTCATCAATTCTGTGGAGAATAGTTTTTCACAATGCCAGGTCTCTTAGGGGCATAAGACATTAGTTACTGGCCTCTTTACAGAACAAAAATTAATGAAAAACCTTCAATTGCCTTTTATATTACAATGCCTTAAAATTGCTTTCATAGAAACTTACAAATTACATCTCCCAGTAAAGCTCCGGACACTCCTCCTCATCAGACAGTATTATTACACGATGCTCACAAGAGCTTTACATAGTTCTCCTACGACCTTACAGCAGCTAAATACATTATCTGAATATCAGTTTAACCTAAGGGCCAACAGTTTCTTCTTTAGATCAGGCTTTCAAACACCTCAACCCAAAAATGCAAGTTCAGCAGCTGGCTGTGGCTTCCTGCTGTCTTTGTGCTCTTGGAAGGATTGCAACGACTTCTTCCAGTGCTTATGCACAGGCCAAGACTCACTAGCTACAAAGTGTTTGATGTTAGTGTTGTTTCTATTCAAATCAAATGGTTTTGGAACATGAAAAAACAAACAACAAAACAAAACCAACCAGTTTAAGGAGAGGATTTGGGAGTGGGGGGAACAACGAAGAATTTGTTTCTAACATTCTTTATTATTTTTTAGAACGTTCTTTTAAAATTATACTTGCTGTGGTGGCTTGAATGACACCCCCTCCCCTACCCCCCATATATTTGAATGATTTGTTACCAGATCTTGGAACTGTTTGAGAGGGATTAGAAGATTCGTCCTTGTTGGAGGAGCTGTGTTCCTAGGGGTGGGCTTTGAGGTTTCAAAAGCCCACATCAGGCCTAGTGTCTGTCTGTCTCTGTCTCTTTCTCTCTCTGCCCCCTCCCCCCGCCCCCCCTCTAGCCAGGATATACTCTCAGCAACTGTTCCAGCACCATGCCTGCTTGCTTCCCACCATGATGGTCA
This sequence comes from Grammomys surdaster, assembly GCF_004785775.1. Classification (NCBI taxonomy): domain Eukaryota; kingdom Metazoa; phylum Chordata; class Mammalia; order Rodentia; family Muridae; genus Grammomys; species Grammomys surdaster. Next base: position 499,554 of record NW_021620662.1, read on the forward strand.
TAAAACTGTAAGCAAGACCCTAATTAAATGCTTCCTTGTGCTTTCCTTTTATATCCCTTGGTCATGGTGTTTTTTCACAGCAAACAAGTAACTAAGATACTTGTTTTAAAATGTATGTTCTTTCAAAATATACCTTGTTTCATAAGCAGGAAAATTGAAACTTCTGGAATCAGTTTATTTAAAGGAGGGCTCTTTAAGAATTAAATTGCTATGGTTTAAACATGTCTCCTACAAAGCATGCATCAGAAGCTTAACTCTAATCAATCAGTATTGGAAGGACCTGGTTAGAGGAAACCAGGCTGTAAGGGTCCTGCTGTCATCAGGTAGACAGGAGCGAATTCACCTCAGAAGAGCTAGATTTGGTTCCTGTTCACACAAGCTCTCTATCACTGCCACTTTGCCTTCCATAAAGAAAAAAGCCCTCTCCAGATCCCAGTTCCTCAGTTGTTGACATCTCAGTTGCCCAAAGAGCCAGGAGCTCATAAATTTCTACCCATTATAAATGACCCAGTCTATGACATTCTGTAACGGTAGCACAGAATGAACTAGGACACGGTTCTCAAAGGGAGGGTGGAGACCCCTTTGTGGATTGCATATCAGATACTTACATTATGATTCATAACAGTAGCAAACTTATAGTTATGAAATAGCAACAAAAATAATTTTACGTTTGGAGATCACCACAACAGGAAGACCTGTATTAAAGGGTCGCAGTGTTAGGAAGGCTGAGAATGACTAACTAAGACAATGCATTGTTTCAGAAAGAGAAGGAGGTTCTTGAAGCTCCCTGACAGCAGGAAGCAAGAAATGTTTTCGTACTATTGACTTCTGATAGAGTTCTTAAAGGCCTTCTGTAAAACAATTACCTGAAAAGCAAATTAATAATAAGGCAATGCAGAAGTTACAGCTCTTGAGAAGCGAGTAAGTTGAGGCTTGGCCAACAAGTACAGGTGCTTGTTACTAAGGACCTGAGGTAGATCTCGAAACTGTATTCCCTAAGGGTAGAAGATTCCTTTATCCACATGGACACCTTGGCACACAATGCTCATACCCACATCTACACACGCACACACACACACACACACACACACACACACACGGGGTTGGGGGGAGAGTATATGTAAATAAAAAGAATCAGGTGGAAAGCTAACGTATACGTGTGTAGGTTAGGGAGAAGGGCTCTTTGAGTACACTACAGTCTCTCGGCTAACTGTACGGTGTACTGATGGGATGGAACGAGGGGATGTTATGGTTGACCTGCATCTCCCTCCACAAAGCTGTGTTAGAGATGTTACCTCCTGTACCTCTGTGTGTGACTTACCTCAAATAGGGCCATTACAAATATTACTAGTTAAGGTAAAATCATACAGGACACAATCCTATACGACTGGATGCTTAGATGACAGAGATACCCAGGGAGAGCTCCACAGGACATTAACAGTGCTGCTCAGAGCTAGAACCACCAAAGGCTACCGGTGACCACTGACACCAGGAAGGCAGGACGGTACTGCTTGTGGGTTTCAGAGGAACACAGGCCTCCTGCCACCACAACTTCAGCAAAATCAGTGGTGTTTTAAGTCATCTACCGACTCCAGCAAAACCAGGGAGATAATACATTTCTACTGTTTTAAGTCTCCTTTACACCCCATGTCACTGTTGAGCATCCTTGGTCTGAAATTCCAAAAGGAAACCTTCCGCCCTCTTAGGGATAGCTCACAGGCAAAGTTCACTCAGACACCCTAAAACCTGAAAGACTCCCAAGTCCTAGGTGTTTCAGATAAGAGACTTTCAGAGTTACTCACAGGATGTGCTAGTTCGCTGAACTCTACACCTTGTGGATGCCACATTTCCTGAAAATAGAAATTTGACTGAGTAGCAGCAGCCATGTTCTGCCTCCTCCATCTGTGACACCTAAAAGCACTATTGAGAGCCAGTGTTGGAAGCAGCAAATAAAGAGCCGGGGCAATGTGGGCGGGATCGAAGCCAGCGCCACCACTTCTGTTTGGCAAGGCAAGATGGTCTTGACAGAGGATGACAAGATCAGGGTCTAGGTGTGAGGAAATGGGCTGAGGCAGGAGGGATAAGAAGGGAGGAAATTGTTTCTAGAAACAATAGGTCTCTAGAAAATTGGGAGTATAACCAACATAAGGTAGAGAAGGAAGTCTTCCCGCGACAGAACACAGAAAGTCAGTCATTCTAAGAAACGAGCCTTTGAACAAGTGAGATGTTCAGAGCTCAGAATTATCTACAGTCAAAACAATTGTGTTTGTATTTATTTATTGTGTGTCCATTTGTCCGTCCTATAGTGAGCATGTGGAGGTGAGAGGTCAAATTTGGAGACTAGTTTTCTCCACCATGTGGCTTCCAGGGATTGCTCTGGAAGGAAGCACTCTCTGACCCACTGGCCTGGCCCAAATAATAATGATGATGATGATGATGATGATGATGATGATGATTTCTCCTTTCCCTCTTCCTCTTCTTCTTCTTCCCCTTCTTCTTCCCCTTCCTTTTCCCCTTCCCCTTCCCCTTCCTCTTCTTCTTCTTAATGATGCTGAACCTGTTGGCTTAGGCAGGGCAATCAAGGTTCTACCACTGAGTTATATGTCTCAATCTATATATCTCTACATAGATATATCTTTAGCATACAGTAATTTTATACAGTAATAGATTTTGACTGGGTATATGGTCATGCCCATAATCACATTAATACTCAGGAAGCTAAGGTACTTCGGTTTAAGGACTGTAAACCAAAGGCCAGGCCAGGCTATATAGTAAACTGAAGGCCAGCCTGGGATATGGATATACAACATGTCCCGGAAATCCAATGAACAAAGAAACAAAGTGGGTTCCATTATGGCATCTTTCTATAGGCACATAATACAATTTGACTATACTGAGTTCCCATTCTCTTCTTTTTTCTCATACTCCAAATTTTATTCCTCATCCACAATGAAACAAATACGACCTATTTTTTTTATTACATTTCAGAAAAATATAATTACTTGTAATTTTATAAACAGAGCTACGGTTAGTCTAATTTGCATCCCCAAAAGAACCCAAGTGAGCTATGGAATTGCTCGTGCTTCTGTTTTGTGTGTGCTGGATGGAACCTGTACCATTATGTATTAACTTTTGACTTAAAGCAATATGTTATGTAACAGAGAAAAGGAAGGACTGTTCTGCAAGTATTCTGTTCCATGGATATAAAGGAATAATGATATTTTAGCAGTCTAAATTAATACTGCATCACAATCTATTGGGCTCAATGTGGTACACTGTGAAGAACAGGAGAAGGCATAGCTGAACAGAGTCTTCAAGTTCTAAGATTTGGATAAGATTCACACTTAAGAGGTAGGGGATAGCCGGGCGGTGGTGGCGCATGCCTTTAATCCCAGCACTTGGGAGGGAGAGGCAGGCAGATTTCTGAGTTCGAGGCCAGCCTGGTCTACAGAGTGAGTTCCAGGACAGCCAGGGCTACACAGAGCAACCCTGTCTCGAAAAACAAAAAACAAAACAAAACAAACAAACAAACAAAAAAAGAGGTAGGGGATAAAGCCTTGGAAAAGGGGCCCAGGGAGTTGGCTGGCAGAGCGCTGCTTAGCACAAGACTTGATTTCTAGCGTATGTGGATACAATGGATGTGGAAGCACAGGCCCAGAACTCCATTACTATGGAAGAAGAGGCAGAAGGAGCTTCAAGCTCACCCTCAGCTACGGAATGAGTTTGAGGCCAACTTAGGCAACATGAAACTCCATCTTTAAAAAACAAAACAAAGAAAATGAATTGTGATCCAACTGGAGTAACTTTCTACCCCTGAGGAGCTGACCGCTCTCCAGAGACAGACACACGTTCATCCATGTGCTATCACTGAGCTACATCTCCAGCACTGAGGGACGGTTTTGCTAAAATTAAAAATGCTGACAAGACAAAAAAGAATTTCTAATCTGGGAGTGATGAGCATACTTATAATCCCAGCCCTTGCTGGTGAATCTGAAGCTAGCCAGAGTTCATAGTGAGTTATGGGTCAGCTTCAACTACTTGGCAAGCTTGTGCCTCAAAACTAAAAACAAAAAAACAAAAACAAAAACAAAAAAAACAACGAAGTAAAGCAAAAGTAAGGCTACAAAATCAAACTAAGGCCCTGTGTAATTCAGTCTCTGAAATCTAAAAGTCATAAATATATGAGTGTATGTATATGAGTGTGTGTGTATATATATATTTATATGTGTGTGTGTGTATATATATGTGTATATATATATGAATATATAGTATATATTCAAATCCCCTCCCACACTTTTGGTCACTACTGACAAGTGAATTTCTAATCTTTAAGATCATGATACCATGAGTATGCAGATGCACTACTGGACTCCATAGGCCATACAAAGAAAGGAAAGGGTATCAAGGTGGTGGTGGGGGGCTGTGTTGAGGGGCAGGCCAGGGGAAGGGAGGCTTTGGGTAGATACGATTAAGATACAGTCTATACAGGTATGGGATTGTCAAAGAGTAAGTAAAAATATTCTTTAAAAGGATCAATAATACATACCAAGTTTCACCAGATACTTTCATATTCATCTTTTCCAAAGATAAACAAATGATATAAAGGGTAGGTATGGCTAATTTCAACAAGTTCTATTCATATTTGTGGGGAGAGCTGGGCTGGCAGGATGGGATCTGTCTATGTGCTGACTGGAGCCACATCAATGTCCAGAAAAGGTACACAACCTACAGCCAGCTAGAGACCTACTTCCACTCCTCTGAGCAGGCAATTCCATTTACTTCCTGTTACTTCTCTGCCTGTAAAATGAACATATGTCCATCTTTGGGCTGGCTGCCAAAACTTAAAGGAAAACAATGTAAAATTATATTAGCACAGAGCTGGCACTTATTAGATTTAAAAATGTTATATTTCCTCCCCTAATTTCTGATACTGAAATTTCTATAGTTCATAATATATGTAGCTGAATTTTTGTTGTTGTTGTTTTTGCAATAAAATCTCATATGTTCTGGGTTAGTCTCAAACTAATTATGTAGTTGATGATGACCTTGAATTTCTGACCATCCTGTCTCCATCTCTGTAATGCTGGAATTACAGGCACCTGTCACTACACCTGGATTATACAGTGCTATGGACTGAACTCAGGGCTTCATCCATGACAATCAGGCGTCTTACCAACCATGCTCCATGCCCAACCAGGCTGAAACTTTCAGAGGTACTGACCTGCTGGGCTGGCCTAGAGCCACATAATCCTATCTTGAAAATATAAATATTTTGCATGCCAGTTGGAGTTACTATTTCCATTTAGCAAACATTCCAAGTCTCACAGAGTACCTCTTGTCCTCGTCTCTTAAAGCATCAAGTGAACCACAGACCCTTTGTACTTTTGAAACTCATTCTCGTTCCCACTGTAACCACAGATAGTCCTCTGTTCTGTTAGGTCACCCTCCCAGGATGTGTTCTACACAATGGCCATGGAGATCAGTGGGCTCTGGAGATTTAGTTTCATATTGCTCTAAGTCTATTAAAAAGAAATTCTATATAAAGTTCAAAGATCATGGGAAATGCTTTCAACTGTTAGAACTACAGAAGAGTTAAAGCTGGAGTGTGCTGCCCCCTCCTTCCTAATTCTCGCTCTCCCTTTTTAAATACATGCATGTCTTGACTTCCTAATTAGATTGCAGGTTTCTCAAGGAGAAATAATGGCTTCTCCCCATTTTCACAGAGCAATTCGGTGGAACTGCATCATGTGCTCGCTGAACTGATGTGAGCTTAATCCCACTTGCAGGCAGAAAGAAATATAATTTAGCTAGTTCCAGTGATTCTACCACAACCCACTTAGCACAAAGATCTTCAAATTCTGCTGCTGGTTTTGTCCTATTGAGATCAATATCCAGTTACGCTGTGTTATAGGCACGTCCTGCCCCAAGTGTCTGAGTCTAAAACCAGGAACTGTTCACTGGGGCTGGCGGCACATGCCTGAAATCCCAGTGCTGAGGAGGTAAAGTTAGGAGAATGGTGAGGTCAAGGCCAGTCTGAGATACACAGTGAGACCTTGGCTCAAAAACTGAATAACCTGGGGCTATAGCTCAGTGGTAGACATGTGTCTCACAGGTCCTGAGCCTTGAATCCACTGTTGGAACTGAGGAAAATAAAGAGGCATTTTTCATACGGAACATCACCTTGACAAGCATGTGGCATTGGCGGGCTGGCCTCACTACTAACACTGGATAGAAGAGTGGCAATGTTGGCCTTCTACGAGGGCGCTTTAGACTCCAACGTTTAACTTCGGTACTCCATTTAACATTTAACTCCAACATTGGTAACAGACATGAGAACTTACATGTCAGGTCACAGACTTTCAAGAGTGTTTGCTTTATATTTGTTTTTGGGTTTTAGCTGCACATTCTCTGAGACTCTCTCATTATAAGACTGCTAGCTCCCAATAAACAGAGTAAAAATTGATGTACTGCTACTTTCAAGCTATGTAAAAGATACAGTAACACACTGTCACATGCATCAGATAAAATGTGTCTTGGACTAGAGAGATGGCTCAGCCATTAAGAGCACTGACTGCTCGAAAAACCAAAAAAAAAAAAAAAAAAAAGCAAAGCATTGACTGATCTTCCAGAGGACCTGAGTTCAATTCCCAGCAACCACATGGTGGGTCACAATCATCTGTAATATGATCTGATGTCCTCTTCTGGTGTGTCTGAAGAATGTGTACTCATATACATAAAATAAAATATTATATACATATAATAAAATAAATAAATAAATCTTTAAAAATGTGTCTGAGTCAGGCTTGCTATATGATAGGGTGCAAGCACAACTCCATTTGCAAAGAAAAGTATAGCATAATGTCCAGTCAGCCAGAGAAAGGTGACATTTATTGCTATATGTGCAGTGTGACCTCTTCAAATGTGAACACAGAAAGAACTATGAGTCTGATATATAGTTGTGTTCAATAAATACCTACTGAGTGAATGGAACCAAAGAACTAAGTAGCTGAAATAAATCTTTTCTGGGGGGTTTGTTATCTTTCCCCTTCAGCTAACTGAGCCTGATCTTTAAAAAGGAAGAAGGAAAGAAAACCTAATAACAAAGAAGGGCTAAAATCCCAATCCTCTTCTCTTCAGATATGTAGCAAGGCAATAGAATTTAATTTTATGGTAAGGATTTAATTATTGGTAAAACGTATAAAAAGGACACCACAGTTTTGAAAGATTATCTACTATATTAGGAGAGTTGAAAGATAGTATTAGGCAATATATGGCAGGTTCCTTTTGGCTTATTAGCTTATGACATGCCCTTCTCTCCTTACCTCCCCCTCAAAGCAAAACACAACTGGATACTTACTTGTTAGAGTATTAGGAGTAAATTTTAAGTTTCAACCAAGAAAATATACAGTCATGCTAATCAAGGTATTACACTAAGTACCCAGCCAACAATCCCTGGTAGGACATAATTCCTGACCCACAAGGCTATCCTTTAGTGAGACCCTGACAGACAAAAGGTTTTCTAATTTGTATTTCTGTTTTCTTCAAAGAAGAACTTAGAACGGGCTTAAAATTCCAACCTAATTTTTAGCATGCATCTAAGTTTTTTTTACATACTATTTTCTGTATCATACCATAAATTCCTTCTCAAGCCATGTACATACATATACATACACAAACACACACACATATGCACACACATACATACACATATACATATATACATTCTAACATAAACAATATGTTGATATGGTGTTGCCCCAAAACCTTAAATTAAATATATATTACAGACAGCTTTTTATAAAACTTCTTGACATATTAAATTCACAACAACATCTCCTATGTAAACAAATCTCAAGGAAATGGACTCATCAAGTTACACCCTATTCAACAATGCCTGAGAGGCTGTGAAAAGAACTTTAAACAGTCAGAAGAGAAACACTGTTCCCTGATAGCTGTCATTCTGGTTTAATAAGTAATGGTGTGACACACACCCTTTAACACTTCAGGGGATCTCAGGGAAAAACAAGGTACTAACTCCTGTGGTAGACAGGCAGGCCCTGTCTGCCCAGAGAAACCAGGGGGCAGTAGAACCTAGAGTAGTCATGTGGTCAGAATTAAAAAACAAAAAATTAACAGTTAAAAACAGTTATTTCTTCCATTACAGTCTATATCTAAAGTCCTACCATTTCTACAAGAAAAAACAGGTATAAGCACCCCACCTTTTTTTTTTTTTTTAAATATTTATTTATTTATTTTATTGATGAGTACATTGTAGCTGTCTTCAAACACACCAGAAGAGGGCATCCAATCTCATTACGGATGGTTGTGAGCCACCATGTGGTTGCTGGGATTTTGAACTCAGGACCTCTGGAAGAGCAGTCTGTGTTCTTAACCGCTGAGCCATCTCTCCAGCCCCGCACCCCACCTTTTTTAATAACCAAAAAAAGATTAGCTCTGTTCCTTTAGAGACACTAAAAAGTCAAAGAAACTCATGCAGATATCTGTATCTGATTGGCAGACTATTTCAATTTTAGACCATGTTAAAGAGATGGGGTGGGGCTGAGGAACAGGCTCAACAGTTAAGAGCACTGGCTGCAATTCCTGAGGAATGAAGTTCAGTTCCCAGCATCCACATGTAGCTCACAAGCATCTGTAACTCCAGTCCCAGGGATCCAATCCTGGCTCCTATGGGCATTGTATACAAATGGTACGCAGACAAATATGTACAGAACACCCACAAGTATTTTAAAAAAGGAAAAAAAATTGAGAAAAAGATGTGAGTGACTGGAGATTTACTCCCAAGTTAGTGCCCTCGATGAGTAAGCATCAAGCCCAGGACCAGCCTTCCGACCTCAGGAACGGATACAAGTGTCTGGTGCATGTGGCACCCCACTTGTAATCCCAGAGCTCCAAAGGCAGAGGTGGGACTTCCTGAGCAAGCTAGACTAGATATGAGTGATCTTGGGGTTCAACTCTAGGCTTCAATATGCAGGCCCACTAATGTATAAGAACACCCCTTACCACATGTGTGTCCATGCATACACAAACACACACGTACACACCTATGCACCACACACACACACATCCGTGTGAAAAGAAAGATAATAGAAGAAAGCAAGAAGAATGAGAGGAAGACAGAAATATATTCCACACCGCCCCTTGTTACATCTGGCCCTTCTTTTGGTAGTGTTTCTAACCCATTTTGAAGCAACCAATATTGAAATCTAGGAGACAGAAATTCCTAACACAGGTCTCTGGTATCTACTGATGATGTAGGCAAAAAGTAAAAAATTCAGTAACAGAAAACTTGAAGTTCCAGAAACAGCTGACATTTGGAATTGGGCTAGCAACAGAATACATTATACAAGGGCATGTGCGTGCATGCGAGCTTAGGGAGGAGCCTTAACTTCAGCATCAGTACTGTTCAGACAAGACTAGAGTCACCTCAGTCAATCAGTACACTATTCTACAGCAAAAATGTCAAACCTTATGACTGATACAAAATCACTCAAAGACCAGCAGGTTTAACAGCAAACAACAGGGAGAGAAACCAGATTGAAAACATGAGTTTATGTTTCCTCATTCTTTACGAGAGTAAAATAAAACTGCCAAGAGGGATGGAAGTCGTTTCTTTTTTTCTTAAAGACAAGACAAATATGCATTTTCAGCATTTGAAGTTGATCAAAATATTAATTGATACTTCTGAAAACAAAGGAAGTAATTAGTGACATAATTAGGAAGATAATTTTTTTTACACCTTAGATGGTAACAAAATGCGTAAGTTATTATAAGATACCACAGTAAGACAGGCACAGAGGCACATAACCCCAGGACTTGGAAAGCAGCATAGGCCACATAGGGAGATAGATGTCTCAAAATTACCACTCCCTCCAAACAAAAGGACGACAATATTTCCCACACCAAAATAACTTTCAAAAATACCTTTTGTAGGGCTGGACAGATGGCTAAGTGACTGTTCTTACAGAGGACCCAAGTTTAATTCCCAGGACCCACACTGTAGCTCACAACTGTCTATAATTTGACACCCGCATCTGACCTCCAAAGGTGTACGCATGATGCACACACATACACACATGCCAGGCACTTGTACACAGAAAGTCTTTAAAAATTAAAAATACTTTATTGATTATTTTTAAAGATTTGGTCTTGCTATTTTGTTCAGGCTGGTCTCCAACCAAGCAATCCTTCTGCCTCTGTCCTCTCAAGTAGCTAAGACTACAGGTGTGTGCACAACTACACCAAGCACCTAGCCGTCCACTTCTAATCAGTCTTCTGACATGGTTGCACTTAGACAGAAACGGCTGTAAATCTCTGGAACAAGGCCGTGGTGTCAGCAGGGAACCTGCCCCGAACAGAGCATGCAGAGTTACCACGGCTGCTGTGGTGTCAGGAAGGCATTTGGTCCTGTTGTTCCATCAATAAGGAGAATAAAACTAAGGCTGATGTGGAATAATTACAGGTGGTCTGTTACTCAACAGTGTGCCTTTGCTCTGCCATCTGCACCTCCTATAAGGTCTTTCAGGTGACTTAGCACCTATCATTCTGCTCTCAAAGGTCAACCATACTTTGAAAGTAATTTGTTAAAGATTAGCTTATTTTTATAGTGCTTTAAAAAAAGATCTATTTTATATATGTGAGTACATTGTAGCTGTCTTCAGACACATGAGAAGAGGGCATCAGATCTCATCACAGATGGTTGTGAGCCACCATGTGGTTGCTGAGAATTGAACTCAGGTCCTCTGGGAGAGCAGTCAGTGCTCTTAACTGTGCAGCCATCTCTTCAGCTCTAGATTAGCTTATTTTTAATTGTGTGTGTCTGTGTGCCTGTGTGCATGTGTGTGCATGTGTGTGCACAGGAGTGCAGGTGCCTGCAGGGCCTTGAGATTCCCCTGGAGCTGGACTTAGGCATCTGTCTTCAAGCTGCCGGACTTGGGTGCTACTAAGAGCCAAACACTTCTTCTGAAACAGCAGTTTGCTCTTAACCACTGAGCAATCTCTCTAGTCCCTAATATAACTTTTTATTTTTATTTTTTATTTATTAATCATTCCATTTGTTTACATCTCGAATGATATTCCACTTCCTGGTTATCCCTCCACCAACCCTCCATCCCACATTCGCCCTCCCCCCCTCCCCTTTGCCTGTATGAGGGTGCTCCTCCACCCACCCACACTTTCCCACCCCACAGCTCCAGCATCCCTCTACTCTGGGGCATCAAACCTCCACAGGACCAAGGGCCACCCCTCCCATTGCTGTCAGGCAAGGCCATCCTCTGCTACACATGTATCTGGAGCCATGGATCCCTTTAGGCACACTCCTTGGTTGGTGGTCTAGTCTCTGGGAGAACTAGATGGTCAGGCCAGCCTATGTTGTTCTTCCAATGGGGTTGCAGTCCCCCTCTGCTCCTCCAGTCTTTCTGACTGCTCCCTCACCAGGTTCCCTAAGTTCAGTCTGACGGTTGGCTCCAAGCATCCACATCTGCATTCATCGTAAACATTTTAAAACATTTACTTATTTTTGTTTTAGGTATGTGAATAAATGGATGTACCTCATGTGCTTGTTTGGTACCCTCAGAAGCCAGAAGACAACATCCAATCCTCTAGAACTGGAGTTGCAGGCTGTTTAGAGCCACCATGTAGGTGCTGGGAACTGACCCTGGTCCTCTGTAAGAGCAGCTGGAGTCATCTCTCCAACCCCAAAACAAAACTAACTGTCCATTCACATACCTGTACACAGATTCATTTCAGCCTATTTCTCTTGTTGGTAATTTATAACTGGGAAGGATCATGACCAGATAAATAATTAGTGTTTAGACACTCTTAGGGTGATGTTATCATTGGTTACAGATTCAGGTTAATACTGGACTTTGTGCCAAGTGCTTCTGCACATGCCTGCCCTGGACTGGCTGGGTCCTTTGAGAGATGGCTCTGGCTCTGGCTGCTGAAATCGAGGTGAATGATATCACTCCTGTCTGAAAAGTTTTGCTACTAGGAATTGTTGTTCGATCTTTTTGTATTAGCAGAAAGGAAGATGTACTTTCTTAGTTTTTTGAGTCTGATAATGCCCTCTCCTTTAGATATACTTTATTTGAATTGGCAGGTGATTAGCTCTATATTTGATAATTATTTTGTAAAGGTTCCAAGTGTCCAAAGGTGGTCCCTGTCTCCTAGTCTGCATTAACATCCCGGGTTTTGTTAATTGTTTGTTTAATTGACTGTTTACTTCTCTCTTCCCTACAAAGGTTTTGAAGGCAGTGGCTCATTTTTACACTTGTCCCCAGCACCTAGGAAAAACTGGAACCTCACAAATGCTCTCAAGAAATACTAATTACATGAATGTCTTTTTAAAAAGTGTTGGTGCTGGAGAGATGGCTCCGTGGTTAAGAGCACTGGCTGCTCTTCCAGAGGACCTAAGTTCAAATCCCAGCACAGACAGTGGTTCACAGCTGGCTGTAACTACAGGTTCAAAGGGATCTGATGTCGTCTTCTGGCCTCTAAGGACAGTACATATGTATGTACAGACATACATGCAGGCAAAACAAAACACATAAAATAAACCTAAATAACTCTTGAAAATTCTAAGTGTGCACACTGATGGAGTGTGATTGTTAACTCTCTTTTATTTTCATGCCTCAGCAGGGGTGGTTTAGGAAACATCATTTTCTTTTCGTAAACAGCTTTGACACTGCATACAGGTCCTGAGTCATTTTATTATTCAACTTTGGATCCAGGGGATTTTCTCTCCTATAATGGTAAATAAATCTGACCTTAGGCTGCTAATTTCACATAGTGATTGACTGGATGACGGCTTAAATATAATGTTCATTATTCAAAGGTGTAGGAATTGACATGAGCCGATTGATTTATTTTGTTTTGCTTTTTGCCACAGCAAGTTATTTTAAAATAATTCACCGGGCTGACAAGACGGCTCAGTGGATAAAAGTGTTTGCTCTGAGGCTCCGTGATCTGAGTTTGATTCCCAGAACCCACTTAAAGGTGAAAGGAAAGAAGTGACTCCACAAAGCTGTCCTCTGGCCTCCACAGGAGTGCCCACATTATAAACACACATGGTAATAAATAAAATAATGTACGAACTACACAGAACATTGTGTCCATCGTATGAAGCTTACGGACCACAGTGGCATGGTAGTGTTACATTACAATAACATGCTTGGGAGGACAACTCTGTTAGCATCTGAGGCATAGACCGTTGTCTGCGGTTGTGTTTACGAGACCTTCTTGTTTAATGTGGAGGCTTTGGCTCTGTTGTCAGTGACGGTGACAACATTGCTGCTGACTCCAACAATAATTCCCAAACAGAGGAGGAACGTTTCATTCATCATTCTGTGCACTTTTCGTAATGCTTCCATCTGTCTTGCGCACATGCATGCATGTACCACTAAACCGTCTCCCCAGCTTTTTATAATGCTTTCTGTATTCGTGCAAGTTAAATCTGCATCGCTAACATTTTTTTTTTTAACCATCACTTTAAGTATAGACAGTGAGCAGAGTGATAAGTCAGCCCCCTGGTCTGCCCATTTCCAGTATGAATAGTCCCACCACTGACTGTCCACAGCTACAGTGCGCCACCCACTGAGAGAAGTACATATTGCACACCTAGCAAGCAAACACAGTAGGAGATGGTGTTCTAATAGCACATTCATTTGTGATTTATTTAATTGCAAATTAAAGCCAGACACGATACTTGATGCCTATAAGCTCATCACTTGACAGTTTGAGGCAAGAAGATTTGCCTTGAGTTCAAAATCAGCTTGGCTACATAGTAAGTTTCAGGCTAGCCTGGGCTAATGAATGACTCTGTCTGAAATAAAATAACAAACCAAACAAAAAGACAGATCAAAAAGATTTGTGAGTTAATACAATTTAGTTCTTAATATTGCCAGTGTCTAACAGGAAATTTGTAAAAATTTATCAGCTCTCGTGTGTATGTGTGTGTGTCTGTGTGTCTGTGTGTATGTGTATGTGTGTCTGTGTGTGTGTTTATGATCAGTTCGTTCAGGCTGCTTCAAAAAAAAACAAAAAACCAAAACAGACTTACAGGCTCATTAAAATCAACAGGGAGTTTTCTCTCTCATGGATCTGGAGGCTGGGAAGGTCACGGCCAAGGTGACAATAAGCACTGCATATCTGATGGGGACCTGCTTCATGGTCATAGAGACTGACTTGTCCTTGTCCTCACATAGCAAAGTGACAAGTGTCTGCTGAGGATTTCTGTTGAAGGGCTCTGCCCTCAGAACACAATCCCAGCTTAAAGATCCTACCTGCGGGGCTGAGGAGATGGATGGCTCAGTGGGAGAAGGGAGATGGGGGAACCTACCAGCTAGCCTGGAGGACAGAGCAAGAACAAAAGACCCTCCCTAAAACAACTCAGAAAGCAAAGACGACATCCAAGCTTGTCTCCTGACCTCACATGAATGCGCACCCCTCTACACACACATGAAAGAGAAAATAAATAATTAAAAGCTTAAAACAGAAAATGAAGAACGATCTCATTGCAAAGGCCATCAACATGGAGGGTAAGACTTCAGCATAAGGGAGCTTGGTGAGACACAAACATTCAGACCACAAGGGGTTAAAGTGAGCCATAAGAAGTAATTCACACTGAATAGTGAGTAATTTGTACCTTTTACAAGTGCTGTTTACTCCTGTGTGCTCTGCTGCTTCAGCACAGACTATACTTGGGGCCATTTCACTGTGAGGCTAAGGAAGAATGGCTGAATACAATTCACACCTCCAGTGTGGGAGGGAAGAAGGGTGGGGTGGGACATACGACACAGCAGCAACACACTGCCCTGTGCAGCGTTACTTCAAAGCTGCCCAGTGTGACCTCATCATCCTTTAGGCAGAGGCTGACCTTGGCTCTGATGGACTCCATACCTGCTGTTTTCTCCCCTTTCTGTTCTCCTTGATGCTTTTAAATATCCTGACTACATATTTGGTGCTGTCTTACTATCTGCGGTCTTCATTAACAGTCATTGTCCTTGGATGAAGATACTCTTACACTAAAGCTTGCTCGTCTCTGGCTGCCCTAGTCTAGAAATGGACACTGTCTCTGGGGTCATTAAAGGGCTCCATTGAAGGGCTCCAATGTCCAGTAGCCACCAGATGGGCTCTTGGTTTTCCAGTGGCTTTGCATGGAATAGGAATTAGCTGGTGGGAGTTCCAATAGTCTTGCTTATGTAAAGGAGACATTTCTAAATATCTGCATAAAAGTTTTGTGCCTACACATTGCTGGAGTTCCTGTCAAGACTCCCCAAAGAGAACAAACCCTTTCGTTGTTAGAAGGAACTCATGTTTCATTTACATTGTTCGTCCAAGCTACCAGAGCGAGGAACATTCTCAAGAAATGTCTATTTTCCAAGGACATGGTTCAATTCATTTTCAAAATGCATGTTATTAGTAAACCAAAGGCTTCGGGAGGTCTCTACTATAGAAATTTACATTGATTTTGTGCTTTTGTATCTATTACTTTGTTATTTTCTCAACCTGTGATTCAACCTGTTTTATCCTGGCTTAGATGCCACTGAATATTTGATAAGATATTCAATCATACTCCATGTTTTATTCCTGCTGTTGATGAAATGACAGCTATTGTGGTAACACTGGACATTCTGTTACAGGGAGGGACCCACTGAAACCAAGGCCACAACTTTCCCCCAAGATTTACAGCTGTTCCTGTCTGCAAACAACCATGTCAGAGAACACTGGGCTCTCCTCTCCCCAGGAAAAGAAGGACGAGAGGTGTGTGGTGGAGGCAATCGCACAGAGAACTGTCCATGGCCGAGTGAGAACCTAAGACTCCAAGTTTTACCCTAAAGTCTACATTACTCATACAAGCCACAACTCAGAAAGCCGGGGTCTGAAGACAACTGGGTGTGACCTCCATGACAGGAAGTCCAGCAGTGATAACAACCTCACAGAAAGTATCAGAAAAGGTGACGACATAGTCTCACTGTAGGCTGAGCGATGGGGCCATGAAGACAGCTCAGTGGCTAAAGCATGTGCCGAGCCGGAGGACCTAAGAACCATCCCTAGGACATGGTAGAAGGAGAGAAGAGACCGTCCAGGTGTAGCATATGCTACATCTCTCCACAAATAAGATGGAACAAAAATGTTAAAGCTGACTAACATAGTTGTTCCTCAAGGTCTTAAAATCCTTGTCAAATACCAATGTATTTTCCCAAATGAGGTCTCAGCCATCTTGGGTTGGCTTGACTCACTTGCAGGCTCACCACTCCGACAAACTCAGGTAAAAGTATGTTATCTGGCCTTTCAAGCTACAAAAAAGGAATTATTAATGAAACAAAGAAAAGATCAGTAGGCAAAAACTGCCAGTTCTCAGTAGGATTTAAGATAATACAGCCGGAACAAAATTATTGTTTTTTAAAAATTAAATTTCACATCTTAATAATTAGTATGAATTACCTCATTACAGCCAGGCAGTGGTGGTGCACGACTTTAATCCCAGCACTTGGGAGGCAGAGGCAGGCAGATTTCTGAGTTTGAGGCCAGCCTGGTCTACAGAGTGAGTTCCAGGACAGCCAGGACTACACAGAAAAACCCTGTCTCGAAAAACAAAAAAAACCCAAAACCAAAAAAAAAAAAAAATTACCTCATTACTTAGAAAAATGCTAACACATACAATAATTGTTTTTGACATAGGGGTTCATTATGTACTCTTGGTTAGCCTGGTACTTAGTATTTAGACCAGGATGGCCTCAAACTCAGAGAGATTCTCCTGCCTCTGCCTCACGAGTAGTTATTTTTTTTAATATAAATGAATTCTATTTTCAACATACCACTGTACAGGAATTCCAGTACATCTATTTAATATCAAATCAATGTTTCATAAAATTAAATGTTAAGATATAAGTTTTTAAAATTTACTTTACTTATTTGTGTATTTGTTTTTATATGAACACTATCTTCATGCACATAAGAAGAGGGAATCAGATCCCATTACAGTTGGTTGTGAACCATGATGTGGTTGCTGGGAATTGAACTCAAAACCTCTGGATCAGCAGCCAGTACGCTATAATCACTGGGCCATCTCTCCAGCCCATAAATTTCTGTTTTCATATGCAACAGGCATGGTTCAAGTTCACAAGATCTGAAACCAACAGCCCCTGGCTGCAGCTCTAAATGCACAGGATGAAAAAAAGACTGTTGCTTATAAAAAGTCCCTGCTTCACTTTCTTTTGTCCTTAGTGTCTTTATCTAACTGGAGTCAAAGACATAAGAATGTTAAAATATAGATTTGATTAACTCTACAGGAAATTATGGGTAAAGAAATGATATACTCATTTCAGTGAAACTTTAAGTAATCCACCTTTTCCTGAAATCTTTACAAAAAACAAACTAGTGTGGATGGCAGGCTTTAAAATTAGGGCTACAGAGACATCTCAATGGGTTTGGGTGCTTGCAAAGCAACTATGAGTTTGGATTCCAGCATCCATATAAAAACTAGGGCATGGCCACAGGAACCTATAACCCCAGCACTGTGTGTGGGATGGTAGGGAAAAATTGGAGAAAAGAGACTTGTGAACAGCCAGCCTAGCTCCAGGCTCACTGAAAGACCCTGTCTCAAAAGAATAAAATGAAGGAGCATAACAGCCACTGCCGCAACTCTGACCCAGCCTGGCTACCATACTTGAATAGACACATGAACACACATGCATGTATGCCACATGTATCCATCCCCCAGTTAACCCAACCTATGTAAATAACACTACAGAAGTATATTATGGATAGAGAGAAATATAATATCCATTATGAGAGAAACCTGTTGACAAAGTCAGAACGTTGACTAGGACATAATGGTGCCCATGACTGAAGACAAATAGTTAGGGAGAAGCTGTGAAGTCAACATATTGTAAATGTCTGCATGCAATTCAGTGTAAGAAGTTATCTTTGAAATCACAATCCTTCTAACCTTTCTGACATGAGATCACATAAACTCCCTCTCTTGTGTGTGTGTTCCAATGCTTTACTGTGTAGTCAATCCCCCTGCCTTAATCCCCTGTAAAGGCTATGTTTTCATTGAATTATTTTAATTGTATTTATCTATTTATTGGGGAGGGGGTAGTTATTTCCTCATATGGAGGTCAGAGGGCAACCTGCAGAAGTCAGTTCTCTCCTTCAACTATCTGGGTCCTGGGGATCAAACTTTACCTGCTGAGCTATCTGGTTGGTGCCAAGGTTATTTTCGTAAAGATCAAAACTAATATAAAGTGAGGCAGAATGTGTAGCTCAGTAGAAGAATGCAAGGTCTGGGTTTGATCTTTACCCAGAACAGGCTTGACTTAAATTCTGGGACTAAGTCTTTTGTTCATGCAAACAAAGACCAAGACTGGTGTCCAGAGAAAACCCATCTCTATGTATGAAGTATGTATCTGCATTAAGGCTGCACAAGGATTCTGGGAGAATGCAAGGCTTAGGCCCTATGATCTACTGCCATCATGTATGTAAAGTGACTGAACTGAGTCCAGAAGTCTAAGACCCAACTTCAGTCCTGCCACGCTCATGGTGTGAGCATATTATGCCGTATAATGCCATTTCCTTGCCTAGATAGTATGATATTATCAGAGTAGATGACCTCTAGTCTACCTACCAAGTAAAAAATTATGAAACTTCAAACTGTAAGATTCAATTTAAGTCTTCTTAATGCAAAACAAAGACACAACCCAACAAGAGCAAAGGGGGTCAGATTTGATATTTATTAACTTCCAATACTAAAAAACAAAGGCCAGTATAATTGATAGACTCTAAAGACTTTTAATTCAATCCAGACCTAAAAAGTAGTTATGATCTCACTTTACAGATGAGAAAGTTTATGTAATTTGAATGCTCAGAGTCTTAGAGCCAGTGACTGAGGAAGCCAGGGTTTGACCTTACTCTGGCTCAAAGCCTGGGTGCTTTAGCATTGTCCTTCACTGCCTCACAGGAAGTCAATGCTCAGCTGTGTGTGCACACCTACACACACAGACCATCTTATAAAAGTATAGATTAATTGCCAAGCAACTATGAGAATCTGTCATCTTTCAGTGAATATCCTATAGGCTAGAAGACTTAAATGTGAGGTGACAGAAGAAACAGGGGACTATTGATCGTGAAGGGTAAAAAGGGGCTGGACATACAGTAAGTCAGTAGAGTGATTGCCTGGCATGCACA
Source organism: Grammomys surdaster (assembly GCF_004785775.1). Taxonomy (NCBI): domain Eukaryota; kingdom Metazoa; phylum Chordata; class Mammalia; order Rodentia; family Muridae; genus Grammomys; species Grammomys surdaster. Next base: position 518,763 of record NW_021620662.1, read on the forward strand.
AGGCCCTGGGCTTAGTCCCCAGTGCCACCATAGACTGAGCATGGTGGCACATGGGAGGTAGAGGGCCAAGGATCAGATTTTCAAGGTTATCCTTGGCTACATGGCAAGTTCAAGGCCAAGTAAAGGCCTTGTCTTGAAGAAAAGATCGATTGCATTTTGTTTTAAGAAATCCTACATGAAAAATATTTTTTAAATCTTTTTTGGTTTAAGAAAACAAAATAACTCAAGAACCCCCCCCCCAAAAAAAAGAAAAAAAATAACAAAGATGCCTATTGTTCACTGAAGCAAGCATCTGCTGCCACTGTCCATACGGCAAGCGATGTATTTTCCTGTAGGAGATGGCGGGAGGGATCTGGCTTAGCTGTAAACACTTTAAAGCTCCATTCTGCTCTGTTTTCCTAATATATTCATGGCATCCAAATCCATTTCAGAACGAAAACTATAGTCTGGGAGAGTTTTAAAGCCAGTATTAACAATGCCAGGAATGCAGCTTTTGTTTCTAAGATGCAATATTGCTGCTGTTGCTTCTTTTAATGGAATCATATTATCATGTGAGGATGAAACAACCCGAAACCTCCTTAAGCTCTAAAGAAATGAGGAGTTTTATTATGAGCATGCAAAGTTTATCTCTAGAATTCTTACAAACAGGAAAATACACACCAATAAGGTGTGGCACTGGAGGAAACCGTGCCTTTCCAGTTCTGAACTCTCATTGTTACTGCTCTCATCTTTAAGCTTGGACTCTGCCTGCATCTGTACACACATACCAGCAATTCCAAGTCTAAAGACTTCCAAGAACCAAAAGAAGTTAATTTTAAAGCTCTGGCTCTTCTAGCTTAAACTTGATCAAAGACTTGATTAGCAAACCCTGCAGGTTAGAGGCCCACCAGCTACATCCAGAAGGTGTGGGATCATGGGAGAGCCTGGCTCAAGGTGCATGAGCTTCTGCTGGGCCTGGGGAGAGAGTTCTCAGAGAAGCAGGCAAAGCACCAGCTACAAGCAGCCGCCATCACTGCATGGGGTCAGCTTTTGTGACAGTTATCACCACATTGTTCAAAACCATGGAATCAATACCCTGAACACAGGCTGGAGAACCCACACCCACACAGGCTCATTCCCAGATGACTCCTAAACCTGAGTCCCCAAAACACCAGAAAGCATCCTGACAATGTCGTGATCAGACTTTAGTGTCTTATCTTTTTCTCCAAGGGTGTGTGTGTGTGTGTGTGTGTGTGTGTGTGTGTGTGTAGTCATTCTGTGTGTGGATTGAGTGGAGGTGAGGACTTATTTCCAAAGGAATGCAATCAGTTTCCTTCAAAGTGGCCTGATTATACAAAAAAATCAGAATACACGCAAAAAACCAAATCTCTTCTTTTCAAGTAGTCTAAGAAAACATCTTATCATCAAGTCGAAACCCACAGTTCCTTACAACCCCAGGCACTTCTGGTGCAGATAAAGCAAGCACAGCAGCCATGTAAAACCCCTAGGCTCTTTTTATTATGTAGAATCTTATCATGATTAGACACCTGTCTCAAAATGACAGAACTCTTCAGGACCACAATCAATATTAACTGTGCAGTTATTTATGACAAAAAATGGACAAACATCAAAATATTAACATTTTCTGAGTTAGAGAGATGCAGAGTCCTGACCTTGAGAAGCAGTAATGACATCAAAACTCATATAAGTAGGCTTAGTCTGCTTTTCCCAAGGTCCAAAGAGACTATGGTGGCCAATTTTATGTGTCAGTGTGGCTGGCTACAGTTTTCAGTATTCAAACAAATTTACATGCTCCTCTGAAGGCATTATATAGATAGGGAGGTTAGCTGTAAATAAGTCCAGATTGGTCTGGTTCACTCAACTGGAATGCCTCAAAGGGAGAGTAAGGCTTCTGGGGTGGAGAACTCTACTCACAGGCAGCACCCTGTAGCTGCTTCAGTCTGTGTGGGAGACTGCCAACTTGCTTCCCTTGTGCCTATCCCCTGGCTCTTGACTTGCTTAGTCAGCTTCTACAATATTGTGAGCGAGTCTCTGCAATCTCTTATCTCTTCTTATAAAAGCTCTATTATGTTACTGATTCTGTACGTGTGTGGGTCTGCATGTGCACATGTGCACTCTAGTGCTGGTGCTCTTGGAGGCCAGAGGCACACTGATTCTGGCGTTACAGGTACCTGTGACTCATCCAATATGGGTAACTGGGAGTTGAATTCTGGTCTTCTGCAAGAGCAGTATTCACTCTCAACTGCTGAGTCATCTCTTTAGCTTCCTAATATATCTATTAATATAGATACATTTACTACTGGTACTGTTTTGCTGACAAATACAGCAATTAGGGAAGTACCATAAACCTAACAGGTAGACACTACACCTAGCCCCATTTGCAGCAGAACCTGAAGTAAAAAGATCAAACCTGCCAAGGGAACCCAGGTCCTAAATCATGTGGTCAGGATCTGAACTCGGGCAGCCTGAACAGCGGCTCCATTCTACAGTCCCTTGGAGAATGGTTCTACCATTAAGGGTGTGCCACACAGCTGCAACGGGGCTTTAAAAGCTCACTTCAGAACATCCTAAAAAGTTTCCTCAACTTGAACACATATAGTTACTATTTCAGATACAGCCTGGAAAGTATTGATTAGGAGTCTGAAGTAAAATTTACAGGAATGGACAATAGACGTGGGTGTGAATGCTCTTGTGAAAAAAATGTGAGTTATACTGAGATACAATGTGTGTGTTTGGGAGATGAGAGATGAGAAAGACTGAATCTGTAGCCTTACAAAGTGATATGTAAGTGTTCAGCCACACTGAGTTACACCCTCACAAAAACCAATATGCTTGTTATTTTCTTCTGCTATACCCATAAATAATGCAGGGCAAAGGAACAGCTTTAAAAAAAAAAAAAAGATGTTACAGAGTGAGAACGCCAACTTTTAGCAAAGCCACTGCGCAGCACAGATACTCCTTCACTGTAATAGGCTACATCCAGTAAATCTATTGTAAATTGAAAATATCATAAGATTAAATGCTTTTTAAATCATCTAAGCAGGCTGAGGGTAAAACACTTGGAGTAAAAGTGTGCTGATCCAAGTTCAAATCCCCAGAACCCATCTAAAGATGGTGTGACAGTGTGACAGTGGACATCTGTAATCACGGGCTCCTATGAGGAGGTGGAAGCAGAGACAGGAGAGTCTCCAGGAGCTCCTGGCCAGTTAGCATGGCTGTCTTCTGTTTTCTACACACACACACACACACACACACACACAAACATACCCCCCCTTCTAACCTGTTGAACTGAAACACAACTTCTAAGCTGTTGCATTTCACTGCTTACTTAGCCTTATCTAAAAAGTTTAAGTCAATTCATTATAGCAAAGATCATTTGTACACAGGTGGGCGACAAAATGCAAATACAGGACTGTTCACAGCACTGTTTATTAAGAGTGAGAAGCTGGGCATGCTCAGGAGGCAGAGGCAGGGGAACTGAGTTTGAGGCTACGCAGTGAGACCCCTTTGGAAGGAAGAAAGGACAATGAGGGAGAGAGTGGGAACAGCTGAATGGCAGCCAACAGGAAGATAATTAACCTTTGGTATACTACACCTGCAAGATGGGTACTAGGAAAGAGTATGTAATGCTTACAGGTTATTGTTTTGTCAAGAACTATGTTAATAGATACACAACGGGCATTCACAGCAAAATGCTAAGCCATCAGTATACTAACATTAGTTACTATTGAACTATTACTGATGATCCTTTTTCTTGACTTTTTTGTAGACTTTCTACAGCATTTTTTATTGTTATAAAAAGTTTTAAGCATAATTTTAAGAATATGTATTAAAATGGAAAAAATTCATGAACTAATGAAATAAACACAACAGTTTAAAAATAGCATACTCATGAACCTCTTTCCATATTAAATTCATAATCTATTTGAAAAGATAGAATCAAAAAAATTACATTAAAATGTAATAATGATTAACTGTGGCTTAGGTATGATTAGATGCTTTTGCTCCCTTTTCTATACTTGTCTTTTAAAAATTTCTCATCATGAACATATTCTGCCTCATAATTAGAATAAACACATGTAATTCTACCTTTTTTTTTTTTTAAAGAGCCAAAGGTGTTAAAGAGAGAAACTCCCCAGATGGAAATGGTGAGGGATACAGTGCAGTCTCTGAGGACCGCCTCGTCCGGATCTTCTCTTCAGGATCCAGTGGGCAATGGCTGCTGGTAAACTTCAGGTCCTGCCTATCCTAGCACCTGCAGCATAGCACCTCTGGCCTGCCTGCAGGGCATGAGTGCCAAGGACAGCCTTATCTGAGGAAAGAGGTGCAGCTGGAGGAATGCTTGTTCTTTAGACACATTCCTCTGAAGGTTATGAGGCAGCTGGTACTTTCCCTCTATTCTTTTGTTTTCTTAATTACCAAAAGGAAAGTACTAATTCTCATCCCTTCTGTCCCAAAAGGAGGGAAGAAGGGAGGGAGATAAGCCTCCTCAGACACTCATCTTATTTTCAATGCAGTCACAAGGCTGTGCACGGTGATAATCTCTGCAAGGCTATCTACCACAGGAGCTAGAACATAAGAGGCAAACCATCACTGGGACTGATGTTAAAGTTCTGATGTATAGAATTCTCTAAGCAACCAGAGTCCAGTCCTGGGTCCAATGAACTCCAGTCCTGGGACCAGTGAGCTCCAGTCCTGGGTCCAGTGAGCTCCAGCCCTGGGTCCAGTGAGCTCCAGCCCTGGGTCCAGTGAGCTCCAGCCCTGGGTCCAGTGAGCTCCAGCCCTGGGTCCAGTGAGCTCCAGCCCTGGGTCCAGTAAGCTCCAGTCTGGTTCAGTGAGCTCCAGTCCTGGGTCTAGTGAGCTCCAGTCTGGGTCCAGTGAGCCCAGTCCTGATTTCTCTGTTTATTCAAGTTTTAGCTTCAGGGAAAGCATAGGTTCCTTTCTGAGCAGCAGGAGGCATGAGGTCTCAGCCAACTGAATGTTTTTGTTTTTAACCAACTGTCTAGACAGAGATTTTTCTAGGAATTAGTTTGCTTTTGTAGTTTATAGTGGTAACCAACATACTTGAAAAAGGTGGTCTGTGCTATGCCAGTAAAGGGTATATTTAAATAAAATTTAAAGCCCCATTTTACAAAGATATTTATTAGTTGGGGTAGAACATAACCTAAGGACAGACTGAGCCACAAGGCTGTACACCAAGCTCACTCAACCAAAGTCTCTGTGATATTGGCTTTGCAGCGCTGTAAATAACTGCTTCTAAATTATAGTACAGAAAAGTAAAGAACAAATATAATATACAACCCAAGGGAAAGAGAGGAAAGAATGAAAGGGTCAGGAGTTCCATGTGTTCCCTGGACTGCTGAAAAATGGTGGCCATACAGGCCCGTCTTGAGAGAACATAAATACAAGCCAGCTGTTTCAAAGCTAGCTGCCTGCTGCTTAATTTGCAACTTCAGAAAACCTCCCAGGTAAGCTTGATGGCAGCCGTAGGTCAGCTGATAAAACGGTTCAGTTATCCAACAGACACAATATAAACGTTCATTCCCATCACACCGCAGGGAAATACTCAAGTCCCATTTCTTAAAACCACAGTAAAACAGCACAATTCATATTATCTTGCCTTCCTCTGCAAAAAGGGTTCTTTCTTTCAAAAAACCCATATGCACTTTAATTTTTCACCTTGTCTCAAACTTCATAGATCTTAGAGCAAAAGTAATGTTACCGTTATAGCTCACAAAGCATTATGCCAAGAAGTAATTACACACAAGCTATAGTTTATAGAGGTACAGAAATCAAAACATATGGGAAGGGAAATGCTACAGAACTACAGTAGTTAAATGGCGCCCATAAGAGCACAAGGATTTAACAGACATAGTTAGAAAGAGAAAAGAAAAAAACAAGGTATATCTTTTGTTCAGACATTCTATTTAAAACTATAATAAGATGATGGTGATGGGCCAAAGAGAACATCAACATCAGTAATGGGTATCAATGCCTAGGACCATTATCAACAACAGGTACCGATGCTATGAACCATGATCAATGACAGGTACGAAATGTGGAGAACCATCAATGACAGGTACCAGTGTCAAGAACCATGATCAACTATGGGTACCAATGCTGAGAACTAGGAACCTTTGAAACTCTTAACCATGAGGTGTTTGCTGTGATATTAACATCAGCAGCTCTTAATTCTGTGTTTACTAAACTCTGTGCTATAAATATTTTCTGAGTTACACTGGAGTCCTTCCTAGACACCATACCACCAGGGAGGTATGTGAAAGCTCAAAGGTAGGAACATAGGCCATGTACAAATTTAATATTTGAAATGATTATGAAAGTAAAAATGAGAAAATAAAGAGTCTCTCTGGAAAGAAACAATAAAGGTTTTCACAGACAGATCTACATACAAGATGTTCACAATGGGACAATTTCTAACTGTAATGACATGGAAACAACCTAAATATGACTCAAACAGAACTGGTTGAATAAATCATATAAAGCTATGCTGAAAAATTTTGTACAGTATTTTCAAAAGGAGCAACACGTGTTACTCTAACCCTGTTTCTTTTTAGTTTACTTTATTATTTTATGTATTAATTATCTTATTTTTCCTGCATGTTTGTCCCTGACCTCCCTCCCCTCCCTCTTTCTTCCCTCCTTCTTTTACTCCCTTCCTTCCTTCCTCTCTCCCTTCTTCCTTCCTTCCTTCCTTCCTGAAGGAAAGAAGGGTTTTTTTGTGTTTTGGGGTTCTTTGTGTTGCCCTGGATGTCCTGGAACTCACTCTATAGATCAAGCTGGCCTCAAACTCACAGAGCTCTGCCTGCCTCTGCCTCCCAACTGTTGGGTTAAAGGCATGCACCACCACCACCTGGCTTAAATAATCTTTTCTTAATTACTTAAGTTTCATCTTTTGTGAATTCTTTGACCCAAAGAAAAGACAAAAGAGTTGTGTTTTTTTTTCCCTTTTTTCTTCTGAAATGCAGTTTTTAATTTATCTTGGGCACTATCCTTTGTCACTTGTGTGTATTACATGGGCACACTTCCCTTCTTATGTTTTTATGACATACTCAGATACCTAAATTTAAATTTCTTTATCCAGTCCAATTTACTCATCTTTTTATGTCTTGTACTTGTTGAGTTTAACAAGCTCACTGTGAGGGCTGGAGAGACAGCTCAGAGATTAAGAGCATTGACTGTCCTTCTGAAGGACACAGGTTCAATCATCTATAAGTCTAGTTCTAGGGGATCTAACACTTCTGGCTAGGCATACAAAGACATAAATAAAATGAAAACTTAAGGGTTCTTTGGAAAGTCAGTTGTGTTGGATGGTGTTTTCCTGGGGCAAACACGTCAAGGAGTATTTTCCTGAAGCAGACACAGGTGAAAGGACATTTCAGTAAAGCAGACTCGTGAAGGAACACATGATTAAAGATTCTTCTAAAATGACACGTGTGTATTGGTTCACCTTACATGTGTTATTGAGCTCCATCTGTGGTGACTCCATAGAGAGAAATATACCAAAAACCTTCTGGTGGTGTGCTGGTGGCTTCTTGCCACTTCTGCGTACTTGGGAGATTGGCAGAGTGATGTCACCTGATACACACTCAAATGGAGCTTTGCTAAGACAGACTCATGTGATGAGGCAACCCTGTGATGTTTGAAGGGAGTATAAATAGGACCTGACTGACTGTGAGAGCGGCTTGCTTGTAGAGCTAGCTTTGCAATCCTTCTTGGTCCCGAGTCTTCAGTGATCTTCGCTTTGCTGAGAGAGGCACAGCGGAGAACTTCTGGTGTCCTTGATGGTCCTAATCCCTCCTGCTGACTCATGCTGACTGGGCTGATGCCTTGGCTTTCATGTCACCACTGCTGCTATCCTAACACTACTGAAGTGAATTGCTGGTGTATCTGTGAAATACTTGTCAGTAGTTGTCGCTATTGACCTTTGAACTGAACTGCTGATTTCCTGACAACACAGATGGGATTTGCCCTAAAAAACCATTTCTAAACAGATCCACTGCCCCATGTATACTAATAATCTTTCTTTTCCACATTCTCTGATGGATGGTGGGCTAGAAGGGAGGTTAAAGGATTTAAGAAGCATCATTAAAAGCAGGTGTTTGAAAAATGTAAGCTGCCGGGCAGTGGTGGTGCACGCCTTTAATCCCAGCACTTGGGAGGCAGAGGCAGGCGGATTTCTGAGTTCGAGGCTAGCCTGGTCTACAGAGTGAGTTCCAGGACAGACAGGACTACACAGAGAAACCCTGTCTCGAAAAAAACAAACAAACAAAAAAACCCAAAAAAAGATGAAAAAAAGAAAAATAAAAATGTAAGCTACACATATATACAGACAAAACATCCATATACACTTATACATACATACATACACACACACACACACACACACACACACACACACACACGCTCACTCACTCACTGTGTACTCTCAAGTCACAAAGACCATCTTACATATTTCTTCAAGCATTTCATATTGACTTCCCTTCTTTGGTGGGTTTGCAGCTTATCTCAAAGGGGTGGGTGCATGTGGATGTTTGATACCTGGATAATCAATGTTTCTAGCACCATTTGTTGACAGCTCATTCTTTTACTGATCTGTAATGCCACCTCTGTTACATCCCACAGATGCTGAATATAATTACCTGTCTGTGAGCTCTTCTCATTCTGTCTGGTGACCTAACTCTTGACAAAATACTATCTTAATCACTCCCAGCCATCTGTCTCCCCTTCCTGACTTTCAAACTTCCCTTGGCCACTTCTTCTCACTATACATTATAGAACCACTTCATGTTTCCTTTTCTTGAATGTGATTTTCAAACAAAATATTTCCTGAATGGGTTTCAAAAGAGATTATGACAGGTAATTTTAACAAGGCTTTAGGAACATCAAGATTCATGTGATAATTTTTGAAAAGTAGATTTAAAGGTTTTGTTTTGCTGCTTCTTTCTTTGCTGCTGTAAATTATTTTCTTGGAGAAGATAAAATATTTGAGATGAAATATCTAGTTATTCAGTCCCCGTAAGTCACTGAAATCTGTAATTTAAGGCTCATGGGGTGGTACAAAGAGCTTCTTATCTTCCATTCAATGATTGCCACAGGACCAAGCGTTCTAAATTATCTTCAGTTCCTACTTCCATCTAATTAGTTTCTCTAGCACTGTTTCCTGGTGCCTTTTTCTAGATGTTATTAATAGCCATGTCTGGGGGAGAAAGTTATAAATTCAAATAAAAATTTAATCTGATGTCTACTAGAGCTCTCACTTGAGAGTTTTAAAAAGCACTTTACATATCTAAAAACGCTTTCATTAGTATCTGTGAATGCTTTTCTCTGTTGGGAGAACAATGCTCTACTAGGACTTAGAGACCAATAGAGCTGACTAAATGTTTGCTCAAAGACTGTGGTGGTTTGAATAGGTTTGGCCCTACAGACTCATGTGTTTGAATGCTTGTCCCATTAGGAGGTGTGGCCTTCTTGGAGTGGGTGTGGCCTTCTTGGAGTGGGTGTGGCCTTGTTGGATGAAGTGTGTCACTGTCTTTGAGGTCTCCTAGTGCTCAAGCTCCACCCAGAGAGACTCCTTCTGGCTGCCTGTGGAAGATAGTCTGCTTCTGACTGCCTTTGGATCAAGATGTAGAACTCTCAGCTCCTCTGGTACCATGTCTACCTGGATAGTGCCATGACCATAATGAACTAAACCTCTGAAACAGTAAGCCAGCCCCAATTAAATGTCCTTGGTCATGGTGTCTCTTCACAGCAATAACACCCTAACTAAGACAAAAGTCATTCTTAGAAATACTACTCGGCTCTATTCAAAGTGGCAGTGGATTGGCTTTTGTTTCAGGATACTAAAAGGGGAGCAAAATTTGCAAATAACTGAGAATTACATTTGTTGTGAAGACCCCAATCCATATAGGGTAAAGAGAAAAAATGAACTGAAAAATTTTAAAAGATACTGGTTAAACTCTGTCAGGTGACCCATTTAAAGTGAGATAAAGTCTTACTTGCCAATTGCCTTACTTTGAATTATGGTAGCCTTTTGAAACTGACTCAAGCTCTTAAAGAGACATATGTAAATTCTCATTTCAGCGTATGTGTATTTCTATGTGTGGGTATGTACACGAGTCAAATGCCTACAGAGGTCAGAAGAGGGCGCCAGACTCCCCAGAGTTAGAGTTACAAGCAGTTGTGAACAGCCCCCGCATACAGGGTGCTGGGAACCAAACTCATAACCTCTGAAAGAGCCGGAAGAGCTCTTGAATGCTGAGCCATCTCTCCAGTCCCAAAGTTGAGCCTCTTTGAAATTGTGTTCAGAAGGCTCTGTCTAACCTCTAAGATAGGTAGGTATCTCACACTGTAAATGAGAAAATAAAGCTAGGATTAAACAGCGTGTACTGAAATTGGGTCAGACACGGCAGCCATTGCATCAGACACTCTCCTCTCTCCACCTCACAGACAAAGTGCTGCTGAAAACCCAGATGGCCCACCAGCCTTTTCAGCTGGCTCTGGTGTTATAAACAATTCGAACTGCACTGAAGCTTGCAAGAATAAAACCAGGAATTTATTGCTTCAGAATAAAAGAGAGCTCTGCCTGAGGAGAGTGCTTTAAATTTTTCTCCAGCTCCTGCCTGGAGCTGCACACCCATGGAGGATCTTAATTTAAGAAAACAACGAAAGTAATTATGAGGCTGGTAACCCTTTGCAGGATGCCCATGTTTCTCTCAATGACATGGCTGGCTGGGCAATGAGCTATCTAAAATAGGTCAAGTCTGTTTCTGAGGCTTGCCATCGTAAGCCTCACTCAGTGGTGCCTTACCACGATGCTCTGCTAATATGGCTCATGTCCTGCCTCAGCCTCACACAGTTGAAAGAGTAACTCTTAGGAGAGGGTAATGCCCAGGATTGACATCCCATCTGCACTTTCTGGGCATCATCTGGTATCAGAGCCATCCTTTAAAGGGGTTTAAGCATTAGGATCGAGAGCTATGATAATGGAACCTATCCAATACTTAAAGGTATGTATACATACATATGAAACTGGTGTAAGCAGGCCTCTAAACGGATCATCAGGCATGAGTCTGTAACTCTCTCTCAAAGTGGGAGAAGATGCTTATTTCCTACTCTGTCAAAAGACTTCACTCTCAGTCTACCCTCCTTGAAACATACCTACATAGAAGAATCAGAAAGTGAGAATATACGTCTTCTTCCACGGATAGAGAAGTACGAATTGCCAGTGGGGAATGTAACAGAGCAGGTATTTACTTAATACTTAGAGGCTAATGAGAAATAAGAAAGCCACCTAATTTCCTTCCACCAGAAGGAAAATGGCAAAGTACACAGGGGGGAAAAGAAAAAGAACCATCTACACTCTTCCCTTCTCCTAAGCTCAGAGCACCTGACAATTGTTTATAACGCCAGCCTAGAATCATCAGTGTGGTGGTCTGAATGAAAACGTCCTCTATAGTCTCAGGCATTTGAACACGTGCTTCCCCATTGGTGGTGCTGTTTGGGCAAGATTTAGGTGGTGCGGCCTTGCTGGAGGAAGTATGTCACTGGAGGTGGGCTTTGAGATGAAAAGCCTTCTGCCATCTCCAGGTCACTCTCTCTGCTTTGTGTCTGATTCAGGATGTAAGCTCATAGCTTCTGTCCTGCCACCATGCCTGCCACAGTCTGTCATTGCAAACCCTGCCATTATGGGTCCTAACTATCTAGAAGTTTAATATAGCTAATATACTTGTGAAGATAGCCTCAACGGAGGAATTATTCAGATCAGGTTGTTCTGATTGTGAATTGATGTATAAATATTTAGGGGACTGTTCTGATTGTTAATTGGTGTAGGGAGATCCAGCCCATTTGAGAGGCATCATTCCCTAAGCAGGAGACCTGAACTACACAGGACAGGAGCAAGCTGGACGAGAGAGCATCAACTGGTGATGCGAGTGTAATTGTTTCTCTCCGCTTTTTACTGTGGTTGTGATGTGACTAGCTGTTCTGACTTCCCAGACACAATGAGCTATAATCTGTAGCTACAAGCCAATCTGCCCTTTCTTCCTGAACTCATTTTTTATCAGGATGTTTGTCACAGCAACAGGAACGGACTAGAATGCCCACAGCATTCTAAAGAGAGACATCTGTGACAGCCTGCCCCTCATCTAGACCCTACTCACTTGACTTAGGGGGCAGCACCAGAGGCTGGGATTGGACCTGACCGTCAGAGAAAAGGATGAATGAAGGCTCTGTTCTACACATTGGATTTTGTTGTTGTTGTTTGTTTGCTTGTTTTTTAGTGTGAAAAGGGAACATAGAAACCCAGCCTTCAAATCTTGAATCTTCCTAGAAAAGGAAGGACTGAAATGAGTCTACCTGGCTCCTGTTTTACTCTCAGCCTTGGTGGGTGGCTCAAGGCTACAGTCACACTTTGGAATCTACTCCAAACTGACCTGGTTTCTGCTCTAGCGGAGGAAGAGTGATCCTGTGGAACCCACCCGGCCAATGGCAATACTGTCCTAAAGGAAATGGATGAAGGTGTAAGCCGAAGATCGATCGCTCCCTCAGAACTTTGTCCATCAAAGCCTCAGAGAAAGAAGGGTCCAGTGTGATGGAGATAATGCTGACCATCAACAAAATGAAGCTGGCGTTGGCTCCTTGTGCAGATGGCAGCACACTGGATGAGCAAAACACTCCACTTTAAATAGCAACATATGGAAACGGTTGACTGTGGGACTGAGAAAGGGTATTCTGGTTCATGGCTGGGCAGGTGCCTAGAACTCCAAGACTCTGCGTAAGAACCCGGCAGGAGTTCGGAGCTCCCCCAGAATCCAGAGTCCTGAAAAACAGTCCAATCTCCATAGAATTACATTGTTCAGTCACATAGGCCAGACTATAGGCCTCAGGCCCTAGGGGTTTACATACTAATGAAGGCCAGACAGCCCCTCCCAAAGTGCACAGATAGAGGGCATGACTAGAGGCCTCAGGCCCTAGGGATTTACATACTAATGAAGGCCAGAGGGTGGAGCAAATTAAGCATGCCTCCCCAGATCCTCCCCCATCTTCCCCTTTTCTCCCTCCCTACATAACTTTCGACTGCCCTGAGTTTTAGGGGGCATACTTCCAGATCCATCTACCATTCACCCTGACAATAAACCCTTTTGGAACCAAGGACTTCCTCATGTCATTGGAGCCTGCCACTGCCAAAGCCTCCAGGCTGCTGGAACCATAGACGTTCCTCCTGCATGTGGTACCTGCCACAGCGTAAAAGCCTCCCCCCGGGGACTCCACAGCTGCGGCCCTGTAATTTTTCCCCACAGTTGACACCTAAGCACCAGCATCTTAAAGTCCAGTTAAAGAAGCTGATGTGAACCAGGGGTAATGAGAGGCTGAGGTGGGAGAATTTCCAACAGATGATCAGCCTGGTCTTATACAGTGAGGTTTAGAAAGCTATTTTTTAAAAATAAGAAAACCTGTCTCAAGAAAGCAAGAGAGAGATTGAGTGTGCCTAAAACAAGCTGTGTGAGGTCCCAGTGAATAAACAAAGCCAAGGGCCGAGCTTTTCCAACCCAACTTGTGCTCTCTTCCACAACAGGCCCTCTACCCTTCACTCAGTGGGGTCAGGGGCTCTGAACACTGGATCCTGCTCACTCAGATACCACATTTTTCAGATGGTTCTGCCATCTTTATCTTCTGTCACGTCTCTTCCTTTGAATCCAACTCCATCTCAATAGCCAGAATAGGGATCTCTCAAACCAATATTTATGGGCTACTAAGTAAACCAGGAACTGAAGTCTAACTTAGTTACAATGGAGTCTTTTTCTCTTTTCTCCCCAGTGCCAGCAATTTTAGCTTTCCTTCACGGTATTTGCTCACAGAACAGCCATTCTTTGATCAAATCTGACAGGAAATTCTTCTTCATAGTGTGTAGAGAGGTCCATCACCCTTAAAGTTCTGTCCACAGAGTCACATTCGTCTTCGGGGACTTCTGCGAACAGTTGGGCAGTTCTTCCACTGCTACTTTCTGAACTTTTCAAGTCAGGGCTTGGGGACAGACAGCTCAGTTGGTAAAGTGCTTACACAGAATCCAAGATCAACCACAGGCATCCAAAAGCCAGGTGAGTGAGTAAGCCTGGGGCTGGGGATGTAGAGCCAGGTGAATCTCTGGGGCTTGCTGGTCAACCAGCCTAGCCTAAGGGGTGAGCTGCAAGTGCCCCGAAGGACTGTCTTAAAGAGAAATGATGGACGGCACCAAGGAACCATACCAAAGGCTGACATCTGTTCAGATGTTCACACATACCCTCACCTAAATACACAGAAACAAATGTTCTGTCTATAAAAAGATTGGAGAAACAATAAAATTCACACATACATATGCCTTCCGTCTATGCACGAATCTCTAATGTTCTCCTGTAATACACCTGCTTCTTCATCTGCCCTTGTTTTTCTCCCATGAATTATATGAGACTAGACTGTACACATAAAACATGTCAGCCCTGACAGTTTGGCATCTGTCTACTGAGAGTGACTTTCTTATTCTCTATCTAAATGAGCAATGTTTACAAATACAATCTATATTTAAGCCTTTTTAGTTGCCACTCCTCCAATTTCTTTTTTTTAAGGTTAGAGTTGGTTTAAATTTCTTCTTTTATTTATTTGGGTGTTTTATGTGTGTGTGGGGGGGATTTTTTTTTTTTTTTTTTAAACTTTATTTATTTATTGTAAGTACACTGTAGCTGTCTTCAGACACCCCACAAGAGGGCATCAGATCTCATTGCAGATGGTTGTGAGCCACCATGTGGTTGCTGGGATTTGAACTCATGACCTCTGGAAGAGCAGTCAGTGCTCTTAACCACTGAGCCATCTCACCAGCCCCCAAGGGGGGGATATTTTTAATCTTAAATTTAAAATATCAAATGCACATACCACATTTATTTGCTAATCTCTTCTAATCATATGTGTGTGTGTGTGTGTGTGTGTGTGTGTGTATGTGTGTATGAGCTCTTGCATATGCAACATATGCAAGATAAACATTCCACATTCCCAGCCTTTGGGTTTTCCTCCTCTTACTATGTAGCACAAGCTGGTCTGGAACTCAGAATCCTCCCGTCTCTTCTTCCAGAGAGCTGGATTATAGGTGTCCATCACATCTCTGTCTTTTTGTTAATGTAAAACTTTCTCCCAGCCTCTTTGTGCCATTCAAGACACTATTCTCCAGAACCACACTCTCTTAGAACTACTGTCTAAGTACTGAGTGTGCTGCTGCTCCGTCATCTGGAGACACACTGTCCGGCTCTTGTCGATCATGATAGGTAAGGTGAACACTTGATGAAAGCGGTGATTTCCCTTTATGCAACTAAGAACCCTTTATGGGGCGATCTTTCAAGGCCACACAACTATCAGCTCCCCAACAACTCTACAGAAGAGTTAACTGCCACTGATGGTCTTCGTCTCAGAAGAAAACTGCCCTCAAAACTGCACAGCGATGGTTTCCCTAACACTACTATCCCTTCTATGTGGATTTGAAAAATTCCAATATATTTTATACCCAGCTAGGCAAGGTGGTATGTGCTTTTAATCCTAGCATTCAGAAGGCAGAGGCAGGAGGATTTCTGTGAGTTTTAGACAAGCTAGGGTTACATAGTGAAATCCTGTTTCAAATATAGTCATACAAATAAAATATACACACACATAGATTTAAAATCAATTACCCTATTTCTTTTTTTAAAGACTCAAATCATAAGCTGGCTGTCAATACCTAGGGTCCTGTCTTCCCCTTCCCATGCCCCATGGTCCTTGTGGCCATGCCTGATTTTTTTTTTTTTTTAAGACAAGTGAAGTACTGGAGATCCACCTCAGGTCTTTGTTCATGCAGCAAGCACTTTATTGATTGTGACATCTTACCCAAGTCCCCAGTATAGGTATTTTTCCAAGATTTTCTCAGTTGGGCACTGAGTCAGGGTTCTCTAGAGTCACAGAACTTACAGAACGTCTCTATATATTAAGGGAATTTATTATGATGACTTATAGTCTGTAGTCCAACTAATCCAAAAATGGGCAGCAGTGGATGGGAAGTCCAAGGATCTAGTAGTTGCTCAGTCTCACGAGGCTAGTTGTTTGAGCTGGTCTTCTGTAGAAGTAGGTTCCAACAGATGTACTGGCAAGTAAATGCAAGCAGCTGAAGAAGGGTGAGCCTTCCTTCTTCCAATGTCCTTATGTAGTCCTCCAGCAGAAGGTGTGGCTCAGATGAAAGATGTGTACCACCACACCTGGATCTGGGACTTGCTTTGTCCCAGGCTGACTCTGAACTCAGAGATCTCCTTGCCTCAGTCTCCTGGGATTAAAGAAGTGTACTACCTTGCCTGGGCCTAACTTTTCATGGCCATTACACTTCAAGATCTCCATGCCAAGATCCAGGTCAGAAACTTGTGTCTTCCAGTCTCAAGATCTGGATCACAGGAGAGCCCTCAAATTCTGGATTGTAGCTCATTCCAGATGTAGTCAAGTTGACAACCAGGAATAGCCATTAAAGCACTTCCAATTTTTTTGTTTCTAGTTGGAGTCAAGACTCATTTTGTATATTTCCCTTTCCGACCTAAGACCAGTGATGCCTCCAATGTGTAGGGCTCACCCTTATTAGGGGAGAACAACCATGAAGAACAATTCTTCCCATCTTTTTTACCTGTCAGTCTCCAGGGATTTGAAGTCAGATACCACTTCCATCCCAAACACCTACTTACATTGGTTACACTGTCCCTGTCTTCCCATGATTTAGCTGTGTTTCCCCTGACTCTACCTGTCTTAAGTCAGCTGCTGTATCCCAGACCACAGAGCCCAACCTGGGCTATGCACTGGAAGCACCCGAGGCCTGACTAACACACACTGTGAGGATCCACTGCACACTTTCTGAATAAGCTTTGGGATGGGGAATGAGATTTCACTTTGCTTTTTAAGCTCCCCATAAGATATCACTATACTCACTTCATGGAATACCATGACTTCTTTAAGGTCTATGAACCAAGAATTTGACAGAATGTTAAAAAAAAAAAAATGCTATAGCGGGAACATTCTTATTAAAGTGGTTATATTATTCTTTCCATATAATCCAGTATCTCACCTATGTTTCATGTAAGGATCTGTGTTATATTAAAATTTATACTGTTCAATTCATCCCAACCTTCAGTGTGCCAAGGGACTCATGAACCTTGGTTTTTACTATTCTAAATATTTGATTTAAATTTACTCTTCTAACTTTATGGGCCAATGAGATGGCCGAAGGTAAAGGTGCTTGCCGTCAAGCCTGATAACGGAGTTACTCAGGCCCCACAGTGATAGGACAGAACTGACTCTCAAAAGTTTCTTCCTGACCACACAAAGGCTGTACCATGCAATAACCCAACTTTTTACCATCCGTAGATAAAAGCATGCTCTGAAAGTTCTTATATTTTTCTTCTTAAATTTCATATTTAAAAAACATTAAAAATCAAATTTACAGGGAAATCAAAATGACCCAGAAGGTAAAGTGCTTGCCTCTGATTTTGATCTGAAGAACAACATGGTAGAAGGAGAGAACCAACTCCTACAAAGTTGTATTTTGATCTCTCTACCTGAGACATAGCATGCACACCTACCACAAGCACACATAATGCATACACACATGCACACCCACCACATGCACACATGAACACATGCACACCCACCACATGCACACTCACCATATGCACACCCACTACATGAATATCCACACACATGCACACCCACCATATATACACCCACCACATGCACACATAAACACATGCATACCCACCATATATACACCCACCACATGCACACCCATCACATGCATATCCTCCATATACACACCCATCACATGCACACCCACCACATGCATATCCACA